>NW_020884949.1:2022647-2044663 GCF_003945725.1 Corapipo altera
TTTGTGCCCTGGGGTGCCAGGTTGTACATTTGGGTTTTGTGGGTTGAGACCAATTGCTTGTCTGTGTAGTCGTGCTTATTGTATTATTTTATTAAATTGTTATTCTGACTTGCAATCTCTCTTTTGAGTTGAGTTCATTTCCCCTGCTGGTTAACTTTTAAACCAGCACAGTGAGAAAACAATTTTTATGGGAACATGACGACTGGTTACACAAGCAGGTAATGTTTAGCAGTATGATTCCCACAGATAAAGAAAAATTCCTTTTAATATGTAAAATAGCCTTGCTTTCATTGTCATCCTTTTGAAATCATAATTACTGGAATCACAGCAATGAAAAAATTAACAAACATCTAGGGCATTTGCACAGCTATGGAGCTTGGCACAAAGCATGAATATGGACGCTGAGGTTAGCAATAGGCTAATTTGGGAGATATTTGTAGCACCTAAACATCATCCCCTAGCTGAGGTGTTATGCATGAATTAGGTTGATATTTGTAAACTGCCGTGGGAAGTGAACAGAACTAGAAAGAAGCTTCTCCACAGGACGCTGCAGATCAGAGGTTTGTGTTTAGGTCATCTCACACATAATCCAGGAGGCTACTGGTTTAAGACTCATGTCCTACTCATAGCTGTAGTCTCACACCAGTAACTGGTTCTGTTGCACTGGATTGCATTGTAGCCAGTTGATATTTACGCTGGTATGAAATCAGGATCAGATCCTGTTAAGGTAAGAAAAAAAACTGACCAAGCAATCCTGCAATTTGCCCTGAAATTATCTATGATATGACTATGCTAATGAAAGGCACACCAGGATCAATGGAGTCCAAACAAATTCATAATTGAGAAAACATTAATTAATTAATTAATAATTAAGTTATTGCACATCAGAAACGACAGGAGAGGAAATCTAGGCAGAATTTTGGAGGGTGGAGTGGATTTATCCCATTCACAACAGCATTTAAATTAGATTGTCTGTGCTTCCTTGCAACCTATATTGTGTACTTTACACAGAGTTATTTGCAAAGCAAAGAAGGAACTGAACATCATTGTACTAAAACACCCAGGTGTTTGCAGTGATGACATCTTTGTGATCTCTTGGAAGGGTGCTGCTGTAGCCCCTGTAATAAGTTCTCTAACAATTCTAAATTTTGGTATCTAAGGTTTCAAAAAATTTTCTGTGACCCTTCTGTACATTATGAAAACTGTTAGAAAAAAACATATTAAATGGGAAAGCCTATAGTTAAAAAAAAAAAATAATAAAGGAAAATCTTGCCCAGAGGCTAAGGAGTTCCATATGAAAATTCAGCATAGATGTCATCTTATTTCATAATAAAATCAGTTAGATCATTTGACAAATGAAATTACTGTTACCAGTTAAAAAAAAAAAAAATAAAAAATGGTATTGTGGGTTTTTTCTCCAGCCAAATTGATTTTCACAAAATTCTTTGTCCATGTTTACTGTTGGAGCTATAAAGGTTAGTGGCAAGATCTGACCATTAAGGTGTCTCCCATTAGAGGCAACATAAAAAAAGCAAAAAAACTTACTTTACTGCTGTGTGAGCTGTCTGTAAGGATGGCTATCATAACAGCCAGCATATGTAGTTGAACTCGGTGCATGCCATATAAGCATAGCACAGCTACCTCCAGTACCTCTGTCACATTGTTTCATTTGCAAAGAAACCAAACAGAAAGGGCTACGTGAAGAGATGAATAACAGTCTTAAATATGTGGGCATAGATATATGAGCTACAGTCTGCATAGGACTATCTTGCTGCCAGACTCTAGAGCAGAAATACATCTTTGCTGAATTCTTCATATACCACTACAAGTGTCTCCTTGATTCCCTCAAGCAGCCTGCCTTCAACCTCACAAGTATTTTTATTCAATGTCTAAGTCTACTTTGCCACACTTGCACTTCAGGAAGGCATGACACCCTGTTCTTCTACCTTCACACTTCATAAGCCTAGACTTTTCAAATCATGGTAAAATTTAAATGGTTTCAAGACGTTCAAGTTTTAAACTCTGCAGATTTTTTCTCCTTTCAGAATAAATCCAACAATGATCATAGCAACTCAAATTTATGAAGGCATATTCCAGACATTCTTTAATGCCATTGTCTGGCTCCAAAAAAGCATGCATTTTCTTAATATTACGGAGAACCTACTGTTGCCAAGTGTACAGAAGAGCTCAAAGCCTGTACTAACATCCGGAATGGTGCCCAGCTTCTCTAGAAACTGAGTCCCAAGTCCTCAGATAGCAAAGTGGTCCAAGCAGTTAAGTGTGGAGGATTGCAGCCTCTCTTTTCTTACTTTCTTAATTGCACAAACACCGTCAAAATTTAGCCAACTTTATTTTATATTCTTTTAATACTCAAATATGAACTGATGCTTTTCTATTTTTCTCCAAGAGGATTAAAACAGTAGACATTAAGTAGCAGTGAAAAATGGACCATAAATGTCTTCACATAAAAGAATTCTTTAGCAAAATATTTAATTATCCAGTGAAAGGAGAACATTCAGCAGCATAAGTCCTAAGTGTTTGTAGATATGTGTCCTGACTCTGGACAGGACAGAGTTAAGGACCTGGAGGTTATTACCTCACATTAGTTCTGGAGGCATGGGGAAAAGAGCCCCTTTCCGGGTCACGTAGCATGGCACAGTCAGGTATTGTTTGGAGTTCCACAGTGGTATAGTGATGAGTACTTGCATGTGAGTCTTTTGCCAGTTGTACACTTTGTTATTAATATTGTTGCTGTTCCTGTTTGTTTTCTTATTTCATTGCTGTTTCCATTAAATTGTTTTTATCTTAATCCATGCTCTTTGCCTTTTGTGCCTCTAATTCTCCTCTCCAGCCGGCTGCAGAGGATGGGGTTGGGAGAGTGTGCAAGCAGCACATGGTTTGGAGTGTTTTGGTGAGAGCATGAAACTGGGGAATACCATTGCTAAACCACTACAGCCTTATTTGGTGCCCAATGTGACACATGAAGGGTTGAGACAGAAACAGATCTGCCCAGAGTAGGTTGGAAACAAATCTGAGCTAAGAACTTCTTGTATTAGGTCCAGAGGCACTGGTCACAATATTGCTTGGTCTGCTCACGTGGTTGTGGTACCTAATCATAAATATTTTTCCATTTATGCACTTTATGCTCCTAGCAGTGTTCTTTTTCAGAGGACGGAGAAGGATCAGGATTACTTTGTTGCTGTACTGTGTGATATCAACTTATGACATGATAACATCAGCAGCAAGGAGGGTCATTTAGTATCTATAATCAGTGTTGCTCTCCTACCCTTATCTCAGGCACGACCTTTGAGAGGCCATTAACAATCATGCTCAGTTGGTGGGGAGAACAGGGGTCAGTGATTTTCCCCAGCTTTTCTGTCTTCAGAACTGTTACAATAGCTTTTGAGAATTTTGAATTTCCTGTGGATGTTAAGGAAAGTATGCTCTTGTTACTATGTTTCCTATGTCTCCTCAGTACAGTCTATATCATGTTTAGAGTCAGTACAGTGAACATCAAGTTTAGAGTCAGGACAGAGTTCAAAGAAGGTCATTCAGAGATCAACCCTGAGGGCAGGTAGTCATGAGTGGTACAGAACATGGGAGAAAATGGGCCAGTTTGGGGGGAAATCGTCTGCTCCAATCATTAGGAAGTTCATCCGTAAGCAGCTATAGGACCCTGATAAAGTGACAGAATATTTGCGAGGAGAATGCTGTAGCAACTCTGTAAAGGAGCAACTTACTGAATTGTGCTGGGCCCTGGCTACTATTTATTGGAACACTACTTGTCACTAGACCAACTCAGCGGGAGAAGGAGGAAAGCAGTCGAACAGGCACTGTGGCCACTCCAAGACCAAATCAGTTTGCTTAGTGAAGTATGAAGAGGTAGCAGGACCCTCAGAATAAGCCAGAGGCAGGGCCAGAGATGAACTGAGTGAACTGCAAGATATGTGAAAAGAATTCAGCTGCAAGTCAGGTGAGTCCCTGATGACCTGGGCTGCTCCAATGGTGGGATATTGCCACTCACGATGAGTGAAATCAGATGGTAGTGAAGCCAAGTAACTGGGACCCCTGTCCCAGGACATGGGCATTGACAAGGAAATTGAGAAGAGGACAGAGACTCTCAGCCTCTGGAGTTGACTCTGTCAAGTCTGAAAGAAAGGTATTCTCACAAAGATGATCTAGTAGTGTGCCCAAGCAGGTGAAATACCATGGAGAAAGGAATCCAGCACCTGAGAGAATTAACTGTGCTGGAGGTAAGTTATAAGGACTCAAATAATGTTCCCTGTACATCCAGTGTACACAATCTATGTGGTGGAAATTTGTATGTAGCATGCCATCATCGCACACCAACTCATTGGCATTGATATCGATGAAGCAAAGAGTACTTTAGGTGGCTACCTGACTCCACAGATATGAATATCAGTATGCCCAGGTGGCCAAGAAGGCCAATGACATCCTGGCCTGGATCAGGAACAGTGTGGCCAACAGGTCCAGGAAAGTGATTCTTCCCCTGTACTCAGCACTGGTGAGGCCACACCTGGAGTACTCTGTCCAGTTCTGGGCCCCTCAGTTCAGGAAGGATATTGAGGTACTGGAGCAGGTCCAGAGAAGAGCAACAAGGTTGGTGAAGGGAGTCAAGCACAAGTCCTGTGAGGAGAGGCTGAGGGAGCTGGGGTTGTTCAGCCTGGAAAAGAGGAGGCTCAGGGGAGACCTCATCACTCTCTACAACTCCCTGAAAGGAGGTTGTAGCCAGGTGGGGGTTGGTCTCTTTTCCCAGGCAACTATCAGCAAGACAAGAGGGCATGGTCTGAAGTTGTGCCAGGGGAGGTTTAGGTTAGATATTAGAAAGAATTTCTTTACAGAGAGCCCATTGGAATGGGCTGTCCAGGGAAGTGGTGGATTCTCCATCCCTGGAGGATTTTAAGATGAGACTGGATGTGGCACTTAGTGCCATGGTCTAGTAACCGCAGCGGTAGTGGATCAAGGGTTGGACTTGATCTCAGAGGTCTTTTCCAACTGGGCTGATTCTATGATTCTAGGATTCTGTGATCATCTCCTTTCCTCCCTAACAACCAGTATCTCAGCTATGGAAAGACTTTCCAAGACTGCAGACAGGTTTGAAAGATTCAAGCAAATTATAGAGGAAATGTTCCATTCCCCACTGGTATAGACCAGAGCCTGCTAAAAGGAGAAGGTTGCACACCACAAGGTGTGTTTTTTCCGGTGCAACAATGGAGATGGCATGAAGAAGTGGGATGGAAAATTCACCTCTGCCCTGGCAACATGATCACAAGAGTTGAAAGGAAGGACAACCACAATTCTTCAAGCATAAATATCTCTTCAGTTTCCAGTGGCAAGTCCTCACACAGAATAGGAGAGCTGATTTTACCTTTGATTCTCTTGAGGGACACTTTGGATTAGTCCTGCCTCAAGCAAAAGTAAACCCATTGTTGGGATTGTTTTTCCTCAAGGACCTGGGTGCACTCGGTGGGTAAAGCAGAGGGACAGGGAAACATGATGTTCTCCTCAAGGGGATTAGATTTTTGGGTGAGAACAGTCTGTAATGTTGAGTTGTATAATATTGTTTGCTGAATGACGCTGCCACTGTATGCCATAACTACCACGGACAATGAGGATGGACTGCTCCAGATACACCAGTTGTGAGCTCCTGATGCAGCTTGCAACCAGCTGACAGCTGCCCTGAAAGACATCTAGGATGGATAGAACCCACAGTCATGGACTAAATTAACTCACAGCCATCTCGGAGGACAGCTATTGACTATGGAAATGACACCTGTTCTTCTGTAATACATATACATATATATGTGTGTGTGTGTGTGTGCATATATATATATATATATATGTATAATTGGAAGTTGAAGTATCTGGGCTTGACAAAGATGGTGTAAAATAAGAGGTGGATAATGTTCTGGTTTCAGTCACAACAGGGTTCATTTTTGCAGTAGCCAGGAGGGGCATGTTCAGAACTATCTCTCATCATTTCCAGGGGTAGGGGAAGGGGTCCCTTTCCAGGTCACATAGTATGGTGTGGTCAAGCTGAGTGGCTTTGTGGTATAGTGGTGAGAGGTTAATCATTTGCCTGTTGTACAATTTGTTATTAATATTGTTGCTGTTCTTGTTTGTTTTCTTATTTCATTGCTGTTTGCAGTAAATTGTTCTTACCTCAGACTGTGATCTTTATCTTTTGTGCCTCCAATTCTCTTCTCTATCCTGCTGCAGGGGAGAGGGAGGAGTACAGGGAAGTGAATGAGTGGCACATGGTTTGGAGTGTTTCATTGAGAGCACAAAATTGGGGAGTACTATTCCTAAAGCTTGACAATATGCGAGTGAAAAAGTACAGTTCCTAAAGGCCAAGATTCAGATGGATGTTTGACTTTATCTACAAATCATTTTACTGAAGTCATAGTACTTTTCAAAGGGAGTCTTAAAATTAAAACAGGTGGATTATTCATTCACAGAGAAAGACCAAGTTCTGTTTACTTTCTAGCAGACATAAATGACTATTGCATGGACTATGGTATAAGTACATTTAGGTAAAGGATCAAAAGGTAATTTTTCTCAGAAAAAATCTCGAAGAAAAATAATCTTTGAAGTCTAAGATTCAAGTTCAAAACACTTTTCATATAGTAAATACTATGAATAAGATTGGGAAAACGAAGGATTAAAGTTCAAATACTCTTGTAAAGAGTGAGAGAAGAATATATTGAGTTTCTTTTTAGCTTCCTTTAAATTTAAAGAACAAGTAGTTGCTAAATTTGTAATCATGCCCTATCTTCTTTAAAAGAGTCTTTGACGACGGTCGCTGTGTTGTGCAATGCCCCAGAGGAAAGTTTGAATTCAAAGGACAATGTCATGTGTGCCATCACACCTGCCTGGATTGCAGTGGAAGTGAACCTAACAAATGCACCTCTTGTGGAACAGGTAAGAAATATTTCTTCTTGCCAGTTTTTTCCCCTCTCTTGGCCTCCAAGTTCCCTTTTCCCTCAGCTCTCAGGGCCAGTTTTTAAGAGTCAATAAAATGAGTAGTGCTTTTGCTACCAACCTGTGTCGTAATCTTGTTGTAACTCTGAAGGGTATTGGAACTCAATTTGTTTTTTAAATAGTACAAGAAAACAAAACTCTGTATTGTCCTTGCAACTTAATGCATTTCTGTTGGTATATTTTCAAGAGGAGCTACGTTAACAGAAACAGAAAGAACAGCACGGGGCGGGGGGGGCGGAATGGACAGAAAACCTATGTAGCCTGTTTCTGGAAAAGAAATTTCCATACATGCCTCCCCCAGCCTCTGCACAGGATGTGCTATACTTCAAGTTTGCACAAGCAGGCAGGGAGCCAGGCTACTTTCCATAACATCTGTCTGGGGAAGGGTAAGAAACAAGCATGGTGGGTTCCACTGCAGATTGCTGTGTCCCTACAGCTGAACAAACAGAGTTTGCAAAGAGAAGCTTACCACTAACAGACATCTTTATAGAACTTTGGTTGAGAGGCACGCAAATGTAGTTAGATTTGTGGAAATTCAAAAAAGCAACCCTTGTCCTTTTGAAGCTCCATTTTAAAAATTATTCTGTCTTGTCTCTGTAACACCTAATGGCTGTAACACCTGAGGCTGTTACATACAAGTATGTTAACTAGTCTGAGCTTCCTTTGGAAATAAGTATTTAACTTCCAATATATTTAATAAAGAGCAATTTTTCATGAGCTTTATTCTGAGGACTCACAATGGATTCACAGCCTTTTTAATTTCACCTGCGACTTCCATTTCAGTCCTAGTCATCAGTGTCCCAGGCTTTATTTAGTAATAAGTGTTTAGATTACAAGCAAACACTAGCATAGCTGGCAATTAGTCATACTGATTATGATATTGGCTTTTTCACTTTGGGAAATGTGACTCAGTAGGTGACATTTTCAAACAGTATTTCAGGCCTAATGTGAGAACAAGTTTGCGTAGTTGTTCCTTAGGTCTGTTCCTTATTGTAGACAGAAATTCTTGTGTTTCTGTGCCTTAAGAAATGAAGACATTGATGAGATTCACACTCTTAGGAGTCTGGAAAAGTTAATTATAAAAATTTTTGCATGAAAAGTAAAAGAAACAAAGACAGTGCTTCTGCTATTATTGCTATTATTGCTGCTATTGCAGCAATTAGTCTCTATTGATACAATTATTATTATATTGCAAGTATTTTCAAAAATAAATTATGGTAAGCAAATTCTTGCTCTGCAGTTAAGGTAATGAAATACACTTAGCACAGTAATGTATGTAATTTATACTGAAGGGTAACCTATTAGAAAACTACCCATGTTACAGCAGATGGTACATGGAGTTACGGGTGTTTCCACAGGTTTCATTCAGAAGGATTTGAAGCAGGGGATCTCCCAGTTCCTGTGCACTACAGAATGCCAGTGTACTGATAGCAAATAGCTGCATATTTGCTATTCAAATTCAAATCTAGGTGATTCACTAGGGTAAATATTACAGTTGAATATTCTAGGGACGAGAACTGGTCTTTTCCAAAGGTGAAGTGTGGCACTTTGCTTTCCTAATAGTAATTCTATATCTGTATGTACAATGCAGTACAAATACTCATTTTTCCTCTGCAAGGGAAACTCAGTGGTAGAAAAGTGTTGATCATTATTTTACTATGTTGATGGATGTAAACAATCATTATTCAAGCATGACATCTTTATAAGCCATAAATCTCCAGGAAAGTGGAATGTTTGAGGTCCTGAAACTCTTACAGATGTTAACATATCTGGCGTAAAACTGTACAAACCTAGCAGTCAGTGTCTCAACCACAGAACCAGTGTTTTGTAAAGCTTCTTCTTATACTGAAATGCCCTCTGTGGATGACAAGTTTTTCCTATTTGTTTGCCACACAGACAGAAGAGGGACTGAACGTTTCTTGTATCGAGGGGAGTGTAGAGAGAGCTGTCCTCCAGGTCACTACCATGCAGAGCATACCTGTATGCCTTGTTCTGGCCACTGTGAGGTGTGCCTGAACTCCCATCACTGCAAAAGATGTTTCAGAGGCTACTACCTTACTGAAAATATGTGTCAGAAGCATAGTTGTAAAGAAGGTAAGCATCCTTCAGCAGGAGTTAACAAATATTCTATTCAATTTGTTACAGAAATCTGGTTAAGCATATTAACCAAATCCTGTTTTGAAATATACAATCACACCTGACCTCAAGGCCCTTAAGTTCCTACTCTGATTCCCTTCTAATGTCATGTTAATGTAAAATAGCAGTATTTTCCTCAAACTGAGTGGGGCTACAGAAGAACAAATGAGAAAACAAATTTCTGTGAGTATTTCTCCTTTTTTGATTTGAATCAAGTTTATTTGCAGGAACCTTGCTGAGTCCTTCCAGATGTAGACCTTCCATTATCTAAAATTAACCCATACTGATGATTTGCAAAACACAGGTGAAGTGCAAGATCCTGACTCTGAAGACTGCATACCATGTTCAGATGGATGCCAGAATTGCAAAGAGGGTAAATATTCCCTTTATCAACCTTTATTCCTATTCTTAAAATAGGGAAAAATTAGTTCTCCTCACTCTTTTCACAAGTTTAAGTGCAAGCTGCTGAGTAATTAGTCAAGAGAAGTTAAGGGAGAGTATCTGTACCTATCTTTGTTGAAGCTATTAGATATTATTTCCCCATGCTAATATTTTCAATATTCTTCATAACACTTATGACTTAAATTTTTTTTTTACTCTTCTGAAACAGTTTAGTGTCAATCTGTGTTTTGAATTAAGGTGAAATGCATGATGCATAGGAATTTTTCTTAAAAATAGTAATTGCAAGTTACTCAGAGAATGATCTTCTTTGTATATTAACTTAATAAACCTGCATAAGGAGACTGGAAGGCTATTCATACAGAAAAATGGCATACAGAAAGAGGGGTTGTGCTCATTTACATTTTTTCTCAGATGATTGCTGATATCCTAAATATTAATCATCCATAACATTTGCTACATATATACTCTCAGATTCTTGCACTTAAAGTTCTGACTTAATATAGGCCCTTTAAAACTTGAAGATCAACAGAATGGCTGCAGGTAAAACAAAGACTGAATTAGTTTTCACTGCTGTGTAAAGTCAGAAGTATTAAGATGCCAGAAATTAATAATGGATAGTGTATTAAGGAAACTCTTTGATGGTTATGATGCAAATATTATTGAGAGGTAAAGAGAATGCTTTATTGTTAGCTCTGTTTGGAACAGAAGCACCAGCAGTGGGCTAAAAGCACAGTCCCAAGCAGATTTTGCAAATTACTGTGTTTTCCTGAAATAAAGCACAACCTGTAAGCTTCAACTTATAATAAGTCTGGTAGATATGCCGTTTTCTTGTGTTTCTGCTCTCAATATTCAGTGAGTTTTCAGGCATATCAATAACTTAATTCATAGATAAGTTGAGTAGAGTAATAAGTTTCTCATGTCTAATCAGAAAGCTAGACAGAGAGACTTTCGTAAAAAAAAACAAACATCAAAACAAACCTAAAACTGAACTGCTTGTCTCATAGAAGAAACTGATTATTTTGAAAGCTGTAAAGAAATTGCACTGCCATAAAAATACTTCAAATACTAAAACATCTAGATGAGAAAATAAGGAATGTGATGCATTTAGTTTCATATCTAAATGGTCTTTCTACAGACACTCTTAAAAATTAAGTGAATGCCGCATGGTCTTGCAATCTCTTTTTGTCTTATCTTCCTTGCAACACCACTGATGAATTCAATCTGAGTAAGAATTGCAGAGCAGGTTTAGGAATTGTTCAATGCTATGAATGCTTCAAATAGAAGTGTAGTGGGGGAAAAAAGAGAAATGTAATCATTATAGCAATTAGAATCAAAATTATATAGTTCACATATTGAAAAGTAGTTATTCATACATATAAATGCAAATACATTTTGTGCATATTTGTGGATCTACAGAAGACCCAAGACCGTTCTCTTACAGAAAATCTCCCAGCACCTGCTCTTTCTGAAGTGTTTTGAGATCCTTCAATATAAACTCTAAGAAAAAAAAGTAATTAACTTCCTTAGGAAGTTATACTGAGCACAGAGTGACTTAAAGAGTTTTTATTAATTCAAAAGGGAATATCAGGTCACCATGACATTACATTGTAAATAGGGAGCAATGAAATGTAAGTGGTTCTCTTACTGGTTACAAATTACAAAGATTATTATATTTTTCTCCCTTTTGTAGACACAAATCTAGTTTTTAGGAGTGATAGATAAGCTAATTAAGAACTGCCTGTTTTCATATTAGCCCGAAAGACACACATTTTTTATTCCAAAATTTTTTTCACAAGTAATGGAGGCAGACTGTGTGGGCAACCTCTCTTCTTGATCAGTAGAGACACTACATACAGTTTAAGACACAGGTATTATACTTTTATATTGGTTTGATACTCCTACATCCTATATCAAGTATTTCATAAGAGAGTGTAAAACCCATCCAGTAAATAACACTGCAGGTTATTCTTCACCAGGTATGAGGAGGAATATTAACAGTGTTTGTTTGTAATATTTTCTGAAATCCTTATGGAATATAGTTTTCCTCCAAGTTTGGAGTCAGTTTTGTTTCAAGGTACCTCTGTGGCAAATACGTCTTTATTGTATCAACACTGGAGGTTAAGAGCAAAGGTAGGAACTGTCAGAGAGACTTAATCAAGGACAGGTAAGTCTGTGTAGTTTAAATACAGAGGATGATTTATTTGAAATTCAGTCAGTTCTTTTCTTTCTGATTTGCTTCATTGATTGCTTGTATTCTGAGGAGATAAAGAATCTTTATTGCTCACAAATACCATTCTGCCTGCAGGCACTGTTCCTACTGTGGCACATGTACTGTGACACATGTAATAGGAACATTGCCTTAGAAAGCACTAATCACAAAAATATCTATGGCTTTTTGTACACAGTGTCCAAACAATGGCTACGGACATTAGGGTTCACCTTCGTACCTTCTTCTGCCCACATACTCTAGAGTACATTTGACTCTGCTTGATGCCATACTAGCCTAATTGGCATGCTTATGTGCACGTCTTCCCACGAAGTCTGAAAGGCAGACTCTTTCACAGGAATTGAAATCTGAAGGAGTAGCCAAAGAAGTCAAGTCTTAAGGTTAACTTCAGTATGGATGTTTAATTCTGAAGTCTTACAAGTTTCAAATATATCCCTACTGCCATGCAAGCAAAGGCAAACACAAAATCGGACAAAGTGTTTAAGAAAGTGTGCTAAATACATCAGAAGTCCATGCTGCCAAGATTATCTTTATGGTTTTGGTATCTCAGCTCTGGTAACCCAATTCTGGACACTCTGAGACTACTTTTTAGAGCAGCAATGAACTATTGCCCCCTCTGGTGCAGAAGTATCCATGGGATCTTTATCTTATATGTAGATATACAATATCTACGGATTTGCATATGTACACTTCACTAGCAGAAACAGCCACACCATTAACTAATACTGATAACTAACTATAAGCACCTACTTCATTGAGGAGGAAGATGTTTGAAATACGTGGAATTCAAGTGGATCATTGATAAATTCATAGTAATCAACTGAAGGATAGGTCTTCCTCTCAGAAGCAATTGTGAAAGTCAGTCATTCTCCCGATTTGTGTGCCAATTTTCCTACCAGTGATCTCCCATGGAGCCACACTTTCCTGACCCACTTCTTAATTACTTGCTGATTCTTTTCCACTCACCTCACCCAACTTGTGAAAGTATATCATCACATGACATGAAGAGTTCTCATATCTTCCCACAGACTACCTCGTCTCCATGAAGAAAAATACAATATATATCAACTTTTGACCCATGTAGATTTCTGCAGAGAGGAGCATGACACGGCTTTTCCAATCTTTACACTAGGACTATTTTCAAAGGCTAACACTCAGAATAAAGTGCTACTCAGTAGGGTGCAAAGTGAAGAATGTTCAGCAAAACCTTTTGAAGACACCTTACAAAAGAAATAAACATTGAGAAACCCCATGGAGCAGTGTCCCTGAAAATTAAGGCCTACCAAAAAGGCATTTAGGCCCAAGTTTGTCCCCTTGGTCCAGCAAGGTAGAATCCTAGAATCATAGAATCATAGAATCAGCCCAATTGGAAAAGACCTCTGAGATGATCAAGTCTAACCCTTGATCCACTACTGCCGTGGTTACTAGACCATGACACTAAGTGCCACATCCAGTCTCATCTTAAAATCCTCCAGGGATGGAAAATCCACCACTTCCCTGGACAGCCCATTCCAATGCTTGATTACCCTTTCTGTAAGGAAATTCTTCCTAATATCTAATCTACACCTCCCCTGGCACAGTTTAAGACCATACCCTCTTGTCTTACTGAGAGCTGCCCCGGAGAAGAGACCAACCCCCACCTGGCTACAACCTCCTTTCAGGGAGTTGTAGAGAGTGATGAGGTCTCCCCTGAGCCTCCTCTTTTCCAGGCTGAACAACCCCAGCTCCCTCAGCCTCTCCTCACAGGACTTGTGTCCGAGTCCCTTCACCAGCCTTGTTGCTCTTCTCTAGACCTGCTCCAGTACCTCAATATCCTTCCTGAACTGAGGGGCCCAGAACTGGACAGAGTACTCCAGCTGTGGCCTCCCCAGGGCTGAATACAGGGGAAGAATCACTTTCCTGGACCTATTGGCCACACTGTTCCTGATCCAGGCCAGGATGCCATTGGCTTTCTTGACCACCTGGGCACACTGCTGGCTCATGTTCAGCTTCCTGTCAATCCAAACTCCCAGGTCTCTCTCTGCCTGGCTGCTCTCCAGCCACTCTGTCCCCAACCTGTAGCACTGCATGGGATTGTTGTGGTCAAAGGGGAGGACTCTGAATGGCCAAAGTGGAGAGCCTGAGTAGCTTTCAAAGATCACCCAGAACCTAACTATTTCATTTGATCGGGGTTATAAGGTCTATGTGCAAACATAAAACTATAAAGGCAGAAAGTGAGAATCAATACTACCCAAATGATCCACAAGATCCCTTACACAGAATGAGATGAAAGAAAATACAGTCTATAAGGCAGTAGGAGTGAGAAGAAAGGTATTTGGAGAAGATTTAAGGAACCTGTGAGGTAGCCAAAAGAGCAGCACTTTGAACCTACTCAAGCTTACAGGTACAGATTTATCATTACATGATAAATGAGTGAAAATTGATCTGGTTCCCACAGCAACCTAAGAAAAACAAAGGAAAACTTAATTTCTTCAAATCATGCCTGATGATGAATAGACCTTGGCTTTCAAGACACCAAGCAACATTATGATGAGGATCCTTTTTTTATCTCAAAGTAAATCTTCTGCAAGAGGTTAATCTTGCAGAGGAGGTTTTAGACTTTTTTCCACATTCTGGAGTCAGAATATGCAATCTGTGTGAAAAGAATGTCCAGCACATTTTGGAACCGTGCTCTGATTTTCAGTACTGATGTTTCAGTGTAGGTAGAACATTACATTAGAGCATGCTGTCTTTTGTAGAGCATAGCTAAAAGAGAATTTCCTTGTACATTGAAGATACAAGGTGTGTGTATTTAAAAAAAACTTCATTTTTTGGTAATTTTTGTTTCTTTGGGAAAAAAAATTACTTCCTGAGTATAATCCAGGCTAAGTGAAAGCCATTGGAAAAACTTACAATATGAGATTGAACCATGAGTTCAGAAAACACAGAATATTCCAGATTTTAGTTTAAAGTTCTCCATAGAAATAAGAGCACAGAACAAAACTACTGGATCAGACCAGAACTTCATCTAGCTCAGAACCCACTGAACAAACAATGAATGTATTTGTAAAATTACTTATACAACAAAACATGTATTGCTATTTCTTCTACAATTTGCAGTTGAGGAACTTCATGAATCGAAACAGTCAAGAAATGTTAGCTGCTGAATCATTCTGCTGGAATCACTGAATTAAAAATACATTAAAACAAATATAACCTAAACCATCTGCCAAACAGACCCTCTTTTCAAGGAAGTTTGCTGCCTCCCTGCCTCCCTGG
Source organism: Corapipo altera (assembly GCF_003945725.1). Taxonomy (NCBI): domain Eukaryota; kingdom Metazoa; phylum Chordata; class Aves; order Passeriformes; family Pipridae; genus Corapipo; species Corapipo altera. Next base: position 2,037,673 of record NW_020884949.1, read on the forward strand.
GGCAGAAATCTCATAAAAAAACAGATGAGGTTAGTAGAGCCTTCAAAATACAGTCTACTACTGTTTTCACATTGGTACCAGTGATGTTCCAACAAGCAGATCAAGGTCAATCAAAAGAGATTCCAGGACCCTGGAAAGACCAAGTGATAGGTCCTACACCTTGGCCACAATAATTCCCTGCAGTACTACAAGCTGGGGGCAGAGTGGCTGGAAAGTGACACAACAGAAAAGGGCCTGGGAGTACTGGTCAACAGCCATCTGAACATGAGCCAGCGATATGCCCAGGTGGTCAAGAAGGCCGGTGTCATCCTGGCCTATGTCAGAAATAGTGTGGCTAGAAGGACTAAGGAAGTTATTCTTCCCCCTGTACTCTGAATTGTGGCGATCAGCCTCTTCTTTCAGGCAACTAGTGACAGGATAAGAGACATAGACTTAAGGTGCACCAGGTGAGGTTTAGGTTGGACATTACAAAGAGTTTCTTCACAGAAATGATGATTAGACATTGGAATGGACTGCCCAAGGAGGCAGTGGAGCCATCATTCCTGGAAGTGTTTAAGAAAAGACTGGACATGGCTGGAAGTGTTTAAGAAAAGACTTAGTACCATGGACTAATTGATGTGGTGGTGTTTGGTCAAAGATTAACTCACTGATCTTAGAGGCCTTTTCCAGCCTAATTGATTCTGTTATTCATGATTCAGGAGTGCAGGTAGTGTTTTCCTCAATCCTCCCACAAACAGAGAGGGATGTTGGAAGGAACAGGTGAGCTGGAGACATAAACACTTGACTCCAAGACTAGTGCTTCCACCAGAACTTTGGTTTTTTATAATCACAAGATTCTTCACTTAGGATAGAGGAGTTCTGGACATGAGTATAGACTGGGAGAGGAGTGGCTAGAAAACAGCCCCGCAGGGAGGAACCTGGGGATGCTGCTTGACATTAGGTTCAATGTGACTCAGCTATGTGTCCAGGCAGCCAACGGGGGCAAACTGCATCCTGGGGTGCATCAAACACAACATAACCAGCCAGAAACAGTTATGCCACTGTATTAACCCATGGTGGGCATCACCTGGGGTACTGTGTGTAGATGGTCGGAAGGCCTGGAAGGTCAGTCATATAAAGAATGGCAAAGGACTCTGGGTTTCTTTAGACTGGAGAAAAGGAGTCTGAGGGGTGACTGCATTGCTTTCTACAGCTTCTATTAAAGAGGAGAAGTGGAGAGGGAAGTGCTGATCTATTCTCCCTTGTGTCCAATGAGAGGACACGCAGAAATGATTCTGAGTTGCATTAAGGAGGTTTAGACTGGACGTCACGAAGCATTTCTTTACCACAAGGGTGGTCAAACACTGGAACAGGGTTGACCAACTAGGTGGTTGATGCCCGAAGTCTGTCAGTGTTTCAGAGGCATTTAGACAATGCCCTTAATAACGTGCTTTAATGGTTGTTCGGGCCTGAATTGGTAGGCAGTTGGATTAGATGATCATTGTATGTACCTTCCAACTAGAACCATTCTGTTCTATTCTAGCAACTCTACCTCATTGTGTACCCAATTCTTTGGGTTTATACCACTCTAAAGCTCAGCCTCTTGATCTTTCAAATAAGGAACTGCATCATAGAACCACTTATTGACTGTAGCATTGGATTCTCCCCATATAGAGAAGATGGTTCCAAAGAGTTCTTCATGCATAAATATGTTTTTAATAGGGGACCAACAGAATCCAGATGTTCAAATTAGTGGTTAAACCTGTATTGATGTCTGACGAAAATTTAGGACCTTTGGCCCTAAATCTTTATTACTGCTTGTAGGAAAGCATCCTTTGGGTAATGATTTTCACTCAGAGGAACTACCTGTGTAGTAGGAAACTATTCAAACACAAGGGATAGTCTCAACACAATGTTCATGTTGAGAAAATGCAACTCAACACACAGAAAGTTTAGTTTTAGTAGTGTTCAGCTTTCTTGCATCTTGAAATCATCACACTAAGATTTTGACAGGTGGAAACCATGGCGAGTAGAGTAAGATCAAAAGATAACAAAGTATCTGAGTGATAGAATACAATTTAAGACAAACTGAAAGCCCTTTTATTGTTAAATAGTACTGCTGATGTCCTGATCTCATTTCTGTTGAAGTACTCTTACCTTTTCTTTTGCTAGGAGTAGGAATGAACTCTAGTTCTTCTTTGTAGCCCTGTAAGCAATAACTTCTCTGCTTGAAGTCACACTTTGGAGCTTCATATGCATTGCAAATCTCACTACAGACTGGGCCAACAATGTCTGGTCAGGTACTAGGGAGTTCTCACCCAATACATAGTTTTTCAGTCAGTTGTTTTAATTGAGATGCCATAAAAACTAAAAAAAAAAGTGGTCTAACATAGTTAAAACATATAATTATTCTTGCTGGTGATATATGACAGTTTATAGTTAATTTTTTTAGATTAATCTAAATTATTGTTCGGGGTGTAAAAGACAAATAAAGTTGAGCAGTAACTTTATCAGGCATTGGAATGGCCTACCCAGAGAGGTGGTGGATTCACCATCCCTAGAGGTTTTTAAAAAGAGATTGGACGTGGCCCTTAGTGCCATGATATAGTAATTGGAGTTGGATCAGGGGTTGGACTTGACGATCTTGGAGGTCTTTTCCAACCCAATCTATTCTATGATTCTATGATTCTATGATAAATTAAACAAATACTGCAGGCTGGTCATTAAAGGAAAACTGCAATGTAATACAAAATAATTTTCACTACATTTAATTAACTGGAAAAGAAATGTAAACTAGACATTAAGTCCCAGGTACTGAATATCCTGAACTACTACTGAAGGCAAAGTAAGTCGAATGTATTCAGCACACTCCAAGCTTATGTCTGAGCCAATTAATAGTTAAATAAATTAATTTTTTAAAAAAATTCATAAACAAAACAGGAAGCTAAAACAAAAATTCAGATCCTACTGAATGTACCGTTGCACCCTACTTCAACTCTCAGCTTTATTGTATACAGCAGATAAACTCTGCGTATGAGCCATAGCAAGATCTGGGTCTAGTTGAATGGAATCCTTTGAATAAATGCTACTCCAAAGTACAGTGGGCTAGCCAGGTAAAGTTTCTAGAATTAGGATCTATCTAAATGCCCTGAACACGGGGACAGAGTGAAAGAGTGACAAGGACGTCCAAAATGCTCTGGACCTAATTTTTAATGTGGAACAACATATGTATTAAATATTTTATTAAGCCTCTATAGTAATGTTAAAAAACCCCACAGATAAACAAAACCCACAAAAACCAAATTACACTGTTCCTTGACATATTTGAAGCAAAACACCCTTCCAGCATAACAATGCTGTGCTTTTAACATTAATGCCCATACTGCAAATCCAGAGTAGAAAAGAACACAAATTCGTTTCAAATCAGAGGGTCCTAACAGAATGCGTGACTATTTGACCTTTCACCAGTATTTAATCTTGGCACATACCTTTTCTGTATTATAACATATCTGCACTCCAAATGAATTCTACTTGAGAAGGTTGGGTGTGGAGAAGGGAACAGGAATATCAGTTTATTACACACAAGGGAAGAAACCAAATTACTTTTTCTATGAACTCTACACAATATTTACTTATCTAAAAAATAAGACAATGAAACCAGAACGAAACAGGGGAGTATTTTGTGTCTAAGGCCTTATGTTTTAAAAATAGTTGAATGCTGCTTCAAATGCTATCAAAATCACTTTTCTTTCTGTCTTTAAAAGAGTGACAAAGATAAAATCAATACAAATGGAAACTCTAAAATATAGATAAAATACTAATAGCTGTCAAAACAAGAAGTCTTTTGGAGCACGACATCATATAGATCAACCCCCTTTGCACTACAGAGATCTCATTACTCAGTGAACATAGGATGTTTATTACCACTAATCCAAGAACTGATTGTGGCAGATTTTAAAAGAGGACAGTGTTAAAGAGCAAACCACATGGATATATCCATAAAATTCCCAAGACTTAGTTCATTCTTATAATTAATTTCCAAGATTTTGCAAACATTACACATGTTGCATATAAAATTTGCTATTGAGCAATAGTTACTTATTTAGTCTCCTCTTTGCTGGCTATTAGATAGTTTCGCTCTTTGCATTCCTTTCCAAATTATGTTAATTATTCCTCAACAGTTTAAATTCAAAAACTATGACTAAGCACGGAAGGTAATAGGTCTTCTCTTTAGTGGATGTGTCTTTGATAGAAAGAAGAATGTTTCAGTAAGGGTTGATAAATGCCATAATATACTATAAAAAAGCCTCTAAATTAACTCACGTTAACATAGTCCAATGAGTGCATGTTTTCATTTTGCAAAATTGTCAAGAAATTCTCCCCTGCTCCTGTCGCCAAAATCTTAGGTTGAAGAAAGCTTCAGTTCACTCCCAAATGAAATACAGCAAAGCAACTATCCTTATGAAATTTGTGGCCTTCTAATAAGGCATTTACTATTACCCCTTCTGTTTAAACTTTGTGTAAGCAACAGAATACAAGTTCTATTAGTGATACTTTTTTTTTTGCCCTCTCCACACAACGTATTCCAACTCACAATCTAAATTAACTATTTTTATCCATGTTTTACCAGATATTTTCCTTTAGATCCTAAACCAACTCAAAATATCTTATCTTTACTTAATGGTCACTTACCTAATACTTGTTTCTTCTGATCTCTTTCCAGAGAAAAACCATAAATTTTGTCTTTCTTTGCAATTACTGCTGAGATCTGTCTCAAACTAAGCTACATAGATAGTCATCCATACAGGTAAAAATGAGAGGGTATTTAGGAAGAAACAGTCATCAGAACAACCCACAGGCAAGAAAGGAAAGAGTCCTTTCTCCATAAAAGCCAGAAAGTACATGGAGAATTAGTTACTAAACCCACAAACAAATTTAACGATCTCTTTCAGTGTGTACTTGTCTCAGTTTAAAGGAGACTGAAGTGTTTTGCTAAGGAGGATGAGTTATGAGGTAGACCAAACTCCTCTCTCTCAGCAATTGGAAATCCGAAATTAAGAGGCTGCAATCAAGGAAGTATGGAAAAAGGGAAAATAACAACCCTTTATTAAAGGATATATGTGTATTGGGAGAACAACAAAAGAACATAAAAACAACTAAACAATAATCCTGTAACCAAAAGCCCCCTTAAGAAAGGAAACAGTCTGATACTTCTCTGTCCTCTGTCACGATTCTGATTACAGTCAGCAGGAGGCACTGTTGGATCACTGGAGGAGCAGAGCCTGCAGTGCTCGGTGTTGGTCAGCAGGGGGCGATGGTGGGCTCTGGATCGCAGGAGAAGCCGAAAATGGAGATTTCCCCCCCGCAGAGGAGGGAAGGGGAAAAAGGGGAAAGAAGGGCGGTTTCTTTCCCACGAAACTCATGCTGTCTGAGGCTGGCTGTGGCTGGGACTTCCCCCTTTCCTCGATGAGCACAAACTCCTGCCAAAACACAGGATCAGAGGAGGAAAAAAGAAAAATGACCCCCTCCCCAAAAGGTTCCTCTGCAGGATGAACCAAACTTCTCCCTTGAAATCTGAGCAGGTCCGGCTGGTGACAGCGCAGACCATAGGCAAGCTGAGGCCGGAGAACAGCCAGATGACGAGGTCAAGAGGAAAACAGCCTCAGAACTTTTCCAACACACACCTTGCCCCCGTTATGGCAAAGAGTGAAGTGCCCCCCATTTGCAAGGAGAGGAGGAGAAAAACTCCTCCCCCCACTCTGCAGTTTTGGAAGGTCCATCAGCCTGGAGTGCAAGTCTGCCAGCTAGTTCTTTTGTATAGTCAATTACCTCTTCCCCCTCCCTCGTTCAACATCCTTCTTTTACAGCAGGACAGGGGAAAGGAATATTTCTGCTTGGATTTTTAGAATAAGTAAACCTATGACAGTACTCTATTAAAAGAGAAGGACTGTATGTACCAATATTATAATAATTTTCAAAAGGTATAAATACTCTTATTTATCACTCGCTCCTAACAATACTCTGTAAACACTTTAAATGCAAAAAAACACACAAGTGAATTGAGGAAAATAATATCTCAGGAAATCTCCTCATTTAGAAACAATATTAATATTTCATAAATCACTCAAAATGAAGCCCTGGACAAACCAAATGCCTTTGACCTGGATTAAAACAAGACTTCACAGAGAGCAAAGAACAGTAGATCAGGTCACTGCTGTTTCTCTTTGTGCTTTAAACACTAAAGGGAATATTTTAACAGATCTGCAACATTTTTGGGTAAAATCCTCCACCTCACAGATAAATTGCTAGAACTAGTTGCAAAACCAAGTGTGTGTTGCCTAATGAGTTTGCGTGTGAAGTGTGTTTTATTGTAAACACAGTTCTAACAGATGCAGTGAAAATTTTGCACTATGTGTACTGTTAATATCAAAAATAATTTATAGGCATTTCATAGTAGAACAATTTATAAATACATTCACCCCACTTGTTATATTTCCTTCCATTCTGCTCCCATTCGGAACTTTGGTTAAGGTGAAAGAAAAGAAAGCTAATAGACAACAATAGAAGGAAGGTTATAAAAAATATTCTTTATGTTGTGAGCATGAAGCCACATCCATAATTTTAACAGTTTTAAATGTTCCTGTTCATTCAACAGAAGTTTTGAATACAAAAATTAATTTTCTGATGAGAAAATTTACCCAAAAGGCTTACACCTCTCCCACCACTACCCCCTCCCCAAATACAGAAAGGTGCTTGTCTAGCTCAGTATTTTTAAGGTTAAACTGATTGCTTAGATGTCCTTGAAAAGTTTGCTTTTAGAAGTGTCAAATGCTTTTAACTTATCTCTGCAACAAATAAAGAGGATGAAACTTCAGATTTAGATAAGTTAAATCTCCTTTTAGGAGTTCATTTGACCCAATCTGAGCACCTGTGAACATTCTGTTTTTCAGATCATCACTTCCTAAGCATTCATCATCTTCTAGGTACCTGTTGGGGTTCATAATGAGGACTA
>NW_020884949.1:2044673-2050213 GCF_003945725.1 Corapipo altera
AACAATGTTCTTGTTATGGCTGTAGCTGTTTTAGTGTTAGAAATATTAAAATAAAAATGTTGTACCAATGATTCTTTTTAGTATTCTGGTTTTAACTCTGAAAATTATTTACAGAATTTTACATTTTTAATTTCAGATGATCCAAGAATCTGTATAACATGCATTCAGAACTATTATATGTAAGTATAGCTGCACAGCTTTTCATGCCTACACTTTTTTCTAAAGCAAAAACACATGGTACACTACATAGACCTGTGCTCTGTATGTTGTCTCATTCCTTAAATTGCCTATCTGAGAACAGTAGCATTGGAAAAGACTTGGGAAATGCTGGAAACTCACCAATCACTCAGAATTAAGGCTTGTTTAACCTTAGGGACTGATGTGAACTTTGCATAAATGAAGAGAGGACTATGAATAATGGGTCTAAAAATTAAATAGTGCTTTGGGACTGGATTTCAACTAGTTTGCTCTTAGAATGTTGTGTCCAGTTCTGGTATGTGCTGTTCATCAGACATAAAAATGTATGGAGTTTATGCAAAGGAAAAAATAATTCATTAAAAGCTTAACTTAAGTGGAGAGAAAAGAACTCTACTGCTTTTCAAAAAGACAGTTAAGAGATCTCTGTAAAAATTACCATGACAAAAGAAAGTGTTGGTTACAATCTATCTACAAACTACAGCATTGGATTATATGTTTTTACAAGCCATCAGCTCTTTACACAGCAATACAGTAATTTCTAATTAAGCATGTGTTCATTTTTGTGCTTTCATTTAAAAATCAAATTAATTATACTTAGGAATCATGAGATTAGAAAACATGTCTTGGTCAGTTGAATAAGTAACATAACCACAAATACAATTTGAATCCTCATTATAGGAATTATTTCTGTTCACTAGGATGACATTAGAACTTTATGATTACCACCCCTAGAAACACATAGAAAACAAACTCAATGGCCTCAAAAGAACTTACTAATGATGTTCTACTTTATCTTGCAGGTATAAGCAGTATTGCTATAAATACTGCCCAGAAAACACATACAGAGATGAAGGTTCTCTGCAGTGTAGAGATTGTCCTAGCAACTGTGATAGCTGTGACAAGGACAAATGTGACTCCTGTAAGAAAGGCTTTTATCTCTCAGGTAAGCAAAGTACCAAGTATGGCATATCTACAAAAATATTTTAGACCTTTTCTTTAGGGAAAGATTCTGAATCCAAATTCTTGAATTCTTAAATCTATTCTGTGTCAGACAGTGGAGACTGAAGGGAGTTAGCCTTTTGCAAAATCAGGCATTTGAACTAACGTAAGGTGGTTATGTTAGCCAGTGGTGTAATTTGATTCAAAGGATCCATATATTTGAATTTCCACTCTTTGGGGTATATAAAAAAATGTTGGTTTTGATTCAGATTTTGTCTTTAACTACGGAAAGACACTTAAATGTTTCCTTTCTATTCGCAAGTCTAGTTTTACTTCGACTTACAGATGCATGGGGAGTAACAAGCCTTAAACACTCTAAGTTCAGTTAAAACCACTAAATTCCACGCCAAGTTCACACAAGACTAGGAGTTTCTTAGCTTTATTAAGAATCTGTAAATCAGGTGGGTCTGGTTGAGACATGGTGCCAAAAATTAATCACAGGAATTCCTGAGATTATAGGGGTTTTTTGCATTGCCTGCTGAAGGTGCCCAGTAGTGGCATCACACTCATGGAAAACTGTGGTCACAACCAGAGGTGATCTGTTGGTCTACAATTTTATTAATTGAAATTAGAGGAAGCTGAAAAAGCTATCAGTGTAACAACCTTTTGTATGCCAATCCTTAAACTGAATCAGGATTACCTGAGTTTAATTTTATATTCAGTAGAGACTAGAGATCCCAAAAATCTGCATATATCTAAAATTGATTTTCCATTGGGACTGTATAATAATTGGGACTCAACTACAAAACTTTTATCCAGACCTGGACTTCAATAAGATTTGTATGTACTAGGATTTAGCATATTGATTAAAGCCCAGCATGATATAAATTTAAGTGCAGATTGGTTTGAAGTTTGTGAAGCTTGCGTAAGCAACTGAACTGAATTTAGGTTTCATAGTAAAAAAATTAGAGTTCATGTAGCTGCAAAAAATAACGTGTTCTTATATACTGGTTCTTTTCCTTAAACCATTTCTTGCTGGAGACAGAGATAAGCTATACATGAGGTACCTCCTTGCAGGGTTGACAGGGGTCAGTATGATAACAGGCTATGTCTATTGCAGGTGGCACATGTGTGAGTGAGTGTGGAGACGGCTTCTTCGCTGACGACATCTCTAGAGAATGCGAACCTTGCCACAGGAACTGTGCAACCTGTGTTGGGTACAGTTATGAGAACTGTACTGGTTGCAGAAACAGTTTCCAGTTATCTCATGGGCAGTGCCTGAATCCAAGAAATTCTCAGTCAGTGGGAAAGTTCTGGAGCCGTAAGTTGCAATAGATTCCATTATCTTTTCTGTTTCTTTGAAGACTACTAAACAATTTGAAATAGTATAGCAAGATCTTGCAGATTGAGTGAAATTGCACTGTTGTCAAACTTGCTGTAATTTTAAAAGTATAAATGACCAAACCCATTGGTTTCACGGAGTGAAATCCATCTTCCTGCAAATAGCATAACATTTCAATATAACGTGTTTCTTATCTGTGAGTTATCTTATCTGAATAGATAAAAGATTAGAAATATAAAAGATAAAAAGACAAAACATATGAAAAGGGTAAAATATAGATAATAGATTAGGGTACTGGAATTTCCTCATCTAAACTAGTTGGAGCCTTATGGGCTGTGTCTTAGAGTAGCTTTGTGGCTATTGGTTCCCTACATAGAAGTCAATATAAGTTGAACTCGATGATCCTCATGGGTCTCTTGGCATATTCTGTGATTCTTTGAAAATAATCTAATATGTGGCTCTGTGTGGTGGTAGTGTATGCTAAAAAAAGCTCTCTCTTTTCTTTTCCGTGCTCTTCCCTAGATAGACATGCACTGCTTTCTGAGAGACCAAACATGGGCTGTAGAACTATATTCTGGCATTCTGCTCCCACACAGGATGTTACCACAGTCTTCACAAAATAATCAGTTCTTTCTTGGTGCCCTCATCCCTAGCATGGGAAAAGCAATTCTCTGTTCCAAAAAGGCCCAAATAATCCAGAAACTATTTGGAAGAAAAATGCTTTTAAAACTAAAGATTTTGAAGGGAATGCTTTGTAATAGTTTTAAAAATTATTTTCCCTCAGGAGCATCTTTAAATGCATCACAGTACTGTCACAAATTTATCAAGAAAGCTTTAAATGAAGAGTGTATATGTAGAATATTTGTCATTCCCATTATGCCAGCTATATAAAGTACAATTGAATGTTTATATTACCAAATGAAATTACTAATGGAAAAAATTGAACTTTCAAATAGAATAATGGAGCAATAGTAGAATATTCTGGGAGGTTTAGGGATTTACATCACTAAGGGTCTTTAAGAACAAATGAAAAATATCTGACAGGGATGTTCACTGAATGAAGTAAGAGACCAGATTAACAGCTATATTTTTGAATCAAATATACATTTTTTCTGATCTCTATGTCTTTATTTGAATGAAACATATCAAAGAATGACTATCCTTTGAACTGTATTAAAAATTAAAATACAGTGACAAATATTTTCAGGAAAAATATTTACCATTTCTATTAATTGCCTATATGATGGAGAAATGTTGTTGTTTCAAAAGGAATAACTTTTCTTCATTTCAAAAAAACTCACAGACCTAAAAATGAGAAATATTAATAGGAAGTTGATCTCCTATATTAATTTCCTTGTGTTTAATGCATATAAGCAAGTATTTTTTTTCAATTTGAGACTGTCTACATCAGTGCCATGGGAAGAGCACATCTGCAGTTTGGTCTATGTATTGGTTATTTCTTTCTCACACTGTAAACCAAGGTGACTTCTTTTCAGCCTTTTTCCTTTGAGCAGACATCTGATGCAGTTCTGTATATATCAGCATTGCTGATATATACAATCAACGATATATTGCTGTGCTGTGAAACTTCTTTCTCTCTATCTTGCATACCATTTCTCTTTCCTCCCAGTACTAAAAATATGTTTGTCTTAGGGGCATTTCAAACTGCAAGATACATCTCTCTTAGAGCTGTACTGGCTTGAATATTAGAGACTGGCCCAAAGTCACAGGATTCGTGCTGCAGCTGGAGATGGGATGTCAGAGAACATGGCTGGTGGCTCTACACCTTTTTGTGAATAGACTTGCTGTGACTCCTTCAGTGTGGCAGCTGCTGTACCATAAAACTGCTGGGAAAATGATGTTGAACTTGTTGAAATCCTGAGCCTTTTCTGTCAAGGATAGGCTTCCAAATACTAGTAGTCTTCAAGTAAAAATGTTAATGTAGTTGTTACTGTCTTTCCTGAAGTTACACTCCTAATAACTACACTTATCTACATTTTGTGAAGTTTCCTGTTCAGACACTCTAAGATCATCCAGTTCTCATAATAGTAATTTTCATTGTCTAATTAAGAACAGAATCTAAGTAATTGAGTTTTTGGCTAGACTGTCAGTCATTCATTTCTTTTGATGATGCAGTCAAGGAACAGATGTCAGCTGAGTCCAGATTTCCAGCTGTCTGAAAATCCTTGTTGCATGCTAAAAATCCTTAACAAAAAATACAGGATTTAGGCAGGTAGGACTAAAACACATTTAGCTCTAGCAATGCATCACACCAACAGGATAGTTCCTGGTTAGAGACTGCAGTATGTTTCACACTCTGATAGTATTTTGGAAAATTTCAAAGGGGCGGGGGGGAAAACAAAACCAAAAACCAAACCAAGCCAAAAATCCAAAAGTTTCACAATCTCTTACTGTCATGGTTTGAGATTCTCCAAAATCCTAATTCCCTAGTCCTAGCCCCCTTCCCCATCTCAACCTAATATGAGATGGGTTTTCCAGACAAAAACACACCAGGCTCAGAATGGGGGAAAGGGAAATATATATTACAATGACTGTACAAATAAATATCATAATACATTATACACAAAATCACAACTATCTCTACCATGACATATAGTATTTACAATGGATCAGATCTCCCCTCCAAATAAAAGTCCAGGAAGGAAGAAGAACAGATCCCTTCCAGTCTCAAAGCAGGAGTCTCTTCTAAGGCAGCAGGTTCTTCTCATCTGTCTTCCATGCAGTAGTCGCAACTGGGTTGTTGTAGCTGGATCTCTTTTCAATACACACAAGGGGGTCTCCAAGCCCCTCGGCTCTCCTTCGACTCCAAGCAAAGGCCTCACCTGTGGACTACCAGCAGGGACCAGACTCGCTTCACCACAGGTATATAACAAAATGCAGAGGCATCTTCATGCAAGTCCCTTCCTCGGGGGTTCACCCCTGAGTCAGAACATCTTGGGCAGCATTCAGTTGCAAGCCTTTGCCTCAAGAGTTCTACCAGAGCTCCTGTGCTCCATCTCAGGCTGCCAGGCTTGTCAGCAGCGGGGGGAGGGGGGGGGGG
>NW_020884949.1:2050313-2393773 GCF_003945725.1 Corapipo altera
CCCCCCCAGAGGGCTCCTGCCCTCTCCTTGTGGCTCCTACAACATGGCCACCACTTCTACTACCCAAACTACAACTTGTCTCTTCCAGTCAGCTTGTGGACTGTTTACATTTTGCAGGAGCGCCCATTGGACAAGACTTCAAAACTTCCAGGGGTTTCCACCCCTTGGGGTTTTACCATTTTTTAGCCTCTGGGGGAAAACAAGGTTTAAACCACTACACTTACAATTATTTTCTTCCTCATCTAAATCTTTCTGAAAACCAATAAAATTTAGGAAAGGCAGTCACTATCCTTGTCTACACTATTCTGTAGGATTAGTACAAGAACGGATAAAATGAAAACATATCTGTGCTCCTTGAAGCTTACTGTCAGTGAAGATTCTGGTATTCATACCTGTACAGAAAACATCCCTGGGCCCAGAAGAAGTGAGTCCTCTCCATCTCTTTTTAAGCATATCTGCAGGGTCTCATCTTTTCCATTCTTTACTTCAAACATCATGGGGACAGAGAAAGTACTTTTTCTTTCATACAAAATCCATAGCATCTTTCCAAGTTTTTCACTTGTTAACCTGGACAAATCTACAAATATTTTATCCAGTTTTACTCTATGTTTGTTTGTTTGTTTCTTTGTTTTTTTAGTTTTTTTAAAATACACTTTGATTTCCTCCAGGGTTATTTTTTCTTAGCAAAATGCAAGGGTCTTCCGTCTCATCTGTTGTCACGCTCCTTTTCTAAGGGTAGCTGTAACGTGGGGTCTTCATATAATAAATGGAGTCAGCTCTCCAATGAGGTGGCAATCAAAGAGGCTTTAATTCAAAGCCGGTGCTCTTTTTATCCCTTAAAACCATGTGACCTTGTGACCAATGGAGTTGTCTCTTCCGGTGCATGTCCCCTGAGCTTTCCATATTGAAGCTTTCCCTTCATTTATTATGCAAGGATGAATGATAGACCCGTCTTATGAATTTTTATAAGCAAACACTCCAGCAACCAAAACATTCTATTAAAAAAGAGACTTTTTCGAATTGTATTTACTTTGTGGGTATATTCGCTGGGCAAAGAGTTCAGCTCATATCAGAAATCCCTAAAAAGTCATATTCAGTCTGAAAAAACACAATGTCTGTTACTCAGGCTTTTAAAAAGACAGGGTAAGCTAAGAAAGGGAGAAAGGAAAAAGAAACGAAACTAACAACTGAACTCTGTGTTTCTATTGTGAAACATCTGTATTTTTTCTCATGTACTAGATGATGAAATGACTTTGGAAGCCAGGAAACACACTAGTGTAAGCTTAATTCACCAAGTCAATACACATGTCATTTCAACTGGATCAGATGTTTTCCAAGTTCTGCAAAACACTGATCACTAAAATGCTGCACTCTAAAAACAGTTAATTCCTTGGTTTAGTCTGCCATATTTTTATGAAAAGTGTGCTGGTTTAAAAGTAAACCGATGGGAGAAATGAACCCAACTCAAGAGAGAGTACAGTTCAGAGCTGCAATTTACAAAAAAAATTACAATAAATACAATGATACAGAGAAAACTGGTTTTAACCCACAAAGACAGATGTGTAACCCCGCACCCTGCAACAAATACCATTCTGCAACAAGAACAGAATGGTATTTGTTAACCTCTGTGCTGAGCACCACGTGGCCCCTGTGGGTGCAAAGAGGAAGGGAAACCTGTTGGTCCAGATGATGGTCTCAGTTCTGTTGAAGTAATGATTGCAGTCTTGTTGAGAGTGGCAATGGCAGTCCTGCTGGAGTTCTGGGCCTCCTCTGGATCCAATGGGTGGTATCAGAAGTCCCAAAATCCCAAGATTATATATGCTCAGGTTTAGGTAGAAATGCCCAGTACCTCCCCCAGGGTAGGGAGTTTCACAAGGGGTGATCTAACTCTGTGAATCATTGGATATTTTTGAAGTCTTTGATGGTCTAGGTGTTGAGCTGCCTATTTTGCCTGTCCAGTATGGCCCATTAGCAGAGATGACCCCTCAGGCTGGGTGTGAAGGTGCAATGCCTCCCTAGAGGGGAGTTGTCACAGTAGAGTCATAGATGTGAAGCCAAAGAAACACTCCTTGCAGAGTTCTTTAACACCCAGCTTGTAGCCTGAGGTGTCAGGTGTGGTCTGGGCAACTGCTGCAAATGATCCATTATTAGCAGTCCATCAGAAATGACATAGTGAGTGTAGATTACACAGTTTTGGTTATACCTATATAGTGATAAACTGGTCAGAAGTCTGTCCAGGACAGAAACTGGATATGGAATGAGGTCTATTTCTGATGAAAATTCAAAATGGAACACATGCTTCTTTACGTATAGATAATATATGCTGTAGCAAATTACATATCCAAATAGCATCTGGTTCAGTTTACTATTACATACCACACCCAATAATAAGAGCAATCTCCCATCAGCAGTCATTGACATATCCTGTGTATTTTCCTTTTCCTAAATACAGAGAGAACAAAATCAGTAAAAATGTACTGGTTGAGAAAAACAATAATATGCTCTTTAAAAATATTACTTAAAGGACCACAATGCAGCTCTGCAGATATACATATAAAGGTCTCAGAATAAGGAAAGGGGGAAAAAAGCAGGAATGGGATATGCAAAAGACAGAAGAGAAATCATCAGCAGAAGAGAACAGGTCTTCTAAATATGAAAATGCTATAGCATTTACAGTGCAAAATTAGAGCATCATGGGAAGAGGTAGGATACCTTTCTAAGCATCATCTATATGTGAAATTTCAGGTTGTTTGAAAGCAACCAAAAATTATTCATTATCACATATGTTCTTAAGCATGCCAAATTCACAATCTAGCTATTTGTTTGTAAAATAATACCATCATTGTTACAAGATAATTAGAGTGGGAATTAATGGTTACTGGAGAGTGTGATTCACTTCCCAGGACGCCTATACTTTCCTGGAATTTACAGTTCACATAAATCTTCAAAATGGGATTGGTCTAGCATTTTATTCCTAATTTGTATATTGTTTTCAATGCAATTACCTCTTGCAGATAAGTAACCTGTTTTTGTGTTTTCATTCATGACAGTATTGGTTTTGTAAGGACAATGTCATGCACAGAATAAAATCTAACAAATTAAGTCACATTTCAGTTGGATCGCATTCAAATCACATGCATAGTAAAAGGTAGACAGGTCATCTTCTAAAAGGAATGTGCTTGCAGTTACAAACAGCAATTTTCTTCTGCATTCCTTCCTGCACTTATTGTGCTATGGCCCAATTACAAAATATACCGTAAATACACAATCCGTGTAGAAATCATTATATAAAAGCTAAGGGTATTACAAATGTACACAGAGACTACTTCAATAGCAACTTAAAAATAGAAGTTTTTAAGTCCCCTTTTTACTTATAGAAAAGGATGAATAAGTGAGATTTAAAATTAAGGAAATAAACCATCTTTTATCAATCTGAACACTAACTGCTTGCAATACCTGACATAAAGGTCCATTTTCCATAAGGAGCAGATAGAGAGAGTAAGGTGGACAGCACAAAGAGGATAAGTATATATTAGAGAGGACTCTTATAATACAGTTGTGGGTCTGAATGAATTTATGGAAGAACTATAAGGCAATTCAAATGCTTTTATGTTAAAGGTATGCCTCTTTATATATGACCATATCTTTGCTCATATGTCCTCAGGTTTTGTAGAGAGTTTCGTGGGTTTTTTTGAATAAACTTTACATTTTCCAGAATAAGCAACGAGAATGTGAAGAGGACCATACTTTCCACATGGACCTATGTTTTTCACCCTGAATATTTTTGATCATTCATTTAATCTTTCTCTAAAATCAGACTGAAAATTTTGGGAGCTCGAATGAAGATGACTTAAGCAAAAATAAAGAAAACATAGGGACATTGTGTTAAATGGAACTAAAATTTTACTCATTTTTTCCTTGATTCATTTTGCAGTCACAGTTAAAGTCTAACAGTATTAGGTTTCAAGAGACTTTGCCATTGTCTCAATAATGATGCACAAACCCAAATGAGAAAAGAGAAAAAAATATATTTTTCAGTCTTTCCCCACCTGTCCAGTTTGACAATCCCTTGAATAAACTGTGTATGCAAGAGCACTGTGATAGCTTAAAAGCTGTAGTGAAGTTTAGCTCAAGTAATGATATGGTGGGATTCAGTTTCTCAGTTTCTAGAAAAGGAGACACTTAGCTGGGTCAAAAAAGAATATCCTTGTAAAGGTCATTCATTTTGGCCTTTAAAAAAAGGAAGAGCAGAACAGCCTAATAATAAACCACAGTGTTCTTTCAGAGTCAATGTCACACAATTGGTACATGGATGGTTTACAACTGTATTAGTTTTAAAAACTCAGCAGTAAAAAATTAACCCCACTTGGATGCCCTCCTCCCACCCCCTTTCTAGCAGTGGGAGAAACACTAGGGGAGACCAGAAGCAGGAGTCACAACTTTCCTGAGAAAAACTCACAGTAAACACAACAATACAGAGGGAATAATTTAACCAACAAAGGCGACATGTAGCCTGGCCCCCCCCTAGAACAAAAGAAAACAAAATGGCAGCCACTACCATGCTGCACTTCATGTGGGCCCCCAGGAACAAAGGGCAAAAATTGGGGATGGCTACCACACTGATCATTTTCCTCCCTATAGCCAGAAAAAACTACAGGGAATAGGGGCAAAGCAAAAAACCTGGAAAACCATTTCATCCAAAAACAGCTATGCTGCCGAGCTGCTCACTCTATGTCACTCAGCAAAGCTCAGGTCCCGGTTGTAACAGCAGTGTTGTTGTTCTCTTATCTCCATGGTGTGGCAGCAGCAAATGAGGGTGGGATGCAGCACAGTGGTGAGCGGTCAGTCTCTCTGTCTCTCTCTGACTCTCTCCCTGCTGTGGTAACCGGTGGTGGTGGCAGCAGCAGTGGTAAAAAGCAGTGACGGCAGCAGTGGTGGCAGTGCCAGCAAAGGCTCTCTCCTGGGAGCAGCGGGCTGACTCCCACTGTGCTCCCCTAGTTTTTTTGTTCTGCTCAGTTCCTCTGGGCTGGAAGTTAACCCTGCTGCTCCATTCTCCCACAGCAACCTCCCCACACTGGAGCCATCTTTTCAGCACTACAGCAGAGCTGTGGTTTGAAAAGCAATGGGTAAGGGACTGGTGGCAGCGGTGTTGTGGTTCCAAGTGGTGGCCACCTCTCTCCAGAGCCGGGGAAGAGAAAGCTTCAGCTTCCACCTGCAGCTTTTAAAGGGACCAGTCCAGTCCTTTCCTCAACCCAAGAAAGGCAAGAAAAAAAAGGGTTCCATTTCCTTCACCTCTGAGTTCCCTGACGAACAAAAAGCTCTCCCACTCTGCCAGTGGTGACGTGGGTGATGTGGAATAAACAGTGCTGAAAAACTCCACCCCTGTTTCTCTATAATCATGACAACAGCATCATATGCATATGGCTCCTACATTTACAAGTTTCATTGGCCACTGTAAGAGCTACAGAGTGAAATTTTAAAGGAAAGCTTGCTGGATCCCCAAGTTTTTTAGGGGAAAGTAAAATAAAACCCAACAGATAAAACCAGTAATTTTCAAGCTTTTCATTTGTCATCGGTCCAAAGTCCAAGGCAATACACATTGCATGACCATTTTTCAGTTTTGTACGGCTATTCTTTGGAAGATCTGGTTACATTATCTGAAGTAGTGTGCACAGCTTTATGTAAAAAAAATTGTTGCATCACATTTTCCCATTCAGAGAACTTTTTGCTGTGCAGGAAAATTACATTGAGAAACTTCACATTATTCTAAATATGTGCTGCATTTGGGTTTTCTCATAAATAAAAGCCTATTTCCAGTCACATTTAACCTATCTGTAATTTAAAAAAAATAAATAATCTTTTTGACAGATTTCTTCTGTCAGTACTAAAGTTGAGGAATTTAAATACTTATATTTGACTGGAAGATAAAGGTTGTTTACCTTGCCAACTATCAGAACCCAATTGCTTGTTCACATTCCCCTCTGGTGGCAACTAGTATATATTACAGAAAATAGCACACGCTGCAAAGGGCAAATGTTAAACAGAAATAAAAACTACTTTACTGAAAAATATCTTTATTTTTAATTGTAAGTCTTGAAACATTTTGAAACAATGACCTCCTTTAAATACTCTTCAGCGATAGCTAACAAATTCTCTGCTTAACCTCACCTTCCTGCTATTTACCTTCATTCAAGAACAGCAAAAGAGAGAAGCTCTGCATAAATAAAGTGAGGATAATAGAAAACCTAGTAACATCAAACATCTAAATTTTCTGGAGTATTCCTTATATTCTTACAGGCACAATCAAAATGGACCCTTTTTAAAGTTTTGTTGAATAATGAAAAGTCAGGAAAAACATGAAGTTAAGAAGTTGTCTCTCAGAAAAATCTTTTGACAGTGAATTTGTGCATCTCACAAAAGTAAGCAGTGATCTCTTTGAGGACTATTTAGATAAGAAAACTCAAGATGCTTGTGCACTATATGGCTTTAAAAAAGACTCAAACTGCCCTCTGCACTCAGGAGCACTAAAATAGACTAGAATCCTCTTAGAACAGCATGTTGTAACCTGAAATATAGAAAGTAGGTCTTCAGCAGGGGAAAAAACCCCATAGAAATTATGTCAGCAGGAGTCAGAAAGGATCTAAATTCACAGGACCTGCTGTTGCAAAAAGCTGTACAAGACACTCATATATACATGCTTAAAAGAGCTAGGAAAAGAAAAACAAAATACTTTTTCTCCTCAAGAAGGATGAAATGTACAGGCAAATAAAGATAGTATTTTAAATTTATTTTGTAACTCTAGCTTATCACTGAGCATACGACATACTACACTGAACATACATACTACACTGAACATACATACTACACAACTATTAATCTGCACATGAATATATAACTTATACATAGAAAGTGCAAAGTACAGAGCCTAATCAGAGTTTTCAAGAAATCTCCTGTCACCCTAAATGTTCAATGAATCTGACAACTGCCTCCCCAACAGAAGGAATGTCATGGCAAAGAGGCCCAGAGCGCAGTTATACTGTTGATACCAGAAGATGGGACATTTTATTTCTGCTTTGGGTAGCACTGAACTCACAACATGCACCAAGGTTTCCTTGCCTCTCCAGTCCTTCATCAATGCCTACAGCTGTGCTGCAAATTCAGAGATTACTTAATAGTAAATCTCTCCACTTCTTGTGCTCCTAGTGCTTATACATAATTTCCACTTGTTCTTATTCCACAAGCCAGTCCCTTCCTCACTTAGTCTTGTCTTTCCAAAGAGCTTTTCCAGAGGTTTTAATTTTGCATGCTCAGATTACCTGATACTGTACCCCTCTCGTTCAGCTGGTCAATATGGAACCACAAAGCTGACACAGACCGAGTACACAGTTTGTGTGTTCAAACACAGGGGTTTAATGTCAGGTGCTTACAGTGCTTGAGGCTGCACATCTCAAAATTCAGTTTCAGTCACTTTCTACCTCTTCTGTTCCTTTGAAGTTGAAAATTGTCTTCAGTTAGCACTCACTGAAATACTGTCATAGTCCCACCTCTCTCAGTCCTTGATAGGTTTCTGACTCACTGTGTCACCAATGCTTCTGGCTACTAAAACCAATGCTAAAGCTATATGGTCTTTTGTGGAGTATACCAGGGTCTAATACTTTGTCCATTGACCTCAGACTTGGCAAACCCAGTCTGCAATCTGGACTGTCACAACTCACATTCACCCTGGTAACATGCAGCTTTCATCTGTTACCTACATTATCCTGTGAATCCCATGACCTGTGCCTGGGCCCTGCAAACACGGGGTCCTTGTTCAGGGAGTTCAGAGATGCTGTAGCCAGAATGGTAGTGACAAGGAAAACTCTGCTAAGCTCCTGATAAATCTGGAGTGGCTTTATACTGTGCTAGTGAATCCGAAAAATCGGTCTGAGAAACTGCTCAGAGGCTTTGATCTTTTGACCAGCAAAGGTATTTATTTGCAGCGCTGGGAGCAAGCCAGCTTGCGCTGGACAAACTTGCTCTAAGGCTTCACACAAAATCAGCATTTTTATACAATATTCAGCTGTGATTAAATGCATATTCAAACGATTACAACATCTATCAATACATATTAAAGATAGGCGGAGAATAGGCGGAACTTGGGGCGGTGCTTCTCTTGGCACCCCATTTCAAGGGGTCATTCCCATCTTCATCCATGGGGCAGGGGGCTTTAACTCCTCTTCCTCAGCTTGACCTTTCTTCCTTTCCATTGTTCTTGACCCGCTCACTGAATCTCGGAAAAAGCCCTGGCTCCAGGCCTATTTCTCCTATTCAAATGTCTACCTGATCCTGTTATATTTCTAATTTATTGCCTCTAGGCCTATTTCATGTTCTTGTACTATAAGCTTAAGCTTTGGTCCAGTAAGTAGAACAGAACGAGCACAGATCGTTTCAGATGTTGGTAACTTGTTTGCAGGCCCAAATTTCTTGGTTAACTCTTTTGGGCCTAGCCTCCTGTTTCACTAGTTGCCAGCAAGAATAACACCATAGGCTTTCACTGTACAAGTAGTATGCACAAGTGTTGCAACCCACTCCAGAAGCAGAGGGTAACCCAGATTCTTATTAATAAATCCCTTGAGGCAGATTAGAGTGAAACAGTGCTGAAAAATATGTAAACACTTACATGAAGAGTTTATTTTAGAACAATTTTGTTTCAAAGGTAAACAGGTATGTTGTTGTTTTGGGTGTTAGCAGTACAGCAGTATTACAGCATCTATAGCAATATAGCACTATTGAAGCATAGCAATATTAAAGCATCTATAGCTATATAGTAATATTAAAGCATAGTGATACTGTACTATTAAAGTATAAAGATAACACTTGAGGAAATGCATAAGGGAGAGAAAGGGAAAGTGTTATGACCCACCCCAGAAAAAGGGAGGGGGGTAACCCAGGTTTTTATCAATAATTCCCTTGGGGTGAAACGACACTGAATAATTGGTGTCTGAAAACATATACTGGCAAGGTTTATTTTAACAATTCTGTATCAACAAGCATGCTAGCAGTTTGGGTGTTGTCATAAAACAATGCAACATAAAGATAACTTTTGGGGAGGGAGAAACTGTTTAGGGGAGAGGAAAACTAGGATGAGAGTAAGGGAAAAGAGAAGCTGAGAGTACAAAAGAAATGGACATAATCACCGCCCACTGGATCCAGCGATGCTTGAGAGCGACGGTCATGATTCACAGGCAGTGGGGGAGAAGGAGAACTCCCAAATTCTCAAAGTCACCAGTCAGTTTATATACCCTCAGCATGCTTTTGCACCTCCCTGGCATGAGGAGTTGTTTGCCTTTTAGGGCTTAGCACTGGAGGGAGGGATGGGCCCGATTGGCCACCTGAGGTATCTTCTTGCCTTTTTAGGGCTTAGTCCACCTGAGGCATCTTCTTGCCTTTTTAGGGCTTAGTCCACCTGAGGCATCTTCTTGCCTTTTTAGAGCTTAGCACTGAGGGGATGGGCTCAACTGTCCATCTGGGGTATCCCCTTGCGTTTTCAGGGCAAAAAGTCAAAGCCTGCAAACTCCTGGAGTGCATAAATCATTAACTATTTCAGTCTCTGACAGAAAGAAAGGATAAAGGTGGAAAATATATATAGTCACTGCCCACTGGATCCAGTGATTGGTAGGTACAGTTTCCACATTGGTTGGTTGAAGTGGTGACCTTGTACTGTTGTGGCTGGGGAAAGCCTCCCACAAAACTCAAAGGTGTTATGAGTTATTATACATTTCTAGCTCAGGTGGGAACACCTTGTACCTCCCCGGGGTGGTGAGTCTTACAATGGATAGTGTCACGGGACATGTGACTGAGTCTCTGATGTCTTCTAAGACAGCTGCAGCTGCCTATTGTGTCAGCACCAATCATGGTCCATCATGGTCCAACATTTGAGATGCATAGCCCAGGCTAGATGTGCGAAGTTATCATGTAAAGGGAGGACATTGGCATGATAAGAGCCTCTTCCCTTATTTGGAATTCCAGTAGCTTCAGATATGCATCCGAACCCAGGATAGTTGGACAATGGCACCCACTTACCTGATGTGAAGGTCCTTTGGCAGTGTTCAAGGAGAGGTGGGCTTTACTGGGTGAACAGCTACTTCGTTTCAGTTTGCAAAAGTGTTTTGATGATCTGAGAATGTGTAAGTCATTAACTGTTTCAGTCTCTGACAACAAGTAGTCCTGGTAAAGAATCATAGAACTATAGACTCATAGAATCATAGATTTATAGAATCAACCAGGTTGGAAAAGACCTCCAAGATCATCAAGTCCAACCCTTGATCCAACACCCCCGTGGTTACTAGACCATGGCATTAAGTGCCACATCCAGTCTCATCTTAAAAACCTCCAGGGATGGAGAATCCACCACCTTCCTGGGCAGCCCATTCCAATGGCTGATTACCCTTTCTGTAAAGAATTTCTTCCCAGTATCTAACCTAAACCTCCCCTGGCACACTTTAAGACCATGCCTTCTTGTCCTACTGCTGGTTGCCTGGGAGACCGATGCCCATCTGGTTACACCTTCCTTTCAGGGAGTTGTAGAGAGTGATGAGGTCTCCCCTGAGCCTCCTGTTTTCCAGGCTGAACAACCCCAGCTCCCTCAGCCTCTCCTCACAGGACTTGTGCTTAAGTCCCTTCCCCAGCCTTGTTGCTCTTCTCTGGACCTGCTCCAGCACCTCAATATCCTTCCTGAGGGGCCCAAATGACTAACCATGTCCTTGCTGAGTGATCTACAATTAAATATCCAGGTTTTGATCTGCTGTGCTGCCTGTGGACCCCCATACTAAGAGGTTTTTTCACTACAGGATGTTTTTGAAATGTTCTGAGCTGGTGGTAGGGTCAGACATGGTTATGGCATACTGTTATGAACTGTCACCCAGTCACATTAAATGTGGATCTACTTTTTTCACTGAAATAGCTATGGCTCAGTTAATTTAGCAGTAGAGTTATAAGAAAGAATAATCATCAAGATTTTTATTATTATTCCTTCTTCTGGCCTTTGCCATGCTATGCACTGTCTCAGTTTAATGAGACTGAAGTGTTTTGCTAAGGAGGATGAGTAATGAGGTAGATCAAACTCCTCTCTCTAAGCAATTGTAAATCCGAAATTGAGGAAGTACAGAGAAAGAAAAAATAACAGCCCTTTATTAAAGGATATACATGTATTGGCAGAACAACAAAAGAACACAAAAGAAACTAAACAATAATCCTGTACCCAAAAAAATCTCCTTCAAAAAGGAAAGAGTTCAATACTTCTTGTCCTTTGGTGCAATTCTAATCATGATCAGCGGGGGGTGCTGTTGAATCTCTGGAGGAGCAGAGCCTGCAGTTGCTGGGTGTTGGTCAGCAGGGGGCGCTGTTGGGCTCTGGTAGTTGCCACGTGAGGCCCTGGAGCGCGGGAGAAGCCGAAAATGGAGCTCTTTCCCGCCGCACACCAAGAAGGGGAAGGGAAAAAGAGGAAAAAAGGCTCTTCCCACAAAACTCACACTGTCTGCAGCTGGCTGTGGCTGGGAATTTCCCCTTTTCCTCAATAAACACATGCCACTGCCAACACAGGAGTGGAGGAGGGAGAGGGCAACCTCCTCCCCAGAGGGTTCCTCTGCAGGTGGGTCAAGCCTCTCTGATGAAATCTGAGCAGGTCCGGGCTGGGGGCAGAACAGGGTGCAGGAAAAACGGAGGCAAACTGGGGTGAGAAAAACAGCCAGATGACCAGGTCATCTGGTCATCGGAGGGAACCTCCGACCCCTCAAACACACATCTTGCCTGGGTTAAGGCAAAAGTGAAGCGCCCCTGTTTCCAAGGAGAGAAGGAGAAAAAAACTCATCACCCCTCTCCACAGTTTCAGGACGGACATCAGTTTGGAATGTAGGCCCGGGCCTGCTAGTTAGTTCTTTTGTGTGTGTCAATTACCCTAGGCAAACCCCTTCTACCTCCCTGGTTCAACATCTGTCTTTTACAGCGATGCAGGGGAAAGAAAAATTCCCCACTTGGTTTTTCAGAACAAGTAAACCTATGACATGCACATATACACTTTTCATATGCTTTAATAAAATGCCCACCATTTCCCCTTGTGTGAAAGGGCTTTATATAAATTTTCTGTTCTCCTCCGTTGTCTTTTTACTTGAAGCATTTGGTTTCATAACTTTCATTCAAAATATCAATATTCTAACTACCTTGCCATAACAGGTACAACGAAAAAATAATGTGATACACTGCATGTGGCTAATTACTGTCAATCAGTCTATCAACCTATAGAAAACATATATATATAATTGGCAGGATGAGCTGGGTGTGCTAACTGAGGTGCATAGCTCAGTCTGCACCCAACTTCTATTTTAAACTTTATTTTTTATTTTCAGAAAAATCAAAAGACTAATAATTATTTTTTCATCAGATATCTGTCCAAAATACAGAGCTGCATATTGGGACCTGCCACATTGCATAGCACATTTTATTTGTATTAAGTATGATCCTCAAATCCCCTTGTCATTTAGAGCTGATGGTTATGCAAACCATAATCATCAAAGACTCATAATCAAAGTCTTGGTTTTCCACTGGCATAAAACTCCATTTGACACACACTGGGCTCTTGCTTTTGGAGGGAAATAGCAGGTAATATCTTTGGGGAAGAACTATTTAACAGATAGTATTTCCAAACCTCAACAATTAGGGCCAGTGCTGGATTTGCACCTGGGATGGGGCAACCCTAATTGTATGATGGACTGAGAAACAAGAAGCTGGAGAACAGTGCTACAGAAAGAGACCTGGGGATCCTGGCTGATTGCAAGTTGAATATGAGTGAACAGTGTGACCTGGCAGCCAGGAGGGCCAACCCTGTGCTAGGGGGCATTGGGCACAGCATTGCCAGCTGATCAAAGGAGGCAATTGTCCTGCTCTGCTCTGCACTGCTGTGGCCTCACCTTGAATATTGTACACAGTTTTGGGCACCACAATATAAAAAAGATATTAAGCTCTTAGAGAGCATCCAAAGGAGGGCAACGAGGATGGTGAGGAGTCTGGAGGGGAGGCCTGATAAAGAGCAGCTGAGGTTACCTGGTTTGTTCAGCCTGGAGAAGAAGAGACTAATAGGAGACCTCCTTGTGGTCTTCAACATCCTCATGAGGGAAAGCAGAGGGGCAGGTACTCATCTCTTCACTCTCATGACAGGACTCGAGGAAATGGCATGAAGCTGAGTCAGGGGACCTAGAGGATGGTTGAGAAGTGGAACAGGCTCCCTAGGGAAGTATTCACAGCACCGAGCCTGTCTGAGTTCAAGAAGCATTTGGAAAACATATGGTGTGATTCTTGGGGTCACAAGTTGGACTTTGATGATCCTGTCGAGTTCCTTCCAACTCAGTCTATTCTACTCATAGTTTTCTTCCTTAGTTACAAGGCAGTGGTCTTTTGCAACAAGTTAGTTCAAAATGTCCTTACTAAACTGAATTTATATACTTTTTAGATCTTCCTGTTTGCAAACTATTAGGATTACATATCTGTATTTGGGTTTGGAGCACTACATTGAAACTAATATTATTGGGCTCATTATTAAAATTAATAACATAGTTATTGTTGTAATTTGTGATAAGCAGTCCAGAACAGTGGCCTAGTGAATCTCAGGAAAACATTTATATTTTCCTTAAATACAATTCTTAACTTACCATTTAGAGAGAGCAGTCTAACACAATCATCAAGTTCTTCAACCCTGTGAATTCCAAAAATTCAGAGGTACATTTTCAGAACAGCTTAGGAGAAGTCATAGGAAATGTCCCTCCTAAAGGAGGGGAAATTAACAAAAACAGATGATGGTAAAAAATAAACTTTTTCCCCTTTCATCCCAGATGCAAAAAGGAAATTGCTGTCCTGTGACCCTTCATGTAGGACCTGTGAGAAATCTGCTGATATATGTACTACATGTCCCGAAGGTAAGACTTCAGCTTCCTTGGGTAAGTTTTTCAAAAGACCATAATATTCGGTATCCTACACCCTACCAGGGAATGTTTCTATCAATAGTCACTAGAAAGTTCCTTAACAGCTGAAAGGATAGGCAGGGAATCAGACAATCAGTACCTGGAGTCAGGCATCAGCACATGCCTTTGGCAATATGGGTTAAAAAATTGTCAGGTAAATGGTGTTCCTTTCCTTTCAATCAAAAGTTGTAGATATGATGCAGGAATTATCAAACAGGGACTTATTCAGGAAGATGTACTTGATAATCCTGATGATTCCTTCTAACCATAAATTTCAGTGAAGTTTGAGCAAAATACTTTGGGAAATTGCTTAAAGAATGTTTTATTCACGCTTTTAAGCATCCATGTTGAATTCTGAGAAGTAGAAAGCTTCTTTTATAGCCATCCAAGGCAGGAATCTTTTAAATATATTTCTAATTGATACATTTACCCACCTGGGTTGCTCTTTTTCCAGGAAAATTTCTTATCCATGATACCTGTGTTTCTCTGTGCCCTCAAAAAACTTTTGGCAACATTGCAAGTGGAAAGTGTGAGATGTGCAGGGATGGTTGTGAGGTATGTTCTGACCAATGGCATTGTCAGAAGTGTCAGGCTGAACAGGACCAGCTTCTCTTCCTCCACAAAGGCAGATGTTTACTGGAGTGCCCTGAGTAAGTAACGCCTGCTGGATAACTGGTCCTTATTTTTTTCACTGTGCTCCTTCTCTTTGAAGTTCAGATCCATTATAAAGCTTTCAAGGAAGACCTTAATGTAACCTAAGGTACCAGAAACTGCCACACCGTAAAAATAATTTACAGTCTGCCTGAATAAACAGCATTTTCACTTGGTTAGAGAAAAACCAAAAGTGAATCTAAGATATGAAATCCTATGACAGATGGAACAGTTCCCATTGACTTCAATAGGACTGTGGTGCTTCAAGATGGTTCTGTATGGTGAATACAAATAAGCCTCTAGTCATTCTTCAGATTTGTTCCTTCCTCAAAGTAGTGCAGAGAAGCGGTATGAATCAGAAAGTTAACCTGTCAGAGTCCAATATGGAAATACAATGCTTGAGGCTTTGACTCATATTCTTTATTTTTTCCTGTAACAAATGAAATTCAAAAAGAGAGATTCCCATTTGATTGCAACTGACATTAGATGGATACTCAGGTGCATGAGTAGAGCAGATTCTGCCTTTTCTCTGCTTTTTAAATCAGCATTCTTCATAATCAGCATACACATAAAACCTGTGCTACCCAGCATGAAAATCTTGCTTAGTCAACCTTTTTCTTCACAAAAATGTGCAACACCTACTTTTCTTGCAATCAGTGCAAATTCTTTGCTATTATATTCCTGGTAATTTTGTCAAATTAAATAGTGAATGCCAGTGGAACACGTTTTGTTCATGAAATGTCAGAGTAAATACAAAGTAATGGCACTAAAGCCGACTGTAGTCCAGAAACAATTTTTAATATCAGAAACTCTGGCATACAAGCAAAGATAACGTTTTGGCATTAATATGCATGTTGTGAGTACCAACGCCCCAGTTATCCTACGCAGTGAGTATAGCACAATTAAATCTTTTTATATAGCACTAATCTTTTCAGGCATTATTATCCCCCTTTTTCCCAAATTCTAGACTGTAAATAATGGCTTCTCATGATTCAGCAAAGTTCTCCTGTTTTAAACTCTGGTTTGAGACTCTGAGGCAAAGTTCTTGAGGCATAACTACTCTCCCCTGGAGCAGAGGATTATATGAGAAATTTTTTTAGGGGGTTGGTTCAGTTTGATTTTTTTGAGTTTTGGGGCATACTGTAAGGGATAAAGAGGATTGGCTTACTGCACTGTTAATTTTTAACAGAGGAATTTTCAAAGACCAGGCTGAATACTCAACACAGAAACAAGAGATGACAGGACTGCGAGAAATAGGTGCAGAATCTTGACAAAGGTTAGAAGAAAAAAAAAAGATGAAAATAGATGGCAGGCACAGCTCTTCCTATCTTTTCTCTAACCTTACTCCTAATGCATCTCCCCAGCCTTTCCTTGGAAAGATCACCTCCAAGAAGGAAAGGAGAAGCACCCTTCTACAGGGAAAAATAAGCTTGTTAATGTAAAGTACATTTTCTGGAACTAATTTCTATCCCATCTTCTTCCCTAGTTTTCACCAATGACTCTACAGATATGGATTAGCAGTCAGCTGAAGATGTCAACTTGCTTGTACTTTAATCTTGTAACATTGGTTTTGAGAGTTTAGACAGCCTCTCTTTCTACACATCTTCTCCTGAAATACAAGTGCAATTTTTTCTGTATTGTCTTTATGACAGTAACTGTGGCTGTCTACATTTGCTCTCACACCACAGATACCAATGAAACAACCCCTCTTCATCACCTCTAGCCTGCCTTCACACTACCAGGGTTTTCTCTTTTCTTTTGCCCCTCTAGGGCCACTGAGATTGTATTTCTCTGTCTTTCTCTGGTATCACCATTGCAAGCCAGCTGCGCACGACTAGAAATTGCACCTTTTTTTTCCCAAAGATCTATCCTATCTAAAGGAGGAAATAAAGAAATGAGCAAGTAAGAAAGTTCAACGTCCCTTAGAGAATATGTACAAGAAAAAAGGAAGGTCAGATGCCCTGCATCTGCACTAATCACGCACATTTTCTTTTCACAGACACAGGGGATTTAAGTGGAGGACAGGTAACAAATTGTATGAGAAACCTGTAAGATCCAGAAAAATGTGTGTACTGGGAAAGTCTCCTTGAGAGTTCTTATAGCCTGGACTGTTTGATAACTCTACATTGACCAGAAGTCTGCTTTGTGTTTTTTGGTTTTGTTTTTTTCCTTCAATAGGGGATATTTTAATGATTCTGAGACTTGCAAGGAATGCAGTGGATCCTGTAAGACATGCACAGGAAATGCAACCAAATGCCTGTCCTGTAAAAGCCCTTTGCTTTTGGAGCACTGGAAATGTAAACCCACCTGTTCAGAGAAGCATTTTGCCTCTGAAGGAATCTGCAAACACTGCCCTGAAATGTGTCAGGAATGCATTCACAATGAAATATGCAAAGGTATTACAAAGAATTGGTCTTGACTTGGCTAAAATCCACCTAGATCTATCTGGAGACAGATTGACAGAAACATAGATCGAAACTGAAGTTCTGTAATGTGCAAAAATAAAAAAAGAAGTGATGTGCATATCATTTCTATTCTCTAAGACAGAGGCAAAACAACTGGTGCTTTATGATGAGACTCAGTCAAATGGTTAATCTGTAAAGATTTCATGTTGCTTTACCTGTTTCTGTTGTTCCTCAGAGATTCCTACTCATTTCATTCTGTTTCTGATCTGGTGTATACATATCTAAACACTTACATATGCATTTATACCAATGTGAAATAGAGAACATTTCTTTCCTTATTTGGTTGAACTTCACATCCCCTAACGATTTTTGCAAATGACTGTTGGAGAAAGAAATTTCCGTAATGAAACATATTAGGAAAGCCTGGGATATCCTGGCGAGGCTGAATGCCCCCTCAAAAATTTCCAGCATAGTTAATATTAAGTTAGCCATTCTGGAAAACAAACATATTAAACCAAGTACTGGTAACAAAAGTAGCAACTGATTCACAGCTCAAAGACAAACATTCAGGTCAAAATACTCTAGACAAACTCATATTTTAATAATAAGCTAAACAAAACTTCAGATGTAGGCATTCCTGATTTTGCAGGAAGTTCGTAATGCAGATACAGTATGCCAGGAAAAGGCTATCTATATTCAGTGGTAAATGGTTTAGTTAATATCAGCAAACCTGAACCAGTGAATTTGATTCACAGTCTCTTGATGTAGCACAGAAGATATCATGTGAGGATTAGGCCAATAAGAGTGTTTTGAAGAGGAAGGAGTTGAAAAGGAAAGTCTCAAGCTATTCTGTAGTCTTCTGTTATGACAGATAATGCAGAATTTATGGTTTCCTAGGATTTATTCACTCCATCACTTAGAGGGTGAGAACTAGCTGCCCCTTTGCTTACCCATTTTCTGGTCTCCCCTGTAGAGTGTATGGACCAGTTCTTCCTGCACGAGGGGAAGTGTGTGCAGGAATGCCCTTCACACTTCTATGCTGAAGACAAGCACTGCTTTCCCTGCCATGCCGACTGCAAGGATTGCAATGGGCCAGATTCCAACGACTGCACAGCATGCACCTTCAGCTTGTTTGTCCTCTACAATGGCATGTGTTTTGAAGAATGCCCTGAAGGGAGTTACTATGAAGAGGCCACTGGAGACTGTCAAGGTTGGCAGCTGTTGTTTTCCCCTAAACAGTACTAAGATACAAATGGGTCTGTTTAAAGGCCACGCTCAAAAAGTGTGTGTGCCAGCTAAGGTTGATACCAGTGTTCTGGAATCAAAGGAGGTAGCTAATGCAGAAAAATAACAAGGCTTGTCTCAGAACAGCAAAATTTGAAGAAAGCAGAGAGGGAGGTAGCAGAGCTACATATGTTTAATATTATGGGCAACCACTATGGTAAAATGCTGAGAATTGCCAGAGACCATATGTTGCAAAACCAGTGCTGGTTCAGAAAAAAATGTAAGGAACTGCCTGCACAAGATTGACAATAATTTCTTTCAGCCTTTCATCCTGAGATGACAACTGCTTCTTTCAAAATTAAAGCTGTAATAATACTCTGAGATGCAGCAAGAAGTGGTGACGTTCCTATTGTTTGTCCATTTCAGCATGCAACAGGACATGCCAGACTTGTTCTTCTTCCAATGCCTGCCTTACTTGCAGAAATGGCCAGATATTGAACCGTGATGGGCACTGTGTGGTATCTGAGTACTGCTCTCCCACTGAGTTCTATGCTGAGGAAACTCAGACTTGCAAGTCTTGTCACAAGAAATGCTTCCACTGCTCAGGACCCACTGAACACCAGTGTCTTAGCTGTGCAAATAACCGCTATCTTCTCGGTAAGTATCTCGCTCCTGCCTCTAGATTTCATTCTACACCCAAAGCATGAAGTAGGCAAGTCTCTGTCACATTTATGCAATATCTAGGGCTGCATCAACCAATAAAGACTGTAAAGTTGACCTGACAAGTAGGTAAATTGCGCAGAGATAATTTCTTCTGTGAGGCTACCTGGAAACTCTTTATGAGGCTGGGCTCGCCACTGAGGCCAAAGACGGACTTTTAAGTAGCAACAAACTCCATGGCTAAACAAAACTCATATGTTTAATTTCCTTGGTATGTACTGTTCCTGTTTTTTCCTGACCTTAAAAAAAAAAAAAGAAGGCTATCCTTAGCATCTTTTTTTTTTTTTGGTTTTATTTGTTTGTTTGTTTGGGGAGTTGGGTTTTTTTGTGGGAGTTGGGTTTTTCTGTAACTGTATCCACAAATGGCTCACATTTTCGTGTTGACTTGTTTAATCCGTGCAGAGGTCTGATGAGTAAAGAAATACATAAACAGAGCTGTTAAGAAGTGATATATGGATCCCTAGGTCAGTATCTACTGGGTGGCTGAGGTGCAAAGCTACTTTTCTGATTTGGAGCAAAAGACTATACTGTCTCAGAAACTAATTTGTAAAAAGCATTAAATCCTAGAACTTAAAAATTGCTTCTTTGCATATTCTTCTAAAAGTAAACAAAAAATTTAGAAAACAACTGGGAGAAAAAAATTATTAAATTATCTTTCATGCAGGAAAAATCTAAAGAGAATGTGGATTGAAACTGAACCTCAGCTTTTTGAGTCTAATTCTAATGCAGATTTTGCATTCTTAAATTTCTGAGGCCTTGCATCAGACCTGTCTTTTTTATCAACACATCCAGCTGCTTTGCACCATTACAATTGGTAAAGTTAATGGAAGCACGTAAAGAAACATCCTGGAGTTGAGAAAAAAATGCAAAAAAGAAAAAAACCCCACAACACTTCCCCCTGCAAAACCTAGAAATAAATGGAAGTATCCTCCTTTGCCCAGTTGTAACCAAAGCAGCAAAACTATCAAGACAAGCTATGTAATAACTACAAGCAACTCATGAGTAATTACTCCTCTCTTAGCTTGATGCACTTGCAGCTTGTTAGATTAGTCTTAACTTCTCATTCAGGATTCCTATTTTAAAGACTGAAATTTCACTGAAAAAAAAGTGGGATCTACCTGGTACGCTTGGCAGCATTACAGACATTTAATCCCATATAAAGTAGCAACCACAGACAAGGGCAAAGACCAGTAAACAAACGTCATTAAATCTCAGATATACCATCCGATTTGTCATATACACAGAATGCAATGAGATTGATGCTTAGAGCAAAACATAAGGAAAATGGCAACCCAGATAGAAAGTTTCCTCATTACTAGTGTTGCCTAAAAGTGGCATTAAAAGAAATCTCTAAGACTCAATTTGTGAGTTAGAAATCAGGTATTCTTTAGTTGGTGTCGGGTACATTGGTCGTCATTTTGCCACAATGCACATCAAGCTATCTTCACTACATGTCAGCCTTACATGATTATTCATTTTTTGTTCTCTGCATTCCTGTTACATATTCATGATGCTTCCCACCATTTATTATCATATATGCTTAGCCTTATAAGGTCTCTGAGGGTCTTCATCGAGGGTCTTGGTGGTCTTTCCTGTCTGGAGCCCCCCAGAGTTCTAAATGACCTCCTTGTGAACTTCTTCAAGACAATTCACCTAGTTATACAGTAACTGGGTGTTGCCTGACTGGCTGCCTCAGTTCCCTTCCTCATTTTTTCTTTAAATCACTTGGCTCAGCTATCTGTAGTTTCTGTGTTGTAAATACTATCAGTTCTTTTACATCTCTAAACCTCAACATTACTGGGGTAAGATTTCTTTTGATTATTCTGAAAGAGATCACATCTTCTGTTTATTATTACGTTTATACATTTATATTCCCTAAAGTAAAAAACTTATTTGTTCTGCAGAGCCTGCTAATATGCATAAGACACCAAAATGAGGATTAATAAATTAACAAGACTTAGAAGAATCAAAAAATAATTTCTATATCTCAACATTTGCTTTTCTTGTTCTGGTACATATATATCAGCATCTCCTGTTACAGAGTTTGCTCTAGCACAACTGTATGAGTTGTTTTATAGCAGCAGATACTGAATATGATGCATTATTTTGCATTGTTGTCCGTGCAGATACAACCTGTGTTGAAACATGTCCAGATGGATATTATGCTGATAGTGATGAGGGGCAATGTTCTGCATGTCACAGTGCCTGTGTCACTTGCACTGGAAGATACAGCTCACAGTGCCTTTCCTGCAAACCGGGTTGGTACAGACAAGGAAAAGGATGCGTAAACCAGTGTCCATCAGGGTAAGGTCCAAGATCTTTTGCTAAGAGCTGTACCACAGAGAGAGCTTTGAGAAATTAGGTCACTCAGCAGTATTCTATTTCGGTAGAACTGTGTTTTGTTTCAGGTGAAAATTTCTTATGCTGTCCCACTACAGAGGTGGTAGAAAACCTCCCCTCACAGTAGAAAACTCTCAGTTGGTGGCCAGGTTGGGACCATTTTGATAAGGTGTGGTCATTCTTATACTCCAAAGGTGACCTGAGGCTATATCTATACAGAACAGTGTGAACCAGAATAAGTATATGAACTTATCTGTCCATCAGCTTGAGCACAGGAAGTAGTGTAACTTTCCTCAAGAACCTTTGCAGCTTCCCCTGAAGTTTCGATGAAGTTACTTTTTTTTGCATTTAGTGAATGTTTATAATAGGTGATAATAAAAACAACCATTAAAACACCTCTCAACTGAGCACTCATAATTCTAGACAGAAACTTCTTTAATGAATCCATTTAAGTTCAAAATGTGAATTCAGTGTGCTCTTGTGACTATACCTCAGAAATTCAAATTTAGAAAGTGGGCCTATGATTTCTGTTTCAGATCCGTTTAGTTTAAAAGTAGAGTACGATTGCACTGGCTGTTAAATTATCATCCCATTAAACTGGAGGTCTACAATGACTACATTTTAGCAAAACCCCAATGTATCAATTATTCTTTTTACCTGAGAGCATAACTTGGGTGAATAGAGTCAAAGAAGAGTTGAGCTTTTTTGAGCCCTGCCTATTTATATACTTTGTGACTGAATTCACTCTAGATTTTAGAAAGTATTGCTTTATGCACCTTCAGTTTACAAAGTCTTGCTTTATAGGTGAACTCCAATAGCCAAGGAAAATTAAAAGGAAATTAATTCTGTTTTCACTGAGATTGCAAGTAATTACTGTGTTCACATTAAAATAATTTTTATACATTGATGTAATCACAGTAAAAAGCTAAGAATTAAATATGTTTTGGTTTTCCTGTCACTGCTGAGCTTTATGCAAAGCTACGACTATCTTATCTGTTTCAGGTATTTTGCACAAAATTCCACTGGATTATGTGAGAGATGCCACAAGAGTTGTAAGGAGTGTACGGGACCTCAACCCACAGATTGTCTTTTATGTGATACGTATTTCTACCTGTTGCACTCGAAGAATGAATGTGTTAGCTCTTGTCCTCAGTACTACTACGAAAACAAGGACAACAATGTCTGTGAAAGATGCCACCCTTCCTGTCTAACTTGTGAAGGTAAAACCTTACACTCCGCTTTGAGCAAAAAAGACGTCACTAAAACACCTGTAATCTCTCCTCCAAGATTTGGAAACACTTCACAAAGATACATTATGCATACAGTGCTACAAACCTGGCAATGACCTAAGTAGCTACAGTGGGTGATGCAGACCTCTTCCTGGCCCTGGGTGACTTGCTGCACTCACTGTTCCCTGCTGCCACCTTACTTTTACAGTATTGAACAACTGAGATGAAAATAAGGATATGAATTCCTGCCAAGCAGTCCGCAGGGCTTCCTCAATCACAGAGCACAAATGTAAAGACAGCCACTTAACAGGAAGGGCTAGAACTGAGTTCTGTTGCCAAGTCAATGAAGGGAAACAAATAGACAACGGTAATGAATTTTCCATCAGCCAAGCCTCTCTCAAAGATGCCCATGAGCTTCAAAAAATGGGCTCTGTTAGTTGCAGAGCTGGACCTCATTTCTCACACAAATACTGAATAATAAGTGAAATATACCTTACTCTCTGAGCCATCCTACTGTATGCTGCTATGTAAAAGTCAAGCCAAGGAACCTAATTCCAACCACACATCTGTACAGTCTGCAGTGGGAAGAGTAAAGACCATAGAGCATATCTTTAGGGTAAAAAAAATAAATATATATATATATAGTGACACACTTATATATTCAGTTTCTTAGTTTTCCTAATTAATCTATTTCTGAAGCAAGTAGCATTAATCAGTCAGTTAGCAGGGCTAATAAGTATGGATTTTGTGAAGGACAGCTTTTGGCTAAGGTTCTCCACAATTTTACTTCAGCGCACTTACCTAATTGATTTTCCTGAATGTGTCAGAGCTTCCCTGTAAAACTGATTCCAGAATCATCTTTTCATTAATATAAAAACACATAAATATATTTTCTGGGCACATAAAAAACGAAGACAAGGCCCAAACTTCTTCTAATACCAACCTCTTTCTAATACCAAACTCTTCATGCTGAACTCCTCACCAGTGATTCTTACTCTTGACAAATACCCTTTTGTTTTAGTGGTAGTGGTCAGTATGACTTTTAAAGGAAGTTCGCTGACAATTTTCCTGTTGTAATCTTGTTGTTTCATTTACCCTTCTAGGGAAGGGAGCATTCAGCTGCACATCTTGCGTATGGAGCTACAGTTTATTAGGTGGAATGTGCAACTCGGACTGTTTTGTAGGTGAATACAGAGTCCAGGAGATACCAGGACAAGAGGTACCCCTTTGTAGGCTTTTTCTGCTGTGAATCTTACACAATACTAGGAACAGACTGCTCTTTGCTGAGTTTTTAAGTATGCTTATCTTTAAGTATGTTTACTTGTTTGTTGTTTTGGCAGAGGAAGCATTGTTTCTCTTTCTGGAGTTGTCGACTGTAGAGTAATCCTCTATAGTCAACAATGATATCAAAACATTGTTTGATGATATGATATCATGTGAACAAAATCAACTATATTAGTCATAGAGCTATATCACTATATATTTCAGTATAACTGAGATTTGCCCATGGATTTCTGATGCCTTTTCTGTAAGAAATCATTTTGCATTTCTGATTGAGAGCTTTGCTGGCACCAACCTCTAGTGGAGGGATAGGCTAAAGTTAACAGAGCTGTATATTTAGAAGAATAGGACCACAGTTAGATTTGGGTCTGTGCCACAAGTCTGGGCACTCCAGCTTCCAGATTTCCACACCAACTGCCTTCCAAAAATGTTTATTCAAGAGTATATCATGAAGGCATAGCAGCTTGCCTGAGATGTTGCATACCCTGGAGTCTCTGGCCTGGAATATCCCCTTAGCAGGGCTACTTCACACCAGTGAGAAAACAGCCTAAGAGCTGGGGACCACAGAGGTCCGCAGGTCTTTGCAAAAGCTTTGACTCTAAGAAATTACGATCTGCTATGATCCTCCCATCTTGCACAGGTTCTTCAATCCAGAATAAGCAGCCTTGCAAGTCTGACAGCAAGTTTGGTGAAAGTTTATTAGAGTTTCCAGATCCTCACAGTGGGGTCCTTGGTCCCATAGCAGAAAAATAAAGTTTTTTCCCCAGTCAGCCAGGAATTGTGAATGTTGGAAACCCTGAAACACCTGACCTCAGAGCATTCTGCAAGGCATGTGTGACCACAGTGACCTTTGGTGGTCTTTGTACACAGAGGGTCCTAGCAGCCTATCTGGAATTTGAGAAGAGTATTTGAATCTAACCTGGTTTTGTAGAAAAGAACCAACACAATCTAATAGAAATCTGTTTTGATAGAAATTTTCCAACCATCTTTATTCCTTATTTCTGCTCATTCTTCGGTTAGAAAGAAAATGCATTCTCTCAGCTGTTTTTTTTTTTTCTTTCCCTGGGATATTTCATGTTGCCTCTTCCATGTCAGTTACTTTTAATGCTACTCTTGAGGAAGCTTCTGGAAAGTCACTTTACCATCATTACTGCTGAACTACCATAGATCTGCTAGAGTGGGACTAGTAAAAAAACCCCACACTTTCTGGCCCAAAGAGCTTACAGTGTGAATAAACTTTACCTTCCTGTCTACTTAGATGAGATCTCTAATCTCCAACAACAATTTATCCCATCTCCCTACAAGCAGACCACTGAGAACTCAGGAAATAGGAAATTTTAGATTTGCTACTGTATTTGCCATTGACACTCATGGTGCCCAGAGATGATCACCCAGATGGTGAATGACAGGACAGAACTACCAGGTCAGATTCCAAGAATCCAAAATGAAAGGTGCATTGCTTGTGTTCTGTGTTTGAAGGAGGATGAACCCAAGTGTGAGAAATGCGACAGCTCATGCACTGAGTGCAAGGGACCTGGTCCTTTCAACTGCACAGTCTGTCCAGCTAGCATGCAGCTCTACCTAGAGGAAAGCCGCTGCCTACCCTGCTGCAATGACTCTGATCCAACAGGCAACACAGAGTGCTGTGACTGCAGTGAAACACAAGGTAGGACCATGCAGTAGAAGAGTAGTAATAGTGCTGAAGGGTTTTATGGCTGATTAGGCTGACATTTAAAAATCGAAAGGAGAATAGACTAAAAATATGCTGCTGAGCTGTTGGTAGTGTGTTTCTACTGCTCCATTACCAGAATAGGAAAGGCTTTACAAAAATAACAGCAGTCACAACTGATGCTGGAGATGGCAGCTTCTCTCACTCACAACCGTTATGTCAAATGGCCAGGCATTTTATAAACCGGGTGACTGAGAAGTGCTTGCTTCAATGAGTAGAAATCTGAATAATTTCATTTGTGTGCCTGCTAGCTTTTCTGCCTCTTTCTAATTATTTTGAATCAAATAAAGAAGAATAGGTATCTCAACAACCTTGTTGACATCCTTACAGCATCACAGCTACAAAAATACAGTTGTGCTACTGGAAAAGTAAGCTATCTAGTTAAATGATTTTAAAAATGTAAACAGTCCTAAACACTGTACTGGGCTTTTTAAGACAGATATACCACACACACACACACACAAACACATGCACGCAAGCTCATATAATCTTTTTTATTTTTTTTTTAACTGCTGTTGTAGATGACTGTGTGTTACAGAACACTGTACCCCCCAAGAGAAAAAGCAAAACTGCTTTCGTTGTTATCACTTCCATTTTGCTTCTCCTTGTCATTGGAGCCATTGTATTCATCTGGAGAAGATCAAGAGCCAAAACCCAGGCTGTCAATATAGGTGGGTATGAAAAACTGACAAATCACTCCAAAACCTTTCCTTCCCGCGTGAGCAACTACCACAAGAGTCCCAGCTACCAGGAGGATCAAGTGATTGAGTACAGAGATAGAGAAAATGATGATGATGAAGATGATGAAGATGACATTGTATACATGAGCCAGGATGGCACAATCTATCGCAAATTTAAATATGGACTTTTGGAGGATGATGAGGAAGATGAACTTGAATATGATGATGAAAGTTATTCATTTAGATAAGTTTTTACTAACTTACTAATAGTAAATTGGTCCTACTCTGTTGTTTTTCCTATGAAATTACAGCAATTTAGTTAAGTATATTTAGTTACGTGATAGCATGCTGACCTCCAAATTTTTTGCTAATAGTAATTATGAAAGCAGAATGGTTTCTAAAAACATTTTTTCCTAAAGCTTTGCATAAATCCTTTCTAGACTTTTAAATATCACTCCAGATATAGTCTTGTTGAGAGATTATGTTTCTGTGCATTTGTGTGGAGAATAATTCCTTTCCCAATATGTATTTGTGTGCCTTATAAGTAATACAAACTTTGCTTCAAACCATGCACACACACTTATTAAGAACCTTGTCAATCACTACCAGAAATGTGATAAGCAAAATGAATGTATCTACCTTATGAATGCCACTGGGATAGGGTGATGGTAGTTTACTACTTTGTGATTATAGTTACTCAGCAGTTCATGATAGAGTAGGCAACTTGGCTGACTTTACCTAGGTTTTCTTCATTGGTGTCACCTGGTGAATCTGTGTTCCCTGAAGCCAACACATTTCTCTTTATAATCCTTATAGCACTCTTTCCAGGGAATTTGGGCATCTATGATGTGAAGTTTTAAGATTTCTGATGGTGACTATTCCTCACAACCATATTGTATTCACAGTTTATATGAAATATAACTAAAATATTTTATATATCAGCCTCTGATTAAAACTTACCGTGAGTGTTTGTCAACTAATCTTTCATTGTACTGGATTTACCACAAAGGGGAGTATTGTTAATAAGCATGGCGTACACATACATGTGCCCCAAGCAGCTTTTCTATTTCTATTATAAATGACTCAGGGTGTTCAGAAAATGGCAAAGGGGATATTTAGCACTTATTTGATAACTTGAAAGAACACACTTGAAAGAAGTATTATTTTTCATTATTATTATGATGATAAAACATCGTTTTAAAGAAAAGTATGCTTTGTGGTCCTTTGTTGTGAAGGAATAAATTCTTTAACTGTCTTAAAAATGCTGCTATTTGTTAAGTTTCATTCACCTTCAGAGTTCC
The DNA here is from genome assembly GCF_003945725.1 of Corapipo altera. NCBI lineage: Eukaryota > Metazoa > Chordata > Aves > Passeriformes > Pipridae > Corapipo > Corapipo altera. The sequence goes on from NW_020884949.1 coordinate 2,077,865, forward strand.
TTTAGATTTCCAGTGAAAAGAACTGCTCTAGAATGATAAACCAATTAGATTCAGTGTCTACAAAGGAATTGTGTGAAAGTACCCATTTTATGGTTCAATACCTCAGTGGAATTTTTTGCATTAAGTATTCCTAAAGACCTCAAGATAGTTCCATCTGTAAGATTAATGAAGTTTTATGGTGAGGTTTGAATTTTAACCTTCTAGTCATTTCACCTCCAGTAAGAGAGAGGAATGTCTTGTGACTTCACAAAAGCTGAAACAAGTAGCTATAATTATCAAAAGTTTTACGACAGCAATGTACTTTGGAAAGATGGATGTTATCTTTCACTTCAAGTTTTGAAAAATTGGAACAGGAAAAAAGGAGTGAAAAATCAGTTTGAAAGGTCATACTACTATCCTGCTTTCCTAAACTTGTTTGGATTAATAATATGCTTTACTAATGTTGCTAGTGGCTTACAACGCAACTGTAAGAATTTGCTTTGGTCTGACTTACCTCCTCACATTTCAAAGGCTTATTCCTAGCTATGCCTGAGCGTCTGAAACCATTGTGATAGATGTACTGAGCATTTACTTTATAGGCTCTTAGATTATGAAAGTATATTATTATGAAATAGGCATATAAATCTGGCAGGTCAACAAATGGTTAAAGCAACGTGCCGTAGTCAGGACTTTGGTTACTCAGACCACGGGACTTGTTTTGCTGAGCCTGGTTTCCTTGGGGGCTGATGGAGTCTATCTGACATGGAAGGAAAAAAGTATCTTTGGTTAGGGACTTGCCAGATTGCTGAAGGGGGCTTTAAACCAGATTTCTTAAAGGAGGAAGTCATCTATCCATCCCAATCCTGCCAGTTGGATGCCAACACCTGTAATGGACGCCTGGAAGAGTGCAATGGCATTCCAGATACTCCAGCCAGCAAATCAGCTTTATCCAAGGCCCAGCTCAGATGCCTGTACACAAATGTATGTAGTAGGGAGAACAAACAAGAGGAACTAGAGACATGCACATGCCTGCAAGGGTATGATATTGGTGCCATCACAGAGACATGGTGGGATGGCTCCTATGGCTGGAGCATTGGAATGGAAGGTTTTAGCTTTTTAGGAAAGATCATCTTTAAGGTCCATTCCAATCCCTTAACACCCTATAATTAACTTCATTATCACTTCATGAAAACAGTTTCTGACATTTCATTAACCCAAAAGGTAAAAAACTATCAGCAAAATGCAAATAAGGACTCATTTTGTAAAACTTGCAAGTCAATATTTCTGGGAAAAAAAAAAAGGAACTCTTATTTTTTCTCAAATGTCAGTGTCTTAAAAATGGCAGATAATTGCCTTGAAGGTGACTCAGTCTTCTTAGAAGAACAGTAAATAACTGATGAATTAAGTTAGAAGGATATGATAGGTGAAAGAGAATCACATTCAAAATTATTATATTTTTTTAAAGTTTCAAAATAGTGCTGAAGGAGACACAAATTTTGCAACCTGTATCACTTTACAGTGTTTACAATTAAAAAATCCCTGCTAAGAGTCCATGAGAAGACCAAGAAAATAAAAGTTTGTTACTTGACACAAAGAGGAAATAATTCAAGTCACAATTCTAAAGAAACTTCATGGAAAACTAATTACAACAAAGGAAGACAGTGAAAAACAGGCAGAGAATACGGTACACAAAGGGAATATTGTTTTTCTGAATTATTTTATGGTCTTCCTTAGTCTGAGTTCCTTACACTCTTTCCTGAAATAAAGGCAGAGAACGTCAAATCCAGTTTTTGAATCCTGCAATTCCTTAGCTGACAAAAAACCAATTCTCTTTTCTCCTGCTTTCTCCTCCAACCACCACAGTGAGAAAGATGTCCCAAAGGAAACAAACAACTTTGAAAAACAAAGCTGTTATGGTATCTCTTCCACTAAACTCATTAATTTTCTTTTAATCAGCCCAAAATTTCTGTTAACTTTAGCAAATTTCTCTAACCCTCTTGCTTCTCAGGTTCTTTTCCATCTCACGCCTTCCTCCTGCACCTCTTTCTTGGCTGTTCTTTTTCATTCATGGAGTTTCCAAAGTCCTTCTGTCTCCAACAATTTTCTCTAGTCTTTTCTTAGGGAACTCTCTCTTTTTCAGTAGGAAAGGTCTTTCAAAAAGATCTCACACAAATCACATCTACATAGTTTCACTAACCACTTACCTCTTATGCAATCAAGTAACTTGATTTCAAGGGCAAGTGTAAGCTACCAGGGTTCTTTACCCACTGTTTCCACAGAGTTACATAAGCAGGGAAAAGCTTTCTCTTCCCTGACTCTATCCTAAAGTTTTGCTAAAAAGGTGGTGAAGACCAAGACTCCTTCATCATCCTGTTCCCTGATGAGACTACATTCTCACTTGTATACCATGTATTTTCCCCTGGGTGATAGAATCATAGAATTATAGAATACCCTGAGCTGCAAGGGATCATATTTTGAGGCAGTTGGTTTTCTCATGAAAAATAACATATGTTTCAAATACATATTTTCGAATTTACAAAAAGTTTTCTTAGCAATCAAATTCCACACTTTTAAAGTTACCTGTAGAAGAATTCTGATTAACCATAATAAGTTATTATTTCACCTAGGTCACCCTGTTGGGGTGGGGACAGGATGGGGACAGAATATCTTTCAGAGTAGACCAGAATTAACTGTTGATTCTTTCATGTCCCCTTATCATTTTCTGTGTGCATGTTCTTTCAAGCCTGAAGTTAAAGGAGTAACAAGACATGCAGCGTGATGAGGAGTAGACAGATATTCCAAGTGAAGGTTCAAAACCAGTTTTGAACTGCAAGACTTTAGGAAGCTTTTCCACTTTTTTCCGAATTAGTACATATATATGACAATAATAAGCAATCATATCAAATAGCTGATTACTAAACATTCTGACTGTACACAGACATACAGTAACAAGGTACATAGGTGTTAAGATGCAAAATTAACGGGACACACATGCAACTTCTGTTCTCCTTTCAAAGTAGGTACTGTATGCTCCTATTTTACTGATTATTTACTACTGATCAGAAATATCTATGAAGTTGCCCAACACATTTTGGCAGGTTGTACCATAGATATTATGATTCCATTAATTGTTAACATGATAAAAGACAATTTTTCCCCATGGAAAAGATATGTTGTAAAGTAGGCAGTAACTGTGAATTTTTTTCCCCCAGCATCCCTTTTCAGATTTAGTTCTGTACTTGAGGAACATCTCTTCTTGGGCCTTAACAAACAAACAGATGCACTTATTATCTCTTTGCAGGGTTATATTACACATTTAATCGAATAGTAAAAAGGAAAATAAGTACTATATTATTCTACCTAATTTATATTGCTTATTTAGCATCTAGATAGTCAGATTTTCCTTTTCAGGTAGAGTTAAGGTACCATACTTAACTAAGAACCACTATGCTAAATATTTCTTGCTGGTTTTGCTCCATTTTTTTTCTAGTGTTTCTCCATTGTTGTTCACTGTGTGTCATATCTAGAATCCTCATCCAGTTATGTTTTCTGCATCCTTTCTTCTCCTTCTTGTCATCAGTTCCCAGTTCTTCTTTTTCTGATGCAAAAAACTATGTTAGTAATTTTAGTATCTCATCATGAGTAAAAAAACACTGAAAAGTCCTGATATAACTCTTACTGTATTCGTTGCACTGGATTTTACCTTCTTGCAGTGCCAAATCTATGCACTATGGAAATGAAAGCTAATCATACACTCAAAACAAATAATAATTAAAAAAAAATAGTACTTAAATTTGCAACTATCAGGTATGAAAAAGAAAGCAGAATTAAATTCTCAGACACTACAGAAGATGACCCTTACGTGAAGCCAGTACCTTCAGGTATGTAACTAATCAAATATTAATTGTCATTTTCAGCAACATTTATAAAGTTCTAGTCTCCCTAAAAACACAAATCTTTCCAAATACTCCTCTAGATCAACAGATAAAACAACATCTTTAAGCATCACACTAATAAGTACAGCCTTCTGTTTATAATTTCTCTTTCATACTTCCACTGTGGGTTTTTGGAGGATGCATATTCCAGATTAGAGTCAGATTGTAAGCCTCCTCTATCAAGCGACAAGGAACAATTTTAAGTGGGGTCCTGAACAACAAGCTTTTCAATAAATTACACAGGATATTGTTCATGCAGTAGCCCTTGGGCCAGTCAAGACAGGACAAAAGAAGAGGAGTCCGGAGAAGAGGAGACTCAAGGGAATCCTCATCACCCTCTACAACTCCCTGAAAGGAGGTTGTAGCCAGGTGGGCGTCGGTCTCTTCTCCCAGGCAGCTATCAGTAAGACAAGAGGGCATGATCTTAAACTGTGCCAGGGGAGGTTTAGGTTAGATATTGGGAAGAAATTCTTTACAGAGGGGGTAATCAGCCATTGGAATGGGCTGCCCAGGGAAGTGGTGGATTCTCCATCCCTGGAGGTTTTTAAGATGAGACTGGATGTGGCACTTAGTGCCATGGTCTAGTAACCACTGGGGTGTTGGATCAAGGGTTGGACTTGATGATCTCAGAGGTCTCTTCCAACCCAGCTGATTCTATGATTCTATGATTAGATATGAAAAATGTTCTCTACACTGCAGGCGGGTAGAATGACCTTTCCTGGAGTCTCTGGCAAAAAGCACCAGGGGAGAGTTGAGGATGACCCCGTAGGGTTTTGGAGCCAGCAGTACAAAGTATTTGAGGCCTGTTACACTCCAACTGAAAAAGAGATACTGGCAGCTTATGAAGGGCAAAGTCCCTTCTATACATCATGCAACTGATGCTATGTGGAATAAGTGGGTCACATTAATGACACAGCAAGCTCAAATAGGAAACCCCAGTCAACCAAGGATCTTGCAAGTCATCACAAACTGTCCCAAAAAGGAAAATTTTAGATTATCATCATCGTCGGAGAGGAAAAAGTGACGTGCGCTGACCAGGCCCCACCCAGCAAACAAAAATTGAAAAGCAATATGCTCTCTTTACTGACATTCCTGCCATAATCTAGGGATACACTGAAAATGAAAAGCTGACGTTTGGAGTCCTAGGAGGCAAGTCTCAGCTATTGAGGGACAAGGTGGATCAAGTCAGGCTGCAGAGCTGAAAGCCATCCAGCTGGCTTTAGATATTGCTGAATGAGAGAAATGGCCAGCACTCTATGTCTGCACTGACTCATGGATGAAGGCAAATGCTTTGTCGGGGTGGCAAAATGATGGAAAAAGACAAATTGGCAGCAGAGAGGCAAACCTATGTGGGCTGCTGAATTGTGGCAAGATATCACTGCCCAAGTAGAGAAGTTGATCGTAAAAGTACATCATGTAGATGCACACGTATCCGAGAGTCAGGTTACTGAAGAACATTGCAACAATGGACAGGTGGATTGGGCTGCCAAGATTAAAGTGCCTCAGGTGGATCTGGACTGGCAGCATAAGGGTGAATATTGCTGGCTTGGTGATGACACCTCAGGTCATCAGGGAAGAGACGCAATGGACAGATGGGCTCATGATTGAGGGGTCGACTTAACCGCAGACACTATTTCCCAGGTTATCCACAGTTGTGAAACATGTGCTGAAATCGAGGCCATACCTCTGTAATATGTTGAACAATGGTCAAAATATAAATATTGGGAGGCCTGGCACATTGGTTATATCACACTCCTGCAAACCCACCGAGGAAAGCACTATGTGCTTATGATGGTAGAAGCAACCACTGGATGGCTGAAGACCTACCCAGTCCCTCATGCCACTGCCTGGAGCACCATCTTGGTCCTTGAAAAGTGTAAGTCCTGTAGTAACACGGTACCCAGAAAGAGTTGAGTCAGACAACAGGATTCACTTCCTAAATAGCTTCATCAGACCTTGGCCAAAGAGCATAGTAATGAGCAGGTATATCGTACTCCCTATCATGCACCAACATCTGAAAACTAAACAGTACAATGGGGTGTTAAGGTGGGACCCTCAAACATTGGGATCTACATTTAGCAAAGACCATCTGGTTCTACCAGTTGACCTGGCTCTGCCCAGTCAAAACCTTTGCATACCACAGAAGGTGATAAAATCTCCATGGTGCATATGAGAAATATATTAGGAAAAACACTTTGGATTAGTCCTGCCTCAAACAAAGGCAAACCCATCTGTGGGATTGTTTTTGCTCAAGGACCAAGGTACACTTTTTGGGTAGTGCAGAAGGATGAGGAAACATGATGAGTACCTCAAAGGGATTTGATTTTTGGGTGAGAACAGTCTGCTATGTTGAACTGTATGATCTTGGATTCTGAATGACACTGCTAGTGAATGCTGTAACTACCACGGACAATGAGTATGGATTGTTCCAGACATACCAGTCCTGAGCTCCTGATGCAGCTTGCAACCAGCTGACAGCACACCAGCCCTCCTGTCCTGAAAGACATCTAGAATGGACAGAATCCACAGGCATGGACTAAATGAACACAACAGATATTCTGGAGAGACAGCTATTGGCTAAGGGAATAATAGTCATGCTTTTGTGTGTTTATATACATACATACATATATGTGTGTGTGTGTGTGTGTGTGTGTTTGTGTGTGTGTGTGTGCATGTAGTTGGAAGGTGTAGGCTCTGGACATGATGTAGATGGTATAGAATAAGGGCTGGATAATGTCCTGGTCCCAGTCAAGACAGGGTTAACTTCTACAGCATCCAGGAGGAAAATGGCTAGGACTCTGGGGTTATTCTGTACCACCTCATGTCGTGCAGAGGGATCATGGAGAGGGATGGGTTTCTTGGTCTTTCCAGTTTGGTGTGGGTTCTACGTGGTGAGAAATTGCGTGTGAATCATTTGTTTATCTTGTACACACTGTTATTACTACTGTTGATACTGGGTGTTTTTCTCATTTCATCGCTGTTTCAAGTAATTTGTTCTTATATCAACCCTTTTTCTGCCTCCATTTCTCCTCGCCACCCTGCCACAGGGATGTCACAGGGGGAAAGTGAGCAAGCAACGTATGGTCTGAGGTGTTTCTGAGGGAACACTAAGCTGGGGAATAGCATTCCTAAACCACAACACTATTACATAACAAAGCAGTGATTCTCACAGATTAGAAACTGAATAAACTATTTTCAGGAGATGCTATATGTCTAAGTGTCTTAGTTTAAAGGCAAAGACTGGGGCAGAGACTCCAACAAACAGATCACCTCTCCTTTTTTTAAAAAAATATCTCCTCCTTCACCAATACAGAGACAAAATGCAAGGAGTTACAGGTGAAAAAATAAGTTTACTCACAAGAAATAAAGAAGCAACAACACAAAACCAAAATGGTTCATACCAACAACAGAGAGTACTTCCAGTCTCCTCCCCCTTTTGTACACAGACAAAAATGGTGACCAACACATGCTCTCCTCACCAGCCCCACCCTCTCTACGAGAACAAAGAAAAAATACTGTGGCAAAGAAGATTCCGAAGAAATGCTGATCTCTGGCTCCACTGGGCTGCACTCTACACAGCTCTGCAAGGGTTTGGGCTCTGCACAGCTTGGCTGGGCTCAGCTTCATACTGCTTCTCCACTCATGTATGGAGCCACGTGGCTGGTAGGGCTCATGTGGCTGCTTCCTTTTATTTCTCCTGCACTGGGGAAGAAAGATGGCTCTGAGGTGGTGAGAGTTCTGGTTCCGCCCAGGCAGCCAGGACTACCATGGCATGCTCTGTCCCCCTGCCCTGCCCAGCTGTGGCAAGGGTGTCACTCTTAAAGGAAGAGTTTATCCAAAACAACCTTGGAATAAAAGGGGAATAAAATACAAACCCTACTTTAATCGTGACACTAAGGTAAGGTAAGAATTAAAAAGGATACCAACTCTTATTTTTACACAGCAATTTAGAAATGGCTTTCTGAGAAGTTACAAATACCAAAATATTAAAAATATCAAAATAATACAAGGTCTTTTGAAAAAACTTTCAAAGTTCACCTACTGCAGCCTTGTCATTATTTAATTTAGCCAGAGTTATCGGATACACATCTGTATCTATTCAAAGAAATAAGAACTTTCTTCTCTTTCATCCCAGTACAACCTCTCAATGCAGATGTGGTGAGGTGGCAAAAATACCAGTAAAATAGACTACACGCTTGGTATCTTTGGCAAATTTCTCTCACCTTCTTGCTTTTCAATCGTTTTTTCTATCTCAAGATCTTTTTGTTTTCTCTTTCCTTCCCCTTGTACCTCTTTCTTTACTCTTCTTGTCCACCCACAGAGTTTCCAGTAAACTGATTTCACACTAGTGTTACTCTTTAGTAGAAATCCTTTCAATGACATTTCCCTTTGTAGCACTTTAATTCACTATGTTCATCTAAAAAATTGTGTTTGACAGTTTCTATATCCATAATATGTAATTGCCGAAAAATTGCTGAAACCAATAGTATGGATTTAGTTTAACAGTAACTGAGGGGTCCACGGAATGATAGAGAGATAGGGGAAAGTGAGAGGGGAAGAGAGAGAAAGAAAGTGACAAGAGAAATAGATTAAGTAGAAGAAAAAGATATCATCACTGTAGATTCCAATGACATCTCATTGTTCCTCTTCTTCTGGTCTTCTTGGTGACTGCAGACTGTACCTGCAAGGAGTGGTGGAGTTTATATTGTGTGGAGGCTAGGTGGAAATGCCTCCTGTACCTACCCTGGATAATGTAATACTGGATAGTGGGACATTTCATGAGTCTTTCACACCTTCTAAGATATTGTATCTAATACATCAGCATAATTGAATCAATCATGGCCCACTGTGATCCATCATCTGAGGTGAATAGCTCAGGCTAGGTGTGATTGTCTTTGGTGTTCCCAGGAGGGTTTTTTTCACAGCTGAGTCATCACGTAAGGGAGAACACTGGCATGATAAGAAGGACTATCCCGCCTTGAAGGATTTGCCTCTTATCAGCCTCTTATCTGGAAATTCAGTTTTTAGCTTCAGGTATGCACCTGGGATAGCTGGGCAATAGTACCCCCTTATCTTACTTTAAGGTCCTTTCACAGTCCAAATTAGTAGGCATATTCAGGGAGGGATGGGTTTCTGTACATGAGCAGTTGTTTCTTTGCAGGTTGTACAGTGGACAAAAGTCTTTTTGTGATCTTAGCAATGTTTAAGCCATTAACCATTTGAGTCTATTACACATAGGAAATCTGTTCTAAAGTAAAAAGGATACCAACTCAATACAGGTTCCATATAGAGTCATAGGATCATAAAATGGTTTGGATTGTAAGAGACTTTAAAGATAATCTAGTTCCAACACCCCTGCTATGCGCAGGGACATCTTTCACTAGACCAGGTTGCTCCAGGGATGGGGTATCCACAGTTTCTCTGGGCAACATGATCCAATGCTTCACCAACCTCACAGTAAAGAATCTCTTCCAAAAGTACATATATCTGTTTCCAGTAAGGCTCCAAATTTCGAATGTAGGTAGGCATACAATAAAGCTGTATATATAACTATTGCAGACTATTTGTCTGGGCATGTTGTACCTTCACATTTTCCAGACGTGAAGGTATGTTGCATTTTAACATCTGCTAAGCATATGAGATAGATATGCTTAGTCGAATGCATTTCCATTTCCTCTAACTTGAAGGTAAACATGCAAAGAACAGTTTATTCCTTTACTGCATACACACTTCATGCTTCTGGTAAGAGCTGTGAGTAAACCACATTTCTCAAGTTTTCCTGTTGCTACTGTTCTTCACTCTCAAGCATAGTGTTTTTAAAACCAAATGACAAAAGGAATCTCAGGAAGTAGCATTCATTTGCTGCTACAGAATAGTGTTACTAAGACAACCAGCTGGAATTTCTGCAACAAACACATGAAAGTGCTTGTAATGGTTTTGAGACTAGGAAGTATTCCATCCTATTCCTTCACGTAATCAAACATATGAATAGACAGAGAGAGAAGCCTCTTCCTCTCTTCCCTTCCGGCGAGGTTTGGAGACAGCAGGCTCCAGCAGCCGGTCTCGCTCCTGTGGGGGAGCTGAGGCCTGTTCGGGCCTACGGGGCCTGTTGTTTCTGCCAATCCAGGGTCTAGTAGTGTGGCGGTGGCGTTTGGCGTGATTGTGCTATCTCAAGGAAAGTATTAAGATTTTCTTTGGCTAGTTTTTTTATTGAGTGCGTATGCGTGTTTTTAGGGTTTTTTTGTTTTGTCCCTTTTCCCTTTCCCTTTGGGGGTGTTGGGGGTTTCTTTCTCATGTGTATATAGTCTTTGTAATTGTATATAAATGTAATAGAAGTGTAAATATATTTATATATTTCTTTAGCTCTCTTATTTCGGGTCTCTTGGGGTTTTTTTTCTCTCTTTTCCCTTGTTTTTTTGGGGGGGGAAGCTTTTCCTGTGGTGTTGGAGACTTGGCAGGGAGCCAGCTCCAAACAACAACAGTACTGATAAAAAATAATTTTAAAACACAGCTATGATCTTAGCTACAATATCAGGATTAATATTTTTTTTTAAAGGAGTTCTCAACAATACAATATGTAGATGAGCATGGCTATTATTTACTCTTCCATAAGAGTAAAATAAAAAGTAAGAGCCTGACATTGCTATATTCTCAAGTACGCCTACCTACACCAGGGAGAAAAAAGTTTGAAAAAAACTCTCCCATCACCAATCAGTTCTGAAGCAGGGAAAAAAAGCAACTCACTTTCCTCAGAATTGTTGTACATGTTTCCAACATGCATAAAGTAGGACTCCATTGAATTGTTCTTGGTAGGTTTTGTGGTTTGGGGGAAGGGGATCTTTGGGAGGGGTGAGGGGGGAGTTTGTTTGATTGAATTTCTTTGTTGTGTTTCATGTTCTTGGATTGGGTTGGGTTTTTTTGTAAGTATACCTGACAGCAGGTAGGTTAATTTAATTTTAATATTTTCCTATAAGAAAGGCTTAAAATGTCCAGACAATGGTTAGAATAAATCTGTCAGTGTCTGTGGAGAGTTAAATTTATAAACAACCATAGCAACATAATTCTGTTTATTCTAATAGTTTTGTAGCAGTCATTCTTTCCTCCTTCAAGATTTGTGTATCCCTTCTACCTTTGCCACTAATGAGCAATTCATACAAGTAATCAAGTTTTGGTTCGAGCCCTGCACAGCTATAAGGACTGCTTAGCTGATCAAGGCCTTTTCCCAAACACCCTGTGAGATTGGCAGCATGTTAAAACATTATGAATTAAAACCCTAGCAGGTTGACAGTGCCCATAACAGAGAATTCCCATAGACCTATCCTGTGGGGGGTAGATTTAGAAGCACACGCGCTGCATATACACTATATATACATACCTACTATATGTTGAAAGAATCTTAGATGATGCAGGACATATACTGCTTCAGGACTGCTTGCACAATCCGGCCTGCGTGCTGGACGGCAGGGACCTGTGTTCTCCAGCAGCAGATCTGTGTCCTTGAGCAGCAGATATCAGAAAGCTGCATAGAGGAAAAAAGGGAAGGAGGTTGTTATCCAGAGTGTGAGAAACCAGAAGATGGGGGGGCCTGGAAATGTGCCTTGGCTAGTAGAGCCAATAAAGTTATAGATATAGTGTGTGAAAGTGAATGTAACCAATAGAAAGTTAGAATAGAGCGTGTGAACCCTGTAGGACCCTTGATAATGTGTGTATTTTTGGAATAAAGTTGGAACATTGACTGTACCTCGAGGAGGATGTGTCTTTGACTCTCGAGCTCATTTTTTGCATCTTCTCCTTTTAACTATACAATTTTTACAAATATTTTCCAAATCACTTTTCATTTTCACAGTACCACTTCTATTTATCTATGCAAATATTTCAGAGTGGTAAGGGCCTCAATATCTACTAAAATGTTGATGTATTATTCTGAGAATCACAGAATCAGAGAATGGTTGGACTTGGAAGTCACCTTTAAAGGTCATCTCCTCCAAACCCCCAGTAATCAATCAGGGACATCTTTAAGTAGATTAGCTTACTCAGAGCCCTGTCCAACCTGATTTTGAATGTTTCCAGGGATGGAGCATCCATAACCTCTCTGGGAAAGCTGGTCTCACCAGGCTCCTTTAGTTTGAAACCATTACCCCTTTTCCTATTGCAACAGGCATGGACAAAAAATTTGTCCCCATCTTTCTTATAGGCCGGCTCAAAGTATTGAAAGTGTCAGAAAGGCCCCTCCAGAACCTTCCTTCTCTAAGGCTGAACTCTAACTCTCTCAGTCTTTCCTCATAGGAGGGGTGTTCCATTACTCAGAATGTCTTTGTGGCCTTCTCTGGACACCCTCCAACTGGTCTTTCCTGTGCTGAGGTCCCCAGAACTGGATGCAGTACTCCAGATACCTCTCTCACTAGAGGAGAATAGAGGTGAAGAGTCACCTCCATTAACCTGCTGGTCATTCTGCTTTTGATGCAGCATAGGATGTGTTTGGCTTTCTGTGTTGCAAGCTCACATTGCTGGCTCATGTCCAGGCTCTCATTCACCAAAGTCCTTCTCAGCAGAGCTGCTCTCAATCTGTTCATCTCCCAGCCTATATGGAGATTGGGTGTTGCCCCAACCCAGATGCACCATCTTGCACTTGGCCTTGTTGAACTTCATGATGTTCCCATCGGCACATTTCTCAAGCTTATCCAGGTCCCTCTGGATGGTATCCTGTCTCTCAGGTGTGTCAGCTGGACCATGAAGATTTATGTCACGTGTAAAATTGCTGAGGGTGCACTCAATCTTACTGTCTGTCATTGGTGAAGATTTTGAATACTAAGCCCTGAGGGACACCACTTGTCACTGACCTCCATCTGGACACTGAGCTGTTGACTACTACCCTCCGGATGCAACCATCCAAACAATTCCTCATCCACTGAAGAGTCCACCCATCAAATTCTTGCCCCCTAATGTGATCACTCTATTGTAGAAGGCCACTAGATTGGTCAGGTAGGAGTTGCCCTTGGTGAAGCTGTGACGGCTGTCTTGGATGACCTCCTTGCTGTCCATGTGCCTTAGCTTAGCTTTAGGCAGTGAGAGTTGGGACTGTTCAGCCTGGAGCACAGAAGGCTCCAGGGAGACTTTCTAGCACCTTTGAGTACATAAAGGGGGCTACAAGAGAACAGGAGAGGGAGTTTTTAGAAGGGCAGTTAGACATCAGTTATTACTGCGTCAGAACCACCTTGGGGCAGGGGGTGGTGTGGAGGGGGAAGGGATGGGTCGATCCTCACGGAGGTGGGGTGGTGTCGTATCCCTCATGGCAGGCCCCTGGAACCCACATGGGGAAACTCTGGAGTAGCTGTCAGTCAAAAAAGCCCGGGCAAACTATAACACACCACACCTCCTGGAGTCCCTAACCCAGCCTCAGATTGGAAGGGATGGTGAGAACACTGCCTCTCACCCTGGCCTGGAAGCCCAGAGTGGCTGGTGGGTCAGAGATCCCATCTGGAAAGCAGATAAAAACACAGGCATGTGTTTGCCTCGTGTTGCAGCCCTGCCACATGGACTTGTGCGAGCCAGTCTTCTACAAGGCTTCAGTGGCAGCTATCTCTCCCTTCTCTCCTTCTCTCTTCTTGCTCCTTCTGTTTCTGTTTCTTTGCTCCCTTCTTGATGCTTAGGGTGGCTTGGAGCTGGAGGGATTGGATCTTGATGTAAGTGTTATGGAACTGGTTGGATTTTGCCTGAAGTGTTGTGGATTAACAGTGTATGCTGAGTTAGTATTGTGGTGGAACATTTTTGTCTAGCTTGTGTGGTGTCCTTTTGAACTTTGACCAAGTTCCCTTATTTGATCCCCTAACTTAATAAAGAAATCCCTTGAGAACAAGCTTGTGGCTTATCTTGACGTATTAAAGAACCCTATATCTATATATTTAAGGAAAACTCCTAGCCAAGTCCATGAGCTGGCAGCTCCCTGCGGCCAGAGTCTTACAAGGGCATGTGATAAGACAAGCATGTAGGTTTAGAATACATTTTATGACAAAATTCTTCATTGTGAGGGTGGTGAGACACTGGAACAGATGTACTCCCAGGGTACTACTTCCTACCCTTTTTAAAAATAGATGCAATATTTCCATTTTTCCAGTCACCCCTGACTACCATAACTTAATTCCCAAAGACTGTCACTGATCTACAGCCAAAAATTTGGATCTGACCTGCACTTAGTGCAGAGGGCTGACAGAAGTGCCTCACACTTAAACTTCAACCTGAAGTCACTCATTTCACTGACAGTATAGCGAACAACCCAGAATTTTTCCTCATCTAGGCAGCTGCTAACAGTAACAAAAATGCAGTTGTCTTTAGTTACCTCCTCTGCCTTGGAGGCCAGAAAGCAGAAGTACTGTTATACTAGCTCTGCATCCTTTAAGTGTGAATTCTTGCAATGTACCACCTTTCTCCCTAACTTTCACTTCCTGAACTTCCATGAAACACTTCCTCAAAAGGCAACTACACAGAGTTATGTGTTGTCATACGCGCAATCAACCAGGCAGAAGTATCTCACATTACAGTAACTCAATGAGTAACAGTAATTTCCTCTATTTCAATTAAAACTACAAGAAATAATTCCAATCAAAATGAGAGCTACAACCATGACAACTCTACAAGATATCAAAAATAGGAACTATTGTGAATCTTTCTTGTTTCTGTTATCAAATCATTAGCATCCTCCACCACAGGTGTATTTTTGACTCCATCAATATAAAAAATTTCTAAGGTGCTACCTACAATGTGAATGTAAGAAAGACATAAAATTGTGTCTGAAACCCTGATAGTCTTCACTGAATTTTTTAACTCTGCACACCTCAGGGGCAGAAAAGGTGACAACTACCTTTGGTCTTGTTCCACATGTGCTAAGATCTCTAAATGATTGTTAGCATTTGGATGCAGGAGTTTTCCTTAAAGCTCTAAACAAGCCTTCTCTTTTTTGCATGACTGGTTAAATGATCAAGTAACATAAACAAATTCAAATCATCTTGTATGGTTTTAGCATTCAGTTCCAATCACAATTAGCTACACATGTTCTGCTGACAGGCAGTTAGGTGTAATACAGCTACTTGCTCACTTCTCCCATACCCCTGCAGTGAGTGGGACAGGGAAAGAAGAATATCAAAATAAAAGCAAGAGCATTTGTGGGTCAAGAAAAAAAAATAAATTAATAAACTAAGGGGAAGGAAAGGGAAGGGGAAAGGAAAGGGGAAGGGAAAAGGAAAGGGGAAGGATTCCCAAACAAAACATGGCCAATCTCCCTAAATCCTCTCTTCTCCATTTTATTGCTCAGCATGACCATTATATAGCATGGAATAGCTCTGGTTAGTTCAGGGTATTTTTTTAGTTGTGTCCCCTCCCAACATCTTGCACAGCCCTAATCTATTCACTGAGGGAGCAGAGCAAGAAATAGAGAAGGCTTTGATGCTGTGCCAGGACCATTCAGAAATAGCTAAAACAGTATGTTACGTTCACTGTTTTCATCAGAAGTCTGAAACACAGCACCATAAGATCTGCTATGAAGAAAATTAACTCCATCCCAGCCAGACCCAGTACACACACACAAGTATCATATATCAAATGACTCATGATACATGCTAGTACAAAGAGCTCCAGGAGATGAAAAAAAACCACACGGTTTTCTTAAACCATTAAGGTTTACTGGTTTGCCTTTTGGCAGATGAACGAAATTGTCTTCTTTGGGTTTAAGATGTTCAGCTGTTTTTTTGCTCCTTCAATGCATTCTTGGATTAAGTGCCCCAGCAAAGAGAGAAGACAAGCAATACTTAAAAGCTGGTCTAAATTCTGAACACAATAGCAAGTGAAAAACAGTGCACTACAGAACACTAGAAAACAATTACAGAGACATAACACATTTGTTATTATGAAGTTGGAAAGACAACATTCTCTGTTTCTAAAATGACATGCTTTTATGCTTCTGACACTGCTCTAAACACTATATTGTTTGTGGTCCAAGCCATCTTATTAAAAAAAAAAAAAACTAAACAGAATTTCATTGTTTGAATTTTAACAGAGATACATTTTTTAAAAAAAATTGGCAGACTAGGCTAGTGCTTTTACAACAGGCTCATGATTTTCAAGCTACTCTATAGATGACTGACATGAAAATAAAATTTTTAGACTTAAATTCAAAACTAGTCATGCTTTGGAAGTTGTGGGGGTTTTCTTGTTTTAATATGACCAATCTGTAGCTTAGTAGATTCAGTTTAAACATTTTACGGAAAAGTAAAAGGTAAAACAAGAAAATTGTATCATATCTTAAGTTAGAAGGGACCCTTAAGGATCACTGAGTCCAACTGCCAATCCCTGCTAGAACAATCTAAGAATAAACCATATGACTAAGAGCATCATCAGATGCTCCTTGAACTCTGACAGACTTGGTGCTGTGACCAATTCCCTGGGGAACCTGTTCCAGTGACCAAACATCCTCTGGGTGAAGAACCTTTTCCTAATGTCCAGTCTGAGTTTCCCTTGAAGTAGCTTCTTTATTCTCTTTACTTGTGTCCTGTTGCTGGTCCCCAGAGAGAGGAGATCAGCAGCTCCCCCCTTCCTGCCCCACTTGAGGAAGCTGTATGCTGTGATGGGGGTCATGCCTATGCTTCTCCAAGCTAAACAAACCAAGTAACCTCAGCCACTCCTCAGAAGCCTTGCCCTCAAGGCTTTTCACCATCTGGGACCCTTTCCTCTGGACACACTCTAGAGTTTGATTGTATTGAGGCGCTCAAACTGTATGCAGTACTTGGAGACAATCAGTGCAGAGTAGAATAGGAGAATCACCTCCCTCGGCATAGCTGGCAACAGTGTGCCTGATGCACCTCAGTGCACAGTTGGCCCTCCTGGATGCCAGGGCACACTGCTCATTCGCAGTCAACTTGCAACTGACCAGGTCCCTTACTCTGAGGCTGTTCTCCAGCCTCTCATCCCCCAGTTTGCACACATACTCAGGATTACCCCATCCCAGATGGAGAATTCAGCAATTGTTCTTGTTAAATTTCAAGTGGTTGGTGGTTGCCCATGTCTGTAGTCTACCCAGATCTCTTGGTAAAGCCTCTATATCCTTGAAAAATAGCTACAAGAAACAGCCAATTATGAGAAACAGCTGCCCTACATGAAACAGCTGACAAAGAGAGAACAATGACACAGTACATTCAAAAAGCAAGTTCATGGCAAACAAAACATTAGTTTAAGAGGCCTGAAATACTGATCTAAGGATCTGAAATTTTTTTTACTATTTATTACATTCAAGAGCAACTATACAAAGAATCTCTTCATAAAAGTTGTCTTTGAAAGTATGCATAATGTTTCCTTTTATTTCCCTGTTGAGCTAATATCTCTTATTTGAATTCTCTCCCACATATACCAAGAAAATTGAGACCTAGTTGAACATGTTTAATACAAGATTAAGAGGCTATTTTTTTAACCTAATATGTAAAAATGAATTAAATTATTATTTTAGTCACTTGCCTTTTTTCATGTCGCATTTTAAGTTATTCACATTCAGGATTGCTAGGATTGACTTAAAAAACTACAAATCTGAACTAGAATAGGTTCCTTTCTGACTGAAAGGAATAAGTCGAAGGCTTTAACCAAACAACTGTTTGACTTTAACTTCACAAACCCACACATACACATACACACACATACACAAACTTCTGGTTAGAGTTCTTCATGCATAGTTTTGTGCTGATTCTAAAGAATTTAGTTAGTGGATTTCAAACCTAGTTCATACGCTGAAAAAACTTTCCTCTCACATTCCCTGATACTAATAAGTCGTATAAAAGCCATAAATGGGAAACTCTCTAAGTTTATATTAACAGATGTTGTCACATATCCAGTACCTTAAGACCTAGGAGTGCCTGGTAAGACTTGTGCAAAAGGCCTTCTGACTTCAGCCTATCTTTAAAAATGAGTGAAATCTATTTGAATTACACCTCTATCTATATTCAGACAAGTCAAACAGAGAAGGGCAATGGGACAATACAGTACTCTTTAGGACAACTGCTATTGCTCCACTTTTTAACATCTGCATTGCATTGTTTGCTTTACATTTCTTTTCTTTTAGCCACTTCCAGTGCATGGTCCCTTTGACCTAAACTGTTGGAGTACAACAAGTTTATGAGCTGACATTTTCCAAAGTGCCATAACACAGCCCCATGCACAGTACATATGATCACACTGCGCCATGGTTCTCTGTGTGCCCCCTCACCAGCAGGGATGCCCGGAATCTCAGAGCCTCTGACGAAGCCCTGTTCTTCTTACCGTTTCTCTGTGAGCTCTCTGCAGATCTTTGGAGAGTTGGAGATTTCATCCCAACTTCAGGGGTGAGCTTCTGAATGTGGATGAGAGTACCTTACCTTTGGATGGAAAGGACTTATCCCTGGTATTATTGGTATAGGAGACAGGCTGCCCAGGGGATATAATGTGTGAGCACATCCCCTTCTGGGGGAGGTATCCACATTTTGGCATCTTTCTCCTGAAAGGTGATGGAAATACCTTTCCTCAGCAGGAAAGCACCTAGCCCCAGCTTTGGCGGCAGAGGAGGCTAGGCTGCCCAAGGGAGGTAAAGGCCCCTGGTCAGCCCCTGGTTACTGAAGGGGATAAGAGTGCCTTTCCTTGGCAAGAAAGGTGGTTAGTCCCAGGCTTGGTGGTGCTCACGAAAGTCTGGCTGCCCAGGAGAGGTAAAGGCCCCCAGTCAGCTTTCTGTTCTGGAACGTTTTGTGGGGGAGCAGTCCCATGGTGCCTTCAACAGTGGTGGTAGTGTGCAAATTTCAGAGTTTGTCTCCTGAAACAGGATGACAGTGTCTCTCCTGGCGATGGAGAGCATCTGGCCCCAGTGCTGCTGGTGTAGCTGGTTGGCTGCCCAAGGAAAGTGAGAGTCAGAAAACCTGCCAGGGCAAAACCAGTTGCTGGATTAGCCCTTCTCATCACAGCCTTTTAACTACATACTTGGTCTATGGACGTTCCTTCTCAGATATATGTACCATCACATTTTTTCACTCTCACAGATCTCAGTTTCTAACCTGAAAGAAACCAGGGGCTAATCCCTGCAAAAGCTCCTAGAACAAAAAGCCACCACTGATTTTTCACTTTCCTCTGCAACCAAAGAACTGCACCAAACACATGGCTGCATTGCACTTCTCACCTATTCATACCGTCACAAACTCTCAATCTCACAGGCTAAATCAAATATGAAGTGTTTCAAAGTACACCGTGTAAGTGTGCCATGAGAGAAAGGTTTCAGTGACCTACCCTTCTAATTGCAAACTTCTTTGCTCTTGTCAGTCAAGTGGCAGCCACTTTCCCCTCACAGCCTGTAAACTTTAAAACCCATGGTGCTCTGCACATTCTTTTTGGCTAGATGTACCATAAAGCACTTTCAGTCTCACAGAGTCTGATACAATTCTCACACAGAAAAACAAACAGCTACTGAATTTCCTGTTCACCGTGCAGCCTTTCATGAACATGCCACACACTGGGGCTGTGCGCCTTCCTTCTCAGCTCTATCTACCCTCACATTTTTTCACTCTGTCAGATCCCAGCTTCAAACATCAAAATGCCCAGCAGATACTCTCTTAAGAAAAAGGTACTAGAACAAAAACTAGCCTTGGCATTAACCTTCCCCTGCTGCCTAGAAACTACAGTCAATAGTGTTGCTCAACACTTTCTTCTGACCTACTTGTACTACCACACTCTTGCGGTCTGAATGTAAACTGAGAAGTTTCCAGCCCCAGCTCACACATATAAATGTGCTAGGACAAAACATTTGCTCGCATCTTGCCCACTATACTTTCTGTCCTGGAATTTTTTGCGTGCAACTCCTCCCCAAACCTCTTCAAGTTTTGCCTGCTCTGTGCACGTTTCAGATGTGGGCTCCCAAAGGGGAAGCAACCTAGCCCAAGCCTTTGTGGTGCCCACCATAGGCTGCCCCGGAGAGGGAAAGGCCAGCTATAGCTTTCTGTCCTGGCGTGTTTTGTGTGAGAGAAACATTTGCAGTTTTGGATATGGTCTGCAAAATTCTGAGCTGGGATCCTGAGAGATGATGCCAGTCCCTTTCCTTGGGAAGAAACACACCTCTCCCTCAGTGCTGGTGGTGCAGAGATAAGCTGCCCAAGAAAAGCTAAAGGCCTGCAACAGCTTGCTCTTCTTCTTACCATTTCTGCGGAAGCTCTCCACGGATGCTTGGGAATTTGGAGATTTCTTCCCAACTTTGGTGTCTACGTTGTTCACATGTTCTCACTCTGCTCTTCCCTTGTTGCAATTTTAATCTGTGCAATAACTTTCTTTCTGTTCTTAAATATGTTATCATAGAGGAGTTACTATCATTCCTAATCAGCTCAGCCTTGGCCAGCGGCAGGAAGCCCATCCTGGAGCCAGCTGGCATTGGCTCCACCAGACACAAGGGAAGCTTCTAGCAGCTTCTAACAGAAGCCACCCCTGTAGCCCCTCCCACTACCAAAATCTTGCCACAGAAACCCAATATGTTTTGAAATCCAACGACGTTTTTGCAGTTAGACACTACCACTGACAACTTACCAACCTTATTGATCTGTCACAATTTGTATTATTAAAGAGTGTTATTCCGTAAACTGTTAGAGTGAGTCCTTTATAAGGTGCTAGCAGTGGCCAGCAGCAGGTAACGCATTGGGAAGACTCATTGAGGGGTCTCCACACTGTTGGCTTAGCCCCTACAAAATGGTAGTCGAATCAACCTCTGATCCAGTGAATCTGTTCAGTGAAGATGGCCCCTTACAGGACTCTGTCAGACTAGCTGGACATAAGGGTTTTGGCTTACCTGAGGCACTGACAGACAAATAAAACACTAAGGGCCAAGAAAAGCT
Source organism: Corapipo altera (assembly GCF_003945725.1). NCBI lineage: Eukaryota > Metazoa > Chordata > Aves > Passeriformes > Pipridae > Corapipo > Corapipo altera. The sequence continues at coordinate 2,098,653 of NW_020884949.1, forward strand.
CTCCTCTCCAAGGGTCAGGCAACCCCCCCTTACCTTTCTCATGACAACCCCAAAGTTGGAGACCCAAGAGAGAGCCTTGAAACACCCTACTCCTGAGGACTTCCAGTTTTCTTACCTAGGCCACTACCAGAGTCTCCTCGCTGCAGAAGTTGCAATAGGGCACAGAGTCAGGCAGCAGCGACACTGCTAGCCAGCACCATAAATCACTCCTATGTCCAGGCTGCATTGCCAGGTCACTTTTTCCATCCTCTAAACTCCTTTGCAAGATACCTCCAGCTCACAGTGGATGCCTTTACCAAACCGTCACTGTCTCAGTCACCATCAGCTGCATACTAGAAAAAATGAGAATGGGAACCACTGTGCTCCATCCCACAGTTCTGATCTGATAAATAGCAAAGCTTGCTGGAAAAGTGGTGGGTGAAGACTTTTCCAGGATAAAATGACAAATTATGCATTTCATAAGCATTGTATTTTGAAAAATGATCTGACAACAGCAAAACAGTCCAAAGACTATTTAGCCATGAGTAGTATTTAATTGTATAAAGTCAAAAGTAATTTTTTTTCCAGTACAAAATGCCTCATCCATCTAAAATGAATTTTTTGTTAAAATCTGTTTAATAATCAGAGTTGATGTCAGGGTGCTACAATCCAGCTAGGACCACAGGAACATTTCAGATCAGGATTTCAGCAAAAGATTTCCACACACACATGCTTTTCTCTTGGTTGCAGTGCAGAGAGAAGCAACCAAGCCATGAGGTTTCATGTGATGAACATGCCTTTCACCCATCCTTGAGAAACCACGTGGGGAAAGAACAGTCTTCCATCATGCCAAGCAAAGTCCATGGAAACGGGTGGCAAAATTAACTATCCACACCCCTGGCACTACTGCAGCTTCTCCCATCTGGCCCAGGCCCTGGGGCTGTCCCTGTTCCTGCATGCCATGAGGGCAGCAGCCACACGACCCCCTGTCCAGAACAAAACTGTTGAACATAATATGCTGAACATGTTATGCTTCTGTTTCTCTAAAATGTCCAGGCATGGGAGGCTTTTTGTTCTGCAAAACTGAAACCTAGGTATTTTGTTGTTCACAATTTTAGTATTTTTCCATTTCCATTTTATTTTGACCTTCAACTAAGCCATGATGAATTTGACCCTATTGATTTCAGATCATTTTATCCAGCTAATCAAGACTACTTTGAATTTTAGCCTATTTTCAGAAGTGTTGATAGCTCTCCCCAGGTGCATTTTCTCATGTTTAATAAGAAAAAGGTGCCTACTCCTGCATTCAAAGTACTAAAAAAGTAAAAGACTTACTAAAGAAGTAAAAAACAGAACTACATAAAATTCTTGCAGACACTATTTATCAGCCTTCCCACTTTTTGATTTTTGGAATCTACAACTGAGCTTGATTTTAGCCAGTTTTGAACTTAACTTACAGTAATTTCATCTAGACTCTATTTCCACATTACGGTAGATCAGATAGGCCATTGCCCAAGTGCATTCAAAGTCTGGATTTCACCATTTTTATTTTTTTAACAGCTAGGCTAGTTATCCTGACAAAGGCAGCAGAGTATTATTTTTATGTGATTTCTTGGCAAATTCACAGTGGCAGTCTCTTACCTCTTTAGTGACCACAAGGACCTTGTATTTACAAAAATACATTTTTGTTCGTCAGAACAATGGTACCTCTCTCAGCAGAAGCTGACCAGGCCAATGCCCTTGGTAGCCCCTCAGGTATGTCTCAGAAGGCTGCGTTGACCTGAATACATCTAATCAAACAACAGGTTTGAACCTGTTGGCATTCCAGCCACAGTCTTTCACTCCACAGTCTCTCTTCAGTGTTAATACTGCATAACTCACTTGGAATGTTTGAAAAACAGATTTTTTTCCTTTGTTAGCTGGCCAGCCTTGCATGCTGCACACCTCATTTGATTAATGTTACAATAATGCAGATGCATAAGCATAACTAACACAGTAACTGAATACAACCCTATTGTTAAATCCATCTGTTTTACACTGAAATTAGCTCAGTTCCAAACCAACATAGACATATTATTTATTGCGAACAGATACAGGAAGGTGGTAAGGGGCTTTTCCTTTCTCTCTCTTGCTCTTCAGAACAAAGGTTCACACATAAATAACAAATAACTTGCAAAAGTAAAAAGTTTTTCTTTTAAGAAGTCAACATTTTCTTTTTAAACAAGCATTTTAAAAAGACTATATACAAGAAGTACTAATGTAGGCATAATGAGTGCCTACTGTTGACTCACAATCTGCTACTTGTTGACTCACCACAGTTCCACCTTGCGAACAAGCATACCTACTTCCTGACATGGTAGCTCCGGTGTTTCCTGCATTGTCTGGAAGCCTGCCCTCATGCACCGGGCTTCTTCAGACAGTCTGTTACACAAGATGTAGTTGCAAGAAGGTTTTTGTCCCAATTTTTCTTCCATTTCAGAAAGTACCTCAAAAATGGCACTTTCGTAAACCTAACATTAGTGCATCTTAAAAGCTCATGTCTTCAAAGAAAGCACTGTCCACAGAAGTGACAAAATACAATTTCCTCATATAATTTCTAAAACATTCAGGCATTAAAAAAATAACACCCAAAACACATCCAGTTCACCGTAGTTTTATTTTACTGTATTCTGTACAATGTACTGCACTTTGTTCAGACCTCTGGAAAGCACTCAATTTTTTTATTCTTCTCCCTCTTGAACAAATATTCATATGGACATAAATACTTTCTCTAATTATGCAGCACATTTATTTTAAGTAATTTCATCCCTACCTGAACTCATTTTAACCAGATTTATCATGGCATATGCTACAGAGTTTGAAGGCTTTTTTAACTATTAGTTTGCTCCTTTCCTATGATATATAATAAAAAAATAAAATTCTGCCATAGCAGCAAATTGTATAAGGTTAGCATGTTCTGTGGACACAAAGACAGAAAATAGTTAAAACCCTCATCAGTATATACCTAATTCCAGTGTGGTAAGTTGTTTATGGAATGCACGTGGAGTGCTTAGCCATCAGAAAATATGTGTCCTTTTTATGTTTAGTCTTACTAGCTTACTGCTACTGCTAGGTATTTAATTACAGATTTAGAAAAGGATTTATGTATTAAGCATGTCATTCTGAATTGGTACTATAGCAGCAAGCACCATTATCAAGAATAAGCAAACTTAAGTGCTGCTATAGTTATATTTCTCCTTAAGCAGAAGAATTACTATCTAAATCCTACCTTCTTCCAAAACTACTTTGGTTTTTCGTCACATCCCTGGAAAAATGTGAAATAGTATTTTTATGTTAACTCTTCCTATAAGCTTCAATTCCGTCTTCTCTGTTTATATTTTAGGTTTCAGTTCTCCACTCATTGATGCACACTAAAGCATCAACAGGACTTAAAGAATGCCATGAATTGTTTCAAAACACTGTCAAAGAAGGAAATTTCCATAAGATAAGCCACCACTACTGGAACTTGTGATAAGAACCAGGTCTGGTAAGACAGATCTGGGTAACCTACTCGAACAAAGATTCCCACTGTGGAAAACGGTGAGAAAGGAAAGCATTAATTATAGACATAAATGAAGGTAAAGGTTTGAAATTAGCACACTGGACAAAATTCCACTGTGCAAGCTGTGATAAAGAAAACAACTGCTTACACTCATGCCATCCCAAGTTGTGGGAACATCCAAGACTCCCTGTGAATATCTGGGACTTGGATTGCATAAAAGCGGTACCCAAAAAGCACGACATTGGGACCCTCATCACCGAGAAGACCAGAAGGACCCTGTTAGAACCCATGTGGTGAAGATATCTTTATCTTTACCTTTATCTTTATCTTTCTACTTAATCTGTCTCTCTCTTTCTCTCTCTCTCTCTCTTTCTACTTCTCTCTCTCTCTCTACCTCATATTTACTGCTAAATAAAACCATACTATTGACTTTGGCACATGGTCTCATTTGCATCTTAATTCAGGCAGAGGTATCTTTTAATAATGGGATCCTATCAAGTATTTATTTGCAAAATCTAACTGCATAACAGAGATGCAGTTTTCATCTTATGCTATGCAAATCACACTATCACCTTTCAAAGAACTACTCTACCCGCAGATTTGGTCAGAAGATTTTTGGTTTTTTTGTTCTATTTTCCAACCGTGACTAGAGATCAGATTCCCCTCCACATATGCAATTAGGAGCCTATGCACATTATGAAATTTTAAACAACCAGGGAGTGGTAAGTACCAGATCTAAAAGCAAGAGGCTAGCAGTCAGATGTTGATAAGATGGAGAGTCAGTCATGTATATGATACAGGAACGCCGACATAGTTAAGTACTTGAATAAACCACATCTATGTTCAGACCAGTACTTGTTATTAACTTATTGATTATATTTTAACTGGATGAATGTGTATTTAAGTGGATGAATGTGTATTTAATGTGGACCTATAATCAATCCGACAAATTCCACTGTAACTGGTAGCTTACTTCACTAGATTTTATAATCTTTACTCCATCCTTATAAATGGAAACTCCTACTGAGTTTTAATGCTTAATACTCTGTATTTTTGTAATCAGCTAAATATTCCATACACACAATTAGTATTTACACATTATCCTTCCTGTGTACATTTAAGTGTTACAGAACAATAACATCTAAACCACTAGTTTTGTTATGCTGGCATTATATAAAATGCTTTTGGTTCCCTAACACAAAGCAGTAACTGTTTGGGAATCTTTACTTTCAATAGCTTATATAAGACAATAATTCTAATACTTGAAATACAGTATAATATTACAAATGCATAGTGTTTTCATACCCTCAGTCATATTAAATCCAGGTTGTTTCTGTCTACTCCCCGAGCCATTTGTCAATTGCATTCTCATATTTTTTTTGTTCCTTTAACCAGTCTTGATGCCACCTAAGGTTCGCAATAACACTTGAGTAATTCTGACCCAAACTTTGTTTCCAACTGATAAACTGTCGTTTGTTATACTCCTGAACAGAAGAAGAAACCTTTGGATAGTTTACTATAGAACGGAGTATTTTGTCCAAGGAATGTACAATTAGTGGGAATTTTATGGCAACATTTGTTAGCTCATCTGGATCAGCAGTAAGATCTGGAACAAACAAAAAGCCAGTTAGGACTGTATTTAATTAAATTAATGAGTTAGTCAGGACATAAAAGTTGTAACATACCAAATAGTTGTGGCAGTACTGAACAGCCATCCGAGTACGCGATGTATTTCCATTTGCCAGTTCGCAGCATATACACAGAAGAATTCACATTGCACCCATGGAACTCACTCAGCACCCAAGAGGGCCGAGGTCCTCTTGGTGACACTTCACTCTCAGTCTTTTTATGTAGCAGCGGTATAAGAGAATATCCACTGAGGTTCTGTGGGACAGGAATTCTTGCTATATCTAAGGAAAGATATAAAAAACCAAAATGCTATTGCAGTTTCCATGATTAAAAAAAGCATAACACAATGCTACAGTTGTCTGAACATTTTATTTTTATAATAAGATGTACATTCCTAATTATTATTCTTGAAGAACAAAGAAACACCAAAATACACAATGAAGAAACTTTAGGGAACTTCCCGGGGCAAGCTGCCCACCATCCTGTTTAAATTCACTATCATCTATGTCTAACAGAAGTTTGTGAAAAGAAATCTCAATAACCTCCTTTGATAGGTGGTGCTTTTTTATTTTCTAATCATGGTTGTAAACATTTCTCTTCTGCTTTGACTGCACCAGACAGGAGAAAAAGAATGTCACAGTACGAAAAGACTCAACATTCAATATGGTGTAGCATTCATTCCTTTAACAATAACAGTGCTAAGCTGCTATGTAGCATTCTTCAGCAGTGAATACTGAAATGCTTTACAAAGGTGGCTGTTATGGTTATCATCTGTAACTGGTGGGGAAACTGAGAAGCAGGGGCACTTGCTTCTCTTGCAGGACCGGAGATAAAGATGGTATCAGAGGTAGTATCAAGACAGTGCATGTATGGAAAACACTGGTGACTCCATAACCCACTAGATGACCCTCAGAAGATGCTGTAATATCCATAAGCTCCTCAGCATCAACTTACATCACAAGTGTCTCTAGGTCCCAAAGATCAGGTCAATATTAAAACATAACCGAGAATCCCAATCATGTCACCTAAACTTCAGCATGTCCTAAAAACCAGGTATGACAGTAATTTTTTAATCATCACACTGAACATCGTCTATAGACATTCAAAATTCAACATCTTCCATTTCACAGAGCACAGTGGTAGTATTTAATCTTCAGTTCTATGCCCAGTAGCAATACTCTGCGCATACAAATTGCCCATAGGTGACTTTCTTTATCAGTACACATCTTCCTTTTTGTCCTCTGTCCAGCCAGCATCTGACTAAGCGCTAGAAAGATCTGTAATGTGTAAACTCAGCAGTTTCCAATGAATGGGCAAAAACCTTGAACAAATACATACTACATTTAAACAAATGAAAAAGGGATATAGGCTCTTCTGTTATGCTAAATCAGTAATGCTATTAGTTGAAGTAACTGCATGTGCAAAGAATGCTCCCGGTACCTTCAGCAGTTCCTGCTTTCCCAACAGAAAGCCAAAGGTACTTTCATACAGACCAAGAAACCCCGTGTTGCCTGGAGGAAAGGTTATGTTACATCCTGTTAAAAAATGCAAGAGCTGTTGCACTTCCATGTGAATTATAGGTATCACACAGATTCTGCTGGAATCAAAATATCTGTACCTATTCACAAAGTCACCAAAGGTGGAAGTCTTGAGCAAAGCATTTGGATGGTGTCTTAAGAGAGATTATTTCCCTTAGACGCCACAAAGCAAAGGGATTATATTTATCACAAAAGTAGGATTGAAATCTGTTTCCTCATTAGCCAGCAGTAGCATACAAACTGAGGACATAATAGACCACAGAGGTAGTTCTTCACATTTTCACAGTCACCTCGACATATATGCTTTTTTGATATTCAGTTTACAGAAAAGGGGAACTGCCAGAAGAGAAGGAAAGGATTACACACACAGAGTTCCGAGGGGCGGAGGGAGAAATAGGAGGAAAAGATAGAAGGATGTTAAACCACCTGGCCAATTATTTCATTTGGGGAAAGGGGACTGTATTGGGACGAAGTTGGGATGTTATTTTTTGGTCTATGTTTGGCCCTAGCCACCTGCAGAAGTTTATAGTTTTTCCTGCCAAGTCCTCTGATAAAGCAGTGAACTTGGCCTTGGAGGGAGAGCTTCTGTGTAAACTGTTTTAATTGGTCTATTGTGATTGGTCAATGGCTCGTCAAGGGCATTTGGAGGACAAAGTGATGAGTAGGTGATGAAGGTTCTCCCCCAGCCTCAATTGGGAAAGACCCCCTTCAACTCACTGCGCCTGCGTGAGGGGATTTCCAAGGTGCTCACGCATGCGCAGGAGGGGTGCACTTACATAACCAAGGGGGTGGGACTGAGAACCCCTGACGGGCGGTACTGGCCACGCCTCCCCGGGGCAGGTGCTCTCAATGAACTTTATAAAGACAGACACGTTTTCCTTTGGGTGTGGTGCCGGCTCTTCATGATGGACCAAGTTGCTTTTAGCGGGGACGCCTGCTTAAAGTGGGAGCCTGCCACCCCTTCGGAACATGCAGCTGCCACAGAGAGACTTCATTACTGGTTAGGATGGGTAAGATTATCTTATAGGTGACACCTGGGTGAGTATGGGGTGTTGAGCCTTCTTTCTAGGGTCTTTTGTGCACTTTTTTCCTCCGCCCTAATCCTTTTCCCTCAGGCGCCTGTTTTTCCCCTTTTTCCTGTTTGCCACCCTTCATAATAAATAGCTATTTTGCCAACCAGCAACAGTGTTTGGTCTTTTCATGCTCCAGAATCCCTCGAACCTGTTTTTTCCTTGATATGTCTTCCCCTTCCCCGTTACAGGGACAAAGAAGAAAAAAAAGAGATTTTTAACTCTTTACATATGATACCATAACTTCATCATCATCATCATCATCATCATCATCATCATGGTTAGGCTTCACAAATGAAGATTTGGGAAGGACACTACCCAAATTTGCTACAAGCGCGCTGGTGGCTAAAGAAGCCAATGCAAGACAGACAAGTCCAGTTGTAAAAGACACAACAGAAAGACTCCTTGAATGCTATCGGCAAGACACGATTCCTTCTGCATTGTCTTTTCTCCTTGAGAGTGATCCTGTGTGTGTTCTCAAAAGCATCAGCAGCGTTATAGATGGTGTGTCTCCAGGTCTCCCGACTGGAGGCCAGAGTAGACCAGGTACGAAGGTCAATATGGCCAAGGCTGAGATGTTGTTTCAGGGAGTCCTTGTATCTCCTCTTTGGGGCTCCTCTCTTGCGGCAGCCAGTGGCAAGTTCACCATAGAGCAAGATCTTAGGGAGGTGGTGGTCCTTCATCCTTGAGATGTGTCCTACCCAACGCAGCTGTGTTCTCAGCAACATGGCCTCAATACTTGTGACTGCTGCTTGCTCTAGAACAGATGTATTGGTCACATAATCTGACCAGTGGATGTTTAGGATTGTACAGAGACAGCGGTGATGGAAGCATTCTAGGAGTTGCAGGTGGTGGCGGTAAACGACCCACGATTCGGATCCATATAAAAGAGCAGACAGCACAATAGCTCTGTAAACACCGATCTTTGTACTTTTCTTCACGTGTTTATTTCGCCAGACTCTTTTATGGAGTCTTCTGAAGGCACTATATACCTTTGCTAACCTGTTGTCTATCTCTCTGTCAATCTTACAGTCTGAGGAGATAAGGCTACCCAGGTAATTAAACTGCTGGACTGATCTGAGCTCTGATTCGCCAATGGTGATATGGGATGATGGAAGACTTCCTGAGGTGCAGGTTGATAGAAAACATCTGTCTTCTTTAAGCTGACTTCCAGCCCAAAAAGCTCAGCAGCCTCAGCAAAGCAGGATGTTAAAGTAGCAGTGGAGCTACTTCTGTGTCGGTAACAAAGGTGGTGTCATCAGCGTAAAGCAGCTCCCGGACAAGATGGTTTAAGGTCTTACTGTGGGCCTTCAGTCGCCTTAGGTTGAATAGGCTCCCATCAGTACGGTATCGAATGTAGATACCATCTTCTTCATCGAGGTCTGCCATGGCCCTTTGGAGCATCATGCTGAAAAAGACTGTGAATAGAGTTGGTGCAAGAACACAGCCTTGTTTCACATCATTAGTTATCAGAAAGGGCTCAGAAAGTGTATCACCATATCTGACTTGGCCATGCTGATCCTCATGGAGTGAGATGATGTCCTAGTTAGAACAGCTGGGACCGATTCATCATTGGATGGGTGTAGCCCAAAACTGTGTATTCTATAGCCCTCCATGCCATTTCCCAGAAACTGTTGTCAGTAGAGGCCTGCGAGGTGCCCCCCCCCATGCTCCTGTCCTCATGCCCTTTTGTGGAATTCCCTGACTGAGCACCCTCACACCCTTTTATGGAATTCCCCACTCTGAGGGAAGGATTGAGCATCCTTTTATGGAATTCCCCGCTCTGGGGGAGGGGCTAAGCATTGCTGCCTGAGCTGGAGAATATATAAACCTGGAGTTTCAGAACCTTTCCACCTCTTGTGGGATCCAGAGGAGGACTGCAGCTCACCGCTCTCAGCCAGACTGACACCACCACCCTCAACTGAACTGCAATCACCACTTTGGCCGGACTGCAGCAGCTCTCCCACCAGCAGGGGTTTTTTTTCCCCTCTCCGTTTGCTTTGGACTCGGGGGGGGGGCCAGGGAACACCGTTTTTTTTGTGCCCTGGGGTGCCAGGTTGTACATTTGGGTTTTGTGGGTTGAGACCAATTGCTTGTCTGTGTAGTCGTGCTTATTGTATTATTTTATTAAATTGTTATTCTGACTTGCAATCTCTCTTTTGAGCTGAGTTCATTTCCCCTGCTGGTTAACTTTTAAACCAGCACAGATGATCATTTTAAGGAACTTGGGGGGACAACCTAAATGTTCCAAAATCTGCCACAGACCTTTTCTGCTCACAGTATTGAAAGCCTTGGGGAGGTCAACAAAGGTTACATAGAGTCCTTTGTTCTGCGCTGGGTAGAGGGCTTTGGACCTGATATGGAGGCCCATATGCTGTTTTCAGGACCTCATAGAATCCTCTGTAATCACCTGTATCAGCACACAATTGAATTTTTCCTGCTAGATTGAGCCACCACTTGTTCTGGATGTCTCGGAGTTTCTGTTGGAGCTTGCTGAATGCAAGATGAAAGGCTGCTTTTCTTACATGACAAGATGGCTGAGCAAGGTGTACTTGGTGAGCAGTTCTCTTCTTCCTCAACAATTCCTGGATCTCTTGATTGTTTTCATCAAACCAGTCCTTGTTCTTCTTGAAGGAGAACCTTAAGGACTCTTCAGAGGATTTGATATTAAATTTGAAAGAAAAAGGCACTCAGATTTTATATCCTATTTTCAACTGGATAACAGGATTTTTTGCTGACATTCACTGCTAGAAGTACAGTTTTATCTACTGCCCCATGTTCTCTCAGCCAACTGCAGTGTACACGTGACACATCTTAGAGAGAAAGCTTTGCAGACTGGCTTGAAAAGAACGCTTTTCTGATTGGTAGCCTAAAAGATCACATATAGTCTCAAATGGCAACTTCACCTGATGTTTAGTTTCAATGAGAGTCATCTTGCATGATTTATCACAGACAACTGTTTAAAACTTCATTCTTAAAAGTAATTTCCATCCAAGTAATTTTACGTCAGTTCTTTTCATTTGAGTCTCTGTCCCACACTAAATACTTTCATATCTAATAAGGTAAGAATGGATATCCATTATTATATCTTATTTCCTTGCCCAGATCAATTGTATATTTCTTATACAAAGCCTATTGTTCTTCCATACGCTCTTCATAAAAGACATTCCTTTGATAAGCTAATGAACCTGCCATCCTTTCAGGTTTAATCTCATCTCTGGATGCATTTACACTGTAGTTTTGTTACAGGTTAGAAATTCAGGAGAATTTTTCTTCCCCTGCTCCACTGTGAGAAAAAAACGGAGTGAATGGGGGGAAGGGAGTCAATTAGCTTTACAAAAGATCTGGCCAAATTCCTAGCAAATGGCCCATCAGAGGCTGGGGGGAGCTGGCTGTCCGGACAGAGGAGAGACTCAAACTGCTGGGTTCTCTTTTGAGGACGGAGACAGGGTCTGTGTTCGGGGCATTTGGAGAGAAGGTCTGGAAGCCTGTTTGTCTGGCTTCCCATCCTGGTCAGCCCTGACTGCTGACCTCAACTTGCCTGCGAGCTGTCTTTTGTCTCCAGCCCCGACCTGCTGTGTTTTCATTCTCCGTGCTCGCTGGGAGAAAAGGAGGAGCTTTTGGGGCACCATCAACTGAGAACCACAGTGAGTCCTGTGGGGTGAACTGCTTTCCTTACCCCTTCCTTCCACTGGGGGTAGGGTTCCCCATTTTCTTTTCGGCTCCTCCTGCGACCTGAGACCAACCCCCAGACCCCTCCCTGTGTGGTGACCGCCAGAGCCCAACAGCGCCCCCTGCAGGCCAACACAGAGAACTGCAGGCTCTGCACCTCCAGTGACCCAACAGCGCCCCCTGCAGGCCACGATTAGAACTGCGCTGAAGGACAGAGAAGTATTCATTCAGACTTTTCTTTTTCCTAGGATTACTGTCTAGGTTTTTTTTGTGTTCTGTTACAGTTTTTTGCCAACATACATATATCTTTTAAGAAAGGGTTGTTATTTCTTCTGTTTTTTTTCCACAGTTCCTCGACTAAAGCCCCTTAATTTTGAATTTACAGTTGCTGAGAGAGAGGAGTTCGGTATATCTCATAACTCATCCTCTTTAGCAAACACTCCAGTCTCCTCAGACTGAGACAAGTTTCTATAGTAAACTGTTAGGTATGAAGGCTAGCAAGGATTATACATATCTAAAATGCATCCAAGGAGGCATAATTCTGACTATAATACAAATGCATAATAATGGTAACTGGGAAAAAAAATTTCATTTGAAATTACTTAACTCACCAAGCATAGTAGGATATATATCCACAAGAGATACTACATTTGGTATTTCCTGCTGTTCTTTTACACCTGGCCCCATAACTAAAAGAGGAACATGGGAACTTCCTTCATACATGCTCATTTTATAGAACTGACGATGTTCCATAGCAAGTTCTCCATGGTCTGCAGTGAATATAACGACTGTTTTTCTAAGAAGCCCAGTATCTCCGAGAGCTGAAATAATCTCACCTGCAACAACAAAAAGGTACTGAAAATACATTGAAAATACTTCTTCCAACTTCTGTACCTGCAAAGCAGCATGTAAACCTCTAGGAATTCTCCTAGTCAGAGGGCTGAAATCTCCTCTCTTTTTGCACATACATTTGTGCAATGAAGATATGACATACACTCCTCTCCTTTTGCATGTACATTTGTGCAACAAAGACAGGGCCAAGATCAACGAAGTCAGTAATTAAGCAAAGTACTTATGCATCTTAAATATTAAAACACTAGAATGATTCTTTCTTAAACAAATTTGTCAAAATACATTACAAAACGAACACCCCAGCTTGCAATCCCTTCATTCCCTAAAACTGTCAGGCTTCCACTGATCTCTTTTCATTCATAAAATGAGGAAGAGCAATTCTGTGTCTTTGAATTCAATTTATCAGCCTAACATGTCTAAAAGATCAGCTTATTTATTCATGAATTTTATACTAGTAGGCAAGTAAATTCTTGTTCATTCATGGTCACTTTTCAAAGTAAGAAATAAAATAAATTAAGACCAATTTGCATTGTCATTTTTGTGTATGTAGACCTTATGGCAAACTAGGAAGAATTCTGAAAGTCCAATGAATTATTTCTTAACTGTCAATAATATGCTGCTAAGGGACACTCCAAATGTAACCTTATTGTTTAGTCTACGTGTAACAGCTGTTATCCAGTCTATGCATTTGAAATCAATCTCTAAGAACTACTTATGCACTAAAATTATCTTTCCTTTCAGCTCTTTGCCAGTCTGTCTCCTCCACAAAAATGTTTCCATTATTTCAGTTAGCATTTAATCAAAGAGCATTTAGTTCCTCTTGTACATGGGTTTGTACAATGTTTTGCTGCTGGTTTTCAACAGAGCCTCTGACTTGTGGTTGTGATCACTTTTCAGAGTGCACTGAATTCACCTTGCAAGAACCTTATAAGCTATCCCATTATTTGTCATAATGGGATAGCTTATGATTGATTAAGCAACATCCACATGACTTACTCCCAGGTCTGAATTGAGGTGGTTTGTTTTCTATTTTTCCCCAAGGATCAGCCCTATCAGCATTTTCCTTAAAAAACCAAAACTAGAAAACTCACTGTATAATGAAATATTACCTACCCAGCATGGCATCTGTCTCTGCACACATAGCATAATAAAATGCTCTAATGTTTCTCACTTCTTCCTCTGTAAACTCTCCTGTGCAATTCTTGGTGTACGATGAGTAATAGTCTACTGGATGCATCTCGGAGAGAGAAGACCACTTAGGTATTTTAATAGCTTCATAGGTTACCTAAAAATAAGAGGAAATAACCATCACTTTAGCAACTGAATAAAACATATTTTTTTAACACAGATTTAATTAAAAACTTTTTCACATAAATGCACAGTTCTCAGTTTACAGTCCAGGAAACACCACCTGCTTATCTGTTATGTGGTGCTGCTACCTTGTCTGTACTTCCCTGCGGCTTCCACAGGTAGCAAGTAATTTTAAAAAATCATCTAGAAACTAAGGCTAGGAGCCAGAAATGTGTGCTTTACCAGCTGTTGTATTATTTTAAGAGAGAGAGCACAGAACAGTCTTCTAGAACTGTACTCCCGAGTAAGTACAGAAGTATTGGCATAGTGTCTCATTAACTGTATGACAACTATAAACCTCATGGAACAAAAATATTGGGTGTTATGTGGGACAACATGGAAATTCATGTAGTCTGGGAAAGTCTCCAGGACAGTGATGACAAGTCTTGACATCTTGAAGAAAAGAACTGACTATATTAATCCAATTTTCTAATACTTTTCTACTTGTTTCTACAGATGTCAATCCATTTACTTATAAAGAAATGCAAGATCAGTGTGAAACTAAGAAGCCAATAAATTTCAAGTAGTGATGGATATGTGTATTCAAACTGGCATACTCACAGATATTGCGTGCTGCAGTACTAGATTTAGGGCCTCCAAGTTTGACATATACATTTAGCCTAGGCTGTCATACCTATAAGCATTCCCTTATGTAAGTGCTGTATTTAACAGTTAATAATTTCTATATAGTAGACTTAAAGCACAAATTACCACAAAAGCAGAGAAGATGTAATCTTAGTATGGAAAACTTAAATTTATTAAAAACTAAACCCACACCTGTTGCCTTTGTTTACCTCTGAAAATCTCTAACAAACAGATCCGAGGACTAGATTATGGCACAGCAACTCCAGTGTCTGTGGAGCACATTCCCGGGGCTGCAGTCACAGCTCCACAACTCGGCTGGCCCCAAACATGGGCAACACTGGTTCCTGACAAAATAACTGAGATACTTACTGTCCAAGAGGCTCTGTACAGCACAAAAGCAATCAGATCAAAGTTGTCCCTGGAAACATTACATTCCTGTTTACTTGGAGTATCAATCCCATGTTGTATTGGAACACATGGCCAAGTATGGATAATGAAGAGCTGCCTGGGGAGCTTGTAGCACGGTGCCTGTCTCTTGAGCCTATGGTATATCTTTGACCATATGTTAATGTCTTTGTGTTCCAATACCCACAACATTCCACCTTCCACAATGTCAATATTATCTCTTAATATCTAGCAGATGTATTAAGCCATAGAATCGTAGAATCATTAAGGTTGGACAAGACCTCTAAGATCATCAAGCCCAACCATTAACCCACTACTGCCAAGCCCACCACCTAAACCGTGTCCCCAAGTGTCACATCTACATGTCTTTTAAATCCCTTCAAGAAAGGTGAATCCACCACTACCTTGGGTAGCCTGTTCTAGTGCTTGCCAAGTATTGCGGTGAAGAAATTTTTCCTAATATCCAATCTAAATGGTCCCTGGTGCAATTCAAGGCCATTTCCTCTCATCCTATCACTTGTTACTTGGAGGAACAGACTGACAGCTAAACAAGTTGATAAGACTGCAAGAGTTAAAGTGCCCACAGGCATAAAACCTGGCTTTGTAATACTCAAACAAACACACCAAAATCTAAGTTTCCTTAGGCTCTACAGAAAATAGGCTGCTAGAAGAAATCATGGAAGATAAAATAATAGCAGACAACTGCTGCAGTCATCTTCCTACTGCTTAAGGTACTTGGTTACATAAAGTTACATTTTAGACTTCTCAAATTGTATTTATTAGCTTCTTAAGATATAATGGGAGCAAAAAGTGTCCCTCTCTACCCATGATTCTTTTCTACAGAACTACAACCTGGATGCACAAAGTCATAATCCTTTTGTCTGTATATAGTAATCCATAGCTAGGAAAGAAGCCAGATGCCCTGAAAAAGTGACAGCTTGTGCAAAATACAGGGGACCATCTGCTTAACAACACAAGGTTTCACAAACATAGCATGTTGATACTCTGTTCTGTATTAGAGCCCCAGTAAACAGGACATTTAATTCAGTTCTTCATCTATGCAATCAAACTTCTTCATGAGATTATCTCTGTGATTTTCAAAGACTGCTTCTTCATGACCAAAATACAGCTACATCCCAGAAGAACCAGCCAGTGTTCAATAAATGATAATATGTAGTTCACACTACACAGTATGTATATGTAGTTGTGCAAAGGACCTCAGCAAACTATGGAGTTTAAGTTCTCTCTCTAACTGAATTAAGGATGACACAAAAATTTGTCAGAGATGTTATAACTCTATCTGTGACTTGAAAATGGTACCCCCCCCTTCCCAAGACACACCTAACCTAGCAATTAGCACCTAGCAAGTTTTCCTTAATAACTAAGTTAGATCTTGTTTTTGTAAATGAAGGGTTTTTTCTCCATGTTCTTCCTCTCCCCACAAACTTTTCACCATTCCCAAAAGAACCCACAATCCTCACTATTACAAAGAAATTCAAAGAAATACAACCTTCATTTGTATATCTTTTTTTGTAAGTATTTGTATTTTTGGTGCACCTAGATATTTATCAGTTCTCCACTAGAGAAGGCCACAAATTATACACACTGCATATGGAGAGTTTTTCTGAGGTATAAAGTCTTTCCTAACCTAATTCTAGTGCTTCAGCTGCAGAGAATATTTCATGCCTTTCTGCAATGAAATCTGTTGTAACACATTCATATTTTATGGCAGATAATGGCCACTGGAGACCATACGAAATAGAGGAAAAAGTATTTCTTCTTTGAAATGGAGTGGTATTTGTTAGCTTTACACATACAGACGTAACGGGACTTTTTTGTGCTCTAAAACCATTGCAAACCTACAGTAGCACAGGAAAAGTTAACAAAAAAGACAGACTTCTGTTGTGTCTTATTTTGCTTCGTGGTCTAGGTTCATACTGCAGGAAAAGTTAATCTTTCACAGTAAAACTCAGACAAAATGGTTACCTATAACATCATTTATAACAAGAAGAATACAGAATATTCGTAACAATGAACTTCAGACACTAATTGAAAATAATTGACAGCTATAATTTTGTTCTTTTTACATATCTGGCCATTCAACTCCAAACTTCTTTATTGATTCAGTGACTACTGCTACAAACTCTTTCCTACAACAGAGAGGAATTTCTCCCTTCTATTTGCCTAACCTTAAATCAGAAATCTAACACCTTTCTTACTGTATACTGAAATATGAAAACTGGGTATGGCTTGAAAAATCAGGAATAAAATACTGTATGTAAAAAGTACAGTTATTAGTAGATTCATATTGAAATTTCATCTTCACATACCTTTTCAAGCCAATAGGGAGATGTTAAAAATGTAGAGGATCCAAAATTTTCTCCTGCATAGGGTGATGGGTATGGGTGTGGTAAATTTAGTCCCAAATAAAGAACAAATGGTTGAGTAAGGTTAACAGCTTCTTCCTTTATCCAGTTTACTGCTTTATCAGTATTCCGCCAATCTGCTTCCATCACTCTAACCCGCTTCCTATCACCTGTAAGATTTACCATGGGTCTCCCTTCTTGCCGGAGCAGGAAGTGAACATCCCTAGTCCAAGCTTCCACACGGTTACTGAAAATACATACACAAGATACATACTCAGCAGAAAATGTTTTCTTCACTTTTCCTCCAAGCAAAAAGCATTATGAATTCCTGAAAACCTTTCCTATACTTTTAGCTGCAATCTATCTGTAATTCCTACCTAAAGGAAAATTGTTATTCAATTGAGCTATAGTTATTGTGCCTCTATTTTATACTCCAACTTTCAGCCTTTTTTTCCTGCTTCTGAATCTTCTTTCTTATTTATTATCACTTCATGTCAGAAAGGCTCTTCTCACATCTAAAGAATAATATTTAGAAATAGCATCTCCATCTTATTGACACTGCTCTGCATTCCGGCATGGATTCACATGCTATTTTTTTGGTAAGGAGGGCCTTAGATTTTTGTTATTGAAAAGGATTCAATGAGAAATAACTTGCCCGGTGAGGCTGCCTTTAGAAACAACATTTTTAAACACACTTAAGACAAAAATCTGTAAGAGTGATTTATCTTGTTCATTTACTTAAATGTAGTTGATAAATGCTATTGAGGAGAAGCATGCAGAGAAAGCAAGAAGGGGGGGGAAAAAAAGGCAGTATTTTAATGATAAAATACTTTTGGAACAGATTTTCTAATGCCATGACAATTATTACCTCTCCAAAACACTGGGAAATCTGAGTTGCAGATGTCCTTGTTTCTTTGCTAGAATGAATGATGCTACAACTGAGGGAGGAAACAGCCCATCTACGACCTTGACTAATCTTTATCTTGTTCATGGCAATTTCAGTAAAACTAAAGAAATTCTAAAAGGAAGTATGAAACTGCTGAAAATTTGATCATACACTTAAATCCAAACAAAGCACTATTATTGTTTAGAGAGCACCTAACCAGTTTTATCCCCACAGGAATTTTACCAGTGCACTTTTAACCTCCAGAAAAGCTATTCAGAATTATCTGTAACAATTCTTTTTTGTTTTAACTTCTTGTTTAGGCTCACACTTCCAAGCTAAACAGGCTTAAACAAATTACTTAAAATAAATAAAGGTTGCTAGATGGTCCACAGAGAAAGCATGTTGCACAAACACTGAAATGAAATTATGGTAAAGGAGTGCATGTGTAAAATTGCATCTAATGACATAATACTGACTTAAACATAAAAACATATTATGTAGACCATAAACCAGTCAGATTATCCAGTCAGACTGAGATTAGGATCAAATTAAAAGAACAAAATCCTCTCAAAACTGAAAAACAAAAAAATCCCCCCCAAAAACTCAACCCAAACCCAAAACCAAAAAACCAAACTCAAAAACCCAATCCAAACCAAAACCACTCCCACAAAAAAACTCCAATAAAATCCCACTTCAGACCCTTTCCACATTCTGGAGCAACAAAGGAGTCATTCTGACACATCCAAGAGGAAAACTAATCCTCAGGCAGAACAGGACATGCCAAAATAAGGCTCTTCAAAAAGTCAGGTGGAGTACTGAAAAAGAGTGCAATACTAGATCCAAATCTACAGTTTAAAATGAAAGAGCAAGGACTTGACAGATAATTATTTAAGACCTTTGGAAGTTAATGTCAATTTTCCACTTTTTCAATGGGAATGAAAAGAGATCACATCTCCTTTGATAGCAGATAGTACTCCAGTGATTGTAACAAATATACAACCAAAAAAAGCCATATATAAAGGATATAGCAATGTAACATTGAAGACACAGCATAATGAACTACCATCACTATTGACCCAAATGAAAGTGACTACATGAGAGTCAGTAATTACACTTATTTTAAGTGAAATAGCCATCAATACTCAAAAGCATACATGGAGTCTTTTTGACAGGAAGCAGAGGTTTGATGTATACTACAGTCCAGAGGCTGAAGATTCAGTTCTTTCACTGTGTTAGTATATATTTCCTAGAAACCCTCTTCTCCAAATCTCATTAATTCACAACTATGAAAAATTATCTTTTGAGCAAGTCACATTCAAGTGGCTCCTTTTCATTATACATTTGTATTTTTAAGATACGTAAACTTCCATAGTTAGAGAGATGATTTGTGTTAGCAATTAACTATTCGCAATAGGTTAGAACAAAGTAGAATTGATTTATGTCACCTAACCTGTTGAAGCAGAAAAGTGAACAAGTTTTTTTTTACATAGGTAAATATGGGACTAGGGAGCAGAAGTGGTTTTATTGTCCAAAGAAGCAACATATATGCTTAAGAAAAATTTCTAAAGAGATAATACTGCCTGCCTATGTCCCTTTGTTAGTCTCCCTTTTAACAGGAAATTAAAACAGCAGGACATTTTAATTATCTCCACAACAAACAGGAATCTTTGTTATAAGTCCTCTACACTGTTGAGAGATTACCGGCTACTTAGGGTTTTCAAATGTCTACACAGACGCCATGCTGGGAACAAGATGTGCACTTTTCTCTGACTGAGGAATTGTATTTGTAGTTTTCATTTTTTAGATTAAAGATGTTGTAAACTGCCATTTTCAAATTTGTCTTGTGTAGGCATAAAAAGGCAGACTAACTATGGGTTTATTTTCATTTATTCTCAACCACTACCTGCACTTATTCAAATAACATTAAGTACAGATCTCAAACTTTCACTGAACGGAAAGTCAAAACAAACGTATAAAAAGTTTGTAGTAGGCGAAAAGGTAGGGTCAAGACATAGAAAAAAAAGATAATTGAAAACTGCAATACCATAGACTTCACAGTATTTTCCTATTATTTCTGAAGTGCCTAAATTTAGCCTCATGGGACTAAGACTTATGCAAACATGATGTCATTATATGGTTATATCATAATTTCTGTTTGTGAGACTCAAACCCTATCACTGAAGTAGATACATCCCTACATGCCAGAATGAGGAACATAAAAGCACACCAATGTAACTCCACTGATACTGATCTGCGATTTTGAAAAGCACTGAACTGGTTTAATTTGTTTCTCATCTGTAAAGACTCATGACAAAATTAGAATTTAGAATAATACAATGAGAACTATGCAAATGTGAGAGTACCAGACATAATGAGAGCAAGCTTAAAGCACCAATAGTGAGGGAACGTGAATGACATCAGCAAAACAGATCAGTACTGAAGAAGGGGATTTCAATGTTAAGATCACTGTACAGATGATGGGTCAGCAGCATTCTGACAGTAGAATGGCAACCAGTTCATCGTGCACTCTGTATGCCATTTCTCTTTCTGTTATTCGAATGAGAAGAGTAAAATAGGATAGCCGTAATAAGTTAACAAAAAGGGTATTTGCCTAATGTTCCTGTAGACTAAAGCCACCAAGATTTCATGTTAAAATATCACACCGTATCAACTTCTCACTCCACAAAGTGTAAAATACCTAGGCAAAACGCCATTTCATCACTGCCGATCAACACAAAAATAGGAGAGATCTCATCAGGTGACATCAGTTACCCTATGACATGCCAGAAATCCTGTTCAGACTATTTGAACATGAACTAGTATTTGTATGTTTGTGGCTATGAGATTGTGAGCTGGCACACTTTACCAACATAAAAAAATTAAGCAACATAAAAATTACATTCCTCTTCTATATAGTCTTACATTACAGTTTTCTTTGCATTATTTCTTACACAATAGAATTTATTTGAGAACTAAGGAGTATCTACTTGTTCAGCTTCGCACACCTCAGTCTGGAGTCAGAGTTCACCTATGATGGCTGACAATGAAAGCACTACTTCTAGAATCCAGGCACTTACATACAACTTTATTTCAGTGCCACCTCGTGTTCCACTTATCACATGAACAGTCACGAAATTCTAGAATTATTTAGAGCTGCTCTTCTTTAAACCTGGAGTGACTTTATAGATTAAACATATTTCAATGTTATGTTACATTTCTTCTATCTCAGTGAAGGGTAGGGTGAATGTATACTAGTAGTATTTAGGCAACACAGAATTTTCTCTGCACAAAAGTGATTCAGAAGAGAAGTACAAGCGTATGTATATTACAGCAGATAATTTTCATTTGTTGGGTAATATTACTTTACTAAAAATCAATTCTAGAAATGCTGGAGCATGATTCACCCACAGAATCTTTTGTCTTGCTTCATTACACAGAACAAAATCTGTCCCTTTGCCATCTCAAAGAATCATCTCTTACTGGCACTTTACAGTATGCTCTTAAGACTATTTTGAAAAGTATGAATGCCTGAGATAGTCACAATAATCTCTATGCTACAAATATACAAATACCCATAAGCAACCATCTTAATGTTGTTTCTTGCCAGAGAGAAGAATTTCGCAACATTCATACCAGGAGACACAAAGAATAAGAACAATACTGCAATGGATAACTTTCTAGCACTTTATACCTTGTTTCTCACCAGAAAGAATAAATAAAATCGAGAAAAATGCAGAATAATGAAAAAAAGAACAGAGGTTGAACACCCATCTGATAATAATCATATGCTAAGTTATTAAGAAGAGCTGCAGACAGTGACAAGTAAGAAGCATAAGAAACATACAAATAAGTACACTCTCTGGTAAAATAAGTAAACATGAAGGTTTTGCTGTAAGTCATTTGAATAATCCCTTACTGCAGCACAGAACTGGTATACAGAAAAATGGAAAAAAAGCTTGCTTTTTTCTTTTTTGACAGTCTTAAACTTGAGAGGAAAGTATTACTTTGGCCAGATTCTGAAGTGGATACTATCTATCAAGTATTTTGTCATTAAAAGCAGTGTATACATAGAACATACTAATAACTACTAATGTCACCTTCCAACTTCTAACAGTTCATTTTATTGAGGGAACTCTTAACCTGTTTAATATAAAAGAAAAAGCTACTCTTTATATTATTTCAACAACAGACATCATTACTAATCAGTGATATATAGCATCTTCATAAAAACTACATAGAAGGAAGACACCATTTTTTGTCCTAGCTATCCAGACATATTATGATTATTCTTTTTTTAACATAATGCACTTATTCTCTAAATGTTTAACTATGTTTCATTAATTTTTGTAATTCCTAGTCACAGTAAGCTTTAAAGTATAGGAAGTACAGTTCTACTGGTTTTGCATGGTAAGGTTTTGGTAAGAGGGGGCCTACAAGGGTGGCTACTCTGAGAAGCTGCTAGAAACCTCCCCCATTTCAGACAGAGCCAATGCCAGCCAGCTCCAAAATGGACCCACCACTGGCCAAGGCCGATCCGATCAGCAACAGTGGTAGTGCCTGCAGGATAACATATTTAAGAAGGAGAGGGGAAATCTGCACAGCATCAGCAGCCAGAGGAGATGTGAGTGCATCCTGTGAAAGGGACCCACAGTGGAGCAGTTCGTGAAGAACTTCAGCCCATGGGAAGGAATTGGAGAAGTGTGTGGAGGACTGACTCCTGCGGGAGAGACCTCACACTGGAGCAGAAGAATGTGAGGGCTCCTCTCCCTGAGGAAGGAAGGAGAGGGAGAGACAACATATGATGAACTGAGCACAGTCTGCGCTCCCTGTCCCCCTGTGCTGCTGAGGGGATTAGGTACAGAATTTGGGAGCGAAGTGATCCTAGGTAGAAGGGAAGGGTGGGGGAAGGTGTTTTAAGATTTGGTTTTACTTCTCATTGCCTTGTTCTGAATTCTAATTGGCAAAAAATTAAATTAATTTTTCTGAGTTAAGTCTGTTTTGCCTGTGTGCCTGAGTGATCCCTCTATATCCTTATTTTCAGCATTAAGTCTTCCATTATATTTTCTCTTCCCTGCCCAGATGGGGAAGGGCAGTGATGGAGCACCTTTGGTGGGCACCTGGTGTCCATCTAGGGTCAACCCACCACAACAGCACAAATCTGTGAACATTTATGGTCTTCAAAAAAACCCCACAAAACCTCTCATGTTTTGTGATGATAGATTTAATATTAAATTATTATAATTATGGTTTTTTGTTCTGCTTTTCTTACACTGCTAGTACAACACAGAAGCCAGGAAGTCTCAAAGCAAGGCAGAAACAAAGTCTCAAAGCAAGGCAATTTATGAATTTCACTTAGGAAGCAATACCAGTGATAAAAAATAATCATTCATGTTGGGCAAAACCAGTTTTGATATCACCTTCCACATACAGGTCCATGGGATATGCTTGCTTCTGCACAAAGCTGCAGGACAGATCCCTGTTAGGTATCTAGCACAATTTCTTTTAAATTAAAGCTACTACTATTTCAATCAGAGATAGAAATCACGTAACAGATCATTACATGGTTTGTTCACTACTGTCCATTTCATAGCAGAAAAATCTATCTGATTACCTAACTGAATGATGTCCAGAAGTATAGTCCAATTTCCCAAACTTCTGTGTGTGGTAGCCATGCTTCTCCATGAGATCCATCCATGTTAAGTAACCTGGATCTAGACCTTTGAAGTTATTCCAAGATTCTGTTAAATGGGTGAAAAGACCACTCCACATAGCTGGGGGAAAAAAATAAAATTTTGATGAGTAATTGGTACCCCCTACCTGTATACTTGAGGAGGGATTAATCTTCTTATTATTACAGAGGTTAGAAGTCCACATTGTGATCCAATAGAGCAAGAAATACAAAGTATTACTCTTTCAAATTTTGTCATAATCAATATAAGTAACAAAATTTACTCAAATAATCCCCAGAACTGCAGAAGGTCCTATCCTTCCAGGTGCTAAGCAATCACTAAGTCAAGGTTTTCTTAGACCAGAAAATATTCTTATTGATTTCTGAAAGAAAATGGCATGGTAGTACAGATCCCCATCCAACAGTCCTCTACTTACATGTTTTTCAGATTATTATTTCCCATTACAACAGTCAGATTTTAATATGAGTTTAGGTATATTTGTGAAGGGAATGAGAATATTTTCATAAATACCATATGTCCTCAATTTTATCCTTTTTAGGTAATGTGCTTCACTAGCAGCTGCAGAAACAAAGTGAGAATATTTAAGATACCAAGAAGAAATGAAACCAAGGGAAGAGTTGCAAAGGAACTATAAGGGAAGATTGTTTTAGTCAATACCTATTTCTTTGCTGCTTATTGAGAATTGTTCACTCTTTCACTCACTAATTTAGAGTTAAAGGGAATCCTAAAATGAAACTCAGCCATTCCACAAGCAATAAAAATATCCTGTAAGCATAGTGCATCAACCCCACATGGCAATACTCCTCTTTCCCCACCCCAAAGTCCTCTTTCCCACCATGTCTTCTGGTATCATCCCCAACACCTCCATATGAGATGTACCCTCACTTCCTTGCAGCTTTTTGTAAGCCACTGGCTAAACAAAAGCTGTCCTGCTGGTTCAGAGCCCCACATGTGATGACTGACCAGTGGCCACAGCCACCCAAAATGCTACACAGTCTTCATCACTGGGAGCAATAGCTGCCATATTCACAAAACTTAATAAGATTAAATAACACAAAGCTATTGCTCTCAGCAACAAAAATTGGCTGAAAGATACAAAAATCAAGAAAAATAAAAAAAAGCCTGTTTGTTCATGTAACCTCGCCCACTTAAAATGGGACCTTGAGAAAAAGGTTATCAATAAAGTGAACACTAAAAATGTAAAACTATATTTGACAGCCTTTGCCTGCTGTTTCTTCCAGTGTATGCTTTGAGAGAAAGGATCCCCCTCACGGCTACAGATGAGAGAGGGTCTTTGCAACTGAAAGGACTAGACACATTTTAAGATTGAGGAATACAGTTTCTTTCTATCTTCCCAGAAAATTCTGCAACTAAAATTGAACAAAGAAAAACAAGTGCATTAAGTAAAGAAAAATCCTGAAGAATTCAATTAAAGCTACTGAAAGATTCATCATGTATCTAAAAGTATGTTTGGAATAAATGTCATTGGAAGACAGTGATAACAGCCACCACTTTATTCAGCTATCATTATTACTTTTTGCCAAGAACAGGAAAGATATTTATTAACTTTGTATTGGAATGGGAGAGTAGTTCTGAGTGTAGTTTCAGCATTGCAGCAGACAAATCAATGATTTCGCTACAAATCCTGAAGATTTGTTTAGCCTGAAGAAGAGGAGGCTACAGGAGACCTCATCACTCTCTACAACTTTCTGAAAGGAGGTTGTAGCAGGTGGGCATCAGTCTCTTCTCCCAGGCAACCAGCAGCAGGACAAAAGGTTATGGTCTTAAGCCCTGCCAGGGGAGGTTTAGGTTGGATATGAGGAAGAAATTCTTTACAGAGAGAGTAATTAGCATTGGAATGGGCTGCCCAGGGAGGTGGTGGATTCACCATCCCTGGAGGTTTTTAAGATGAGACTGGATGTGGCACTTAGTGCCATGGTCTAGTAACCACCTGGGTGTTGGATCAAGGGTTGGACTTGATGATCTCAGAGGTCTTTTCCAACCTGTCTGTGATTCTATGATTTTTTAAAAATTTGAAGCTTCAGTGGAGTTTGCGAAAAGATTTGGGAGGTTACACTTACCTGAAAAAAACAGTACAAAAAATGAAAAGAAAGGAGGAAGCATAAGCAACAGGAAAGAGAAACAGATGAAACAGGAGAATACTGTAAAAATTCAGACATAAACTAGAAAATAAAAGGAAAAACAAAACAAGTCCCCCTCAATTAAAAGTTTTGACATTTCCCATCATTACCACATATTTAAATTGACATGTGCAAGCATTTATCTGATGTTTTGCTTGCTTTTACCTGCACGCGAAGGACAACAAATTGGAGAATTGGTATAGGCATTGAGAAAGACAGTGCCATATCTTTTCATAAAATTTATGGAAGGTAAATCCACAGTCTGATTTCCTGGAAAAAATGTCAAGCGTCCATCCTGCAATCAGAGAAAAACAACATATAAACAACCATTACCACAAACTATTGGCTGCATTAATTCACAGATTTGTTACTGTAGTGGGTTTCTGTGGCTCGATTTTGGTCTGGGGGGGAAAATACAGGGGTGGCTTCTGTTAGAAGCTGCTAGAAGCTTCCCCTGTCCCATGGAGCCAGTGTCAGCTGGCTCCAGGGTGGGCTTCCTTCCTCTGGCCAAGGCCAAGCCAATTAGGAGTGACAGTAACACCTCTGTGATAACATAGTTAAGAACAGAAGGTTGTTGCACAGGAAGAATTCCAGCCAGGGAAGAGCTGCGTGAGAACATGTGAACGACAATGCAGCAACAAGGTCAGTGCAGAAGGAGGGGCAGGAGATGCTCCAGGTGCCAGAGCTGAGGCCCCTGCAGCCCGTGGTGCAGCCCATGGAGGACCATCAGGGTACAGAGACCCACCTGCAGCCCCTGGAGGAGCCCATGCTGGAGCAGGTGGATGCATGAAAGGAGGCTGTGACCTCGTGGGAAGCCCAAGATGGAGCAGGGTCCTGCTGGAGACCTGCAGCCCATGGAGAGGGTAGCCCACGCTGGAGCAGGTTTTTCCCAGGTAGGACTTGTGGCCCCTGTGGGGGACCCACATCAGTACAGCTCATTGGTGAAGGACTGCAACCCATGGAGGAGTGACCCACGGGAAGCAGTTTGGGAAGAACTGCTGCTCGAGGGATGGACTCACGCTGGAGAGACCCATCAAGGATTGTCTCCCGTGGGAGGGACCCCACAGGAGCAAGGGAAGGACTCATGTCTCTGAGCAGTGGCAGAAACAACAATTGACCATAACCCCCATTCCCCGCCCCCCTGCACCGCTGGGGGGGGGAGGGAGAACATGGAATGAAGGAGGGGTGGGGGGAAGATGTTTTTAAGATTGTTTTATTTCTCAATCTTTGATTCTTACCCTGTTAGTAATAAATTTAGGTAACACCACCGCTTTGAGCCTGTTTTGCCTGTGAAGGTAATCAGTATCTGATCTCTCCCAGCTGTTATCTCAACTAATGAATCCTTAGCTGTTTTTTTTCTCTCTCTCTCCTCTGTCCAGTTGCAATGGGAGAGTGAGAGAGCGGCTTTAGTGGGTACCTGGCATCCAGGTACCCGGCTAGGGTCAACCCACTAGTTACCCTGAACTTGCTTAAATGTTGCCATTTCTACTCAGGTATGAAAAATGGTGCTGAGAAGCTTTAATTAAATCAATATAAAAAGGATTACTTATGAAAAAGTGCAACATAAAAGATAACTGGGCTTCTTCATAGTAAAATTAATTCCTTTCCATCACTATACATTTTCTAAGCTCCAGTTTTAGGGAGTAGGGTCCTACATTCAATGAGAATAGGTACAGTGAAAGATGACAAGGAGTCAAGCTGAATCCTAATACAGATGTGTGCATTAGCATATATTTCTATGAAACCACTCCTGATCCCTCATCATTTTTAAAGGTTTATCCACAGCACAACTCCGAACTTATTTTAACCTACGTACTGGAAAAGTGCTGAGAAAGCTGAAGAAAGGCTATTCTCCCACTGAAATGCCACGCACAGTGGTTCCCTTATGATACTTGCATATTGATAATTTAATTTACACCTTTTGTTTAGATAAAGTTTTTAACCAGTAATTTTAAAAAGACAAAACATTTCAAATAGGTACTTTTACAGTAAAAAGTTATAATCACTTGAAACCAGGTTGCATGCAGATTGCTCTATTTCAGGTCATTGTCCTTTTGAGTCACTTTTATTCCTTTCCTTTCCAGTCACTTTATTCCTTTCCTTTCCTATCCTGGTTCAGTAAGATGTCCCAACACAGTCCAAGCCTGACTGGCTCTTCAGTGTACAGGCAGGTGACAGCGAACCTGCACAGTTTTAACTGCAGAAGAAAGCAATTCCCTCCATACATTTTCTGCCAGAAATACTCTGGGATAACATGGCATAGTAGAGAGAGTCACTTCATTTGGCATCAGTAGAGCTAACTGTGGCACCTCAGCCTCTGAAATCAGAACATGACAAACAAGTCATCACCTAATTTTGTACACTGCTACAAAAGGCAACTAGAACAAGCACTCAGTAGGACAAACTGGAAGTAAAGCTGTAATCTGCAACAGGAACTTGAAAGAAATTTTGGGCTGAAAGTACTCTTCGGAAAGTTGTCCTGGTTCCAGCCAGGACAGGGCTAATTTTTGCCGGAAGGGGCATGGCTAGGACATGGAGGTTATTTTATATTACCTCATGTCATTTTCTGAAAAGGTGTCCCTTCTGGGTGAGGGTAGCATGGTAGCAGTATTGTTGGGCTCCAGTATTGTCTGCATGGTACAGGGGTGAGCATTCACATGTGAATCGCTCGCCTCTCTGGTACTGTCTCTTACTAATATTGTTGCTGTTACTGTTAGATTCCTTATCTCACTGCTGTTTCCAGCAAATTGTTCTTATCTCAACCCATGATGTTTACCTTTTGTGCCTCCAGTTCTCCTCTCCAGCCCACCACAGAGAGAAGGCAGAGTGAGCAAGCAGCATGTGGTTTGCAGTGCATACCATTCCTAAACCGTACAAAAGTACACAACTGATGCATAATCCCGTCAACAATATATTCTTAAGTTTCTTCAACAGTTTGCACAGCTGGAGATAAGAGTTCATTATATTGATACTGTGACACAATATTCAGTGAGACATTAGCAAAAGAATTCTGTATACTTTGTGTCATGGTATACTTCCTATACTGAGACATGATGACTATTTCTATAGGTGATGCAGGTATTCAGTGAAAGTTCTGTTCCTGAACAGGCTGAGAAGCTCATCAGCTATTTCTGGAAACTTGCCCTCTAAGAATTAGGTAGCATTTGCAGGTTTTGACATACCTAAGGAAATAAAATTGTTTTAACACAAACAAGCACATTTAATCCAGGAATTTGAGCAGCATTGCAAGCAAAGCCTCACATCATCCAGTTTACTTCAAGTAGCAATTCAGGAGCCGAATTGCTAGCACATTCCTCCAGGAAATGTGCAAAAAGCACAATGCCTGATGTGACACAGCAGCAGAAAGCTGGCTGTTCAAGCAAAAGGTCACTGTTCAGGAGGCCAAACACAGTCTAGCATCACTGAAAAGAAAACTTTTGTCACACTTGACAACATAGGTGTGCATCTTTCATAGGCAGCATGACCCACAACAAAAGCAGGCACACTTTCTAATGAAAGCCCAGACATTTCAACAGCTTGCAAGACTTAACCTCTTTTTTCCAGAAAAACTGTTCGTTTCAACAGTACCTGTTCTCTACTAGTGATGTAATGAAAATGGTTAATCTATTAATCTATGCCTTCAAATTCATCTCAGAAAAAAAACTTACACAACACAACCTTCAACATATTCTTTGTATGCACCATGTAGACATGACACTTTCCAAAAACAGCACTTTGTTCTTGATCGTTTATGTAAGAATTTCAAAACATCTGGGATTTTACATTTCTTTTTTGTAAGGCTTACCTCATTAATCCCTGTAATATAGTCATGAAAATATTCCTGTTTACAGGTGACATAGACAAGTATAACTAAGACTTGTCTGCAGCTTCTGCTAGTATCTGGAGACAAAAATGGACATTGACCAACCCCAAGGACCATAAATATTGTAAATTCAACTACTGGTAAATAAGAGTTTTAGTAAAAGCCGAACATTTGGAGAAAAAGCATGCATTACTTTGCAATTTTAAGAGAGATTATATACTCAAAATAAAATAAACAAAGAATACAGTCACAGAAAGTCTATACAGAGCTATTGCATTAGTAAACAAGAAGCTATTTCTTTATCTTTGAAATCACAGTGTATGTCTTTTAAGATAGGGTTTGAAAAAAGATAATACACATTTACCAAATATTTAGGAAGAATTCATCCCAAGAAGCTCAGGCAGCAGGCAAGAAGTCAAGTGTTCTGTGCAGTCAAGGATGGAATTCTGAGAAGGCCAGGAATCAAGACTTCTCAACATTGAATGAGAAGTGATGAGATATGAGGAAGTAATACCACAGAGCTTATGTTTGATTCCATAGTAAGGAGAGCTCATATGAGGCAGAGAAACCAAGGCTCCTCAGAGTAAAACTTACATCAAAGCACTTCCAGTGTGCTGTGTGGACAATTAGAAGCATGGTGAGAAAAGTGTGAAAAATGTGCTGTCTTTAGGTGTGTCCAAGGAAACATACTTAGTATTAGTTAGTGGAAAAAAAAAAAAAGTCTTTTCTACCTGTCTGGGTGTTAAACCAAATGCATCAATAAATCACTGTAATGAAGCCACTAGATACCTACTGATTCTTCTATTCTTTTAGCTGTAGATATACGTCTGACAAGTTTATTGTGTTGTTATACCTTATAAGGGCCTGAGTAAATCAACAGTCAGTCATTTCATCTGTGAATACAGAAATTCTCTATCTCATCTCTTGAGGAGACCTAGTGTTCTTATGATTTACAATAGCAAGGATAACACGGTTTAAAGTGACTTTCTTTTCGGCTTTACAAGTCAACAGAAGAGCATTCACTTTACACACCAGCTCTGCTCCAGTAGCAGCTGCCGTGCCCTGCAGTACTGCTGACATGCCCCTCTCCACTCCAAGTTGTGGTGACAAGCTGTACGTATCACACTAGACCGGAGGAACCACCTGTGCAGAGGTTTCTGACTATTGTAATGAATCAGATGAAAGCATGGAACACATTCCTGGAAGAAAGGCGACTTTGGTTTGAAACACTAAAGGTTACCGAGTGTCTCTGAGACACAGCGGGCCTGCCCTCGTAGTCCCAAGCGAGACTTCCGCCCCGCGGAGGTGCTGGAGAGCTAAAACCAGCCTCGTTGGCGCACGCCTGTGGCTCTAGCCTGGATAAGGCACCGGTATGGCTTCGGTGCCGCATCCTCGGCGGCACCACTCGGGCCGCTGCCGAGTGTTTTCCCGCCCTTCCTCACCCGTGCGGCGGCCCAGCCCCGCGCCGCCGGGCTGCCCCCTTTCCCGGCCACTCACCAAGGAGTCGCAGGCCACCAGCACCACGCTGGACCGGGGCTGGCCCCCAGGAGCGGCGGGCCGCGGCCTCGCCCCCGCCCCGGCGGCCATGAGGAGCAGCGCCAGCCCGGCTCGCCCCAGCGGCTCTACGCCCCGCATTGCCCCGCCACCCTGGCCCCCGCTCCCCGACCGAGAGGAGCAGCAGCTCCGAAAGCAGCTCCCAGGGCCCCGGTCGCAGCGACGGACTGGACACCGCCGCACCGCGGCCTACAACTCCCACGGTGCCCCGGGGCGGCAGACTGACTACATCTCCCAGGATGCCTCATGAGGCGGGAACTATATCTCCCACAGTGCCCGAAAAAAATGGCGGTTGACTGGGTGTATCGCAATCCTGAGGTAAGAGTGCGCCTGCGCGCGGTCGGCCGTGCCAAGTGGCGGCGGCGCTGGTGGGTGAAGGTGAAGCAGAGGGGGTGGCGAAGGGTCGTGGTGGCGGTGGTGGCAGCCCGGCTTAGTCTGCCGCGGCTTTCCCTGCCGCGGCTTTCCCTGCCGCGAGGGCTGGCGGCCCTGCCTGCGGCCCGCGAGCGGCTGCGCTTGGAGGGACTGCGGGCGCGGATCGGTTCCCAAGGCGCCCCGCAGGCCCAGGGCCCCGCCCGCGGCCCAGGTTGGGCGGCCTTGCTCCAGGGACTGACCGCCTCCGCGGTGCCAGGCTTTGCGCTGAAGCAACGTGTATTTTCTCCGTAGGTGGCAGTGGGGCTCCTGCTGGACAGTGCCCGCGGCAGGGTGCGGTTTTGATGAGGGAGACGTCAGTGCCTTCGTAAAAGCAAATTTATCTCCAGGAGCTGCTGAGCAATGCAAGTTCAACAGGTTTCTTTTTAGATTTTAAAGGAGTCTTGGAAATTCGCTCTTATCCCATGTCCTTTCATTACTAAATTAACACTAGACCCTTCAACCATTCTTTACTTCTACTTTTCAGCTGCTAAAGAAGTTTTTTTGTTCTTCGTCTGGTCACCTTTCCCATCTCTTTTGGTGCTAGCACCAGCGCTATTGTTTCTCAGCATCATCCCACCTAGGTAGCTTTGACTGTGGTGTTTCTACAGTTCATGTAAGGCAAAATATTTACCACATACACTGAAACAGTGCATGATTATTGGAGTTCAAAAGCATGATGTCTCTTTGATGTGTCCTGAAATACTTATTCTTTTTCGATTCATGGCTGTAGTCAGAAGCAGAATCTGGAGTAAGAGTGTGTCAAGGGAGAAGACCATGGTGAGCCACACCAGAGCATGACAGGCTGGCCATGGTGCTGCTGTAGAGAGCATGCAAGAAAAGCCCTGCTCTGATCCTTAGCAATCCTTTAAACACATATGCAGGGCAATATGCTGCTTAAGTGCAGTTTGCTGATTACTTTCTTTTATAAAGAGGAATAACTGTATGCAGGATGCTTTTCTCATAAGTCTAATGAAGGCCTCTTATAACACCTCTCCTCCTACTTAAATTTATCTTAACCTGTAACAACAGTTTCATTCTGGGGTAGCTACTTTGTATCATTTAACTGTTTGGAATATTGAGGGTATCCTATCTTGGAGCTAAACCTGAGTAATTTTACCCATGTTATTTTTTTTTATCAGGTGTTAGTGCTGTATGCATTTTAGCATATTACACTATATTTCTGTGTTTAAAATGCTCTCTATGCAATTGCAGTAGGATATAAACATTTTGTATGTTTCAGTATATCTTTTTACGGGAACTGATTATGTGCCTTTTTTATTTAGCAACCACAATGTCAAATAAAGAGGTGAAAGCAGCATTAAAGAGTGCTAGAGATGCAATACGAAATAAAGAATATAAAGAAGCCTTAAAACATTGCAAGGTAATGAATTTTTTTACTTGGAAGGTAAATATTTTGCAGGGTTTTTTTTCTCTTCCCATATCCCTACAGCTGTATGGTCCTGCTAAGCATGGAGTACTTTACTGATATAACATTTGAGATGGATTTTCAGATTTAACTTCATTGATCATTCGTGTTAGTTTCCCATGCATAAGCTTTAATTCCTCTTCCTTTTGCATTTGCTTACATGTGGTGATAAGAGTATTAAATCTAGAATGAGAGAAATAGAAATCAGTTTGTAATCCAGACCTCACAAGAGTGCTTAAATTGCTAAGCTACAGATATGGTTACTAGCAAAACACTTCAGATATAAAGCATTTTCTGGCATGAAAAGATGAAATTACTAATCTTAGTGTCTTCCTAAAAATTACTTAACTTCTAGGATTGCCATATAGAATAATTCTCCAAACTGTAGTGATAAAATGCAATACCTGGATCTATAAGTTACATTTCTCTCATCAGTTTCACTTAAAATTGTGTAACTCTAGGCAGTCTTGAAGCAAGAAAAAAATAATTACAATGCTTGGGTATTCATTGGCCTGGCAGCTGCTGAGTTAGAGCAACCTGATCAGGCCAAAGGAGCATATAAGAAGGCTATTGAACTTGAACCAAACCAGTTACTGGCATGGCAGGTACGTGAATGTCTATTTTTTATTTCCCTAAAAAGGGTCACTATGGAGTTCAAATAAAGGAACAAATCAGAGTTAAGACTTTTATCTTCTTTTCTTGAGGCCCTCAGTTCCACAGAAGCTTTGAAGTAGCTGAGGTTCATATTACTTGTGTGTGCAATGTAAAGCCGTGGTGAACTTAAGTTTCGGTATATTTGAGTTTGTATTTCTTGTGTAGACTACACAGCTGTGCAACATGTAAGGGAAAACATGAATTGAAACAAATACAGTAAATTTGTTGATGTAAAAATTTCCTTGCTTGTAGCTCAAGAAACCTTTGACAGTGCTCCTCTTATGGGAGATAAAATGTTTTATCTAGTAATATAGTTTTCCACTTTTCAGCATCAAGTGGATTGTTAATGAATTTTGTTGATACTTAAAAGCAGAAGTGTATGTCTAAAATAGCTATGTGCTGAGTGGTGTGTACATTACAGCCTATTACAATATGGAGTTACAACATACAGTTGTGTAATTTGGAGATTTGTGAAGCATAATGTTGCTCATTGAGTCTATTGCTTATATCAGCAATCAGTGTTTTTCTAAGGTAATCAGGTTCTTAGTGTTTTCAGTATAAATACTATTTTCAAGTATAATTGTTGGGGCCGGAATTCAGTGTATGTTGAAATTTCCTCCCTTTTGCAGTCAGGTTCTGGCTTTCTTGTTACAATACTTGGGTATATATATGTATATATATATATATATATATATAATATTTTTTGCATATTATATCGATTTTATCATACAGCCAAGTGTACTTTGCATATTACCTATTGTGCAGACAAGATCATGTAATATATTTAAGTTCCAAAGAGTTGCTTTTATTAGTTAAGAAAGTGAGGAAAGCTTTTCACTTAATATGAGTAGAATTCAGAAGGTTATGCAGAATTCTGCTCAGCAATTTTTACATTAATATTTGACTCCATTTTAGGCAATGGAATAATTTTTATAGGCACAACTGGTAGTGGTCTCATAGTGCATAACCACTGACGTAAAATTTTACTTATTTTTTTGCTTTTTTTTAAGGGATTAGCAAATTTATATGAGAAACCCAACCAAACGGATGTCAAAGGAGACTTAGCAGATGTTTACCAAAAACTCTTGGAACTCTACAAAAGGTAAAGGACATTAAATGCCTTAGTTCAGTCTAAGATTTATAGTTTAGTGAATGCCATTGCTGATATACAGTACAGACTTTGATTTTTTTTTTTAAAGCCTTGGTCAGCACTTTTAAAGTGTTTAAAGTGCTTTTAAAGTCAGTGGGTCAGCACTTTTTACTAAGGTTTTCTCTACCAAATAAGGTTTCTTGTTTCTTCACTTTTGGTTGGGCAAAAACTCTTAGTTAAATTGGACCTGAGATTAGTAGTTTAGCGAATTCCTTATTATCCTATTACTGTGTAAACTCACTACCTTGAAGCATTTAGCTCTGATTGTTCATTGCCTCCATTAATAAATAGGCTTATTTTTCTCTGCTTTAAGATCACACAGTATATGTCATCTGACTCAAAGAGATACAGTTCTAAACAAATTTAACTCAACCATCACTTTAACTGACAGAAGTGTTCAGCTTGTTTGCTTTATTTGAAAATTGATCAAAAAGAAATGTACAGTCCTTAAAAGTATTTTTTTTTCTTATTCAGAGCAACAATGAATAAAACCTAGAGGGAGATATGGAGCATTTATTCTAAATATTAGTTTGACAACTGAACCTACTGAAAATTTTTCACCAGAATTTGGAAAACATCATACTATTATGTGAAAAGCTTAGCTTGTTTTTTTTGGGATTTTCTTCCTCCTTTCTAGTGGTGACAAGCAGAAATGGTGTGATGTATGTAACAAGCTCGTGGAACTATATCATCAAGAAAAAAAGTATTTAGAGGTAGGTCAAGTACTTTATCTCTTCTAACAAGAATTTTCAATTTGATCAGAAGTAACTATTTTTCATCAAGGAATCCCCACTTTTTGGGCCACAGACCACTTAAGATCTCGTTGTGGACCGCAGCCAGGAAGAACTGATTTTAACTGTATTTCTTTCTTTTCCACTCTGTAAAACTTGGATGCAATCCGTTAAACCGTCGGAAGGTGACAAGGCTGTCAGAATACAGGCTGAAAGGGTGGAATATAATTTTTCTGTTATATTTTTAGAAGTCATGAATGGTCTCAAATGCACATTTACATGCAATATATGTGAGTCAAGTGTCATTTGACTTGCTTGGCTAATTCTGGGTGTCTGATTATTCCTTCACTGGTGTGGTGATCCCCTCCTAGACTGTCCCTCCCTGATGCTTCATTCCAGAGGGTAAGGTAGGATACGTACACGACTTGAACTCAACTGCATGAGTCTCATATACTGCATTCCCAGCACAACAATAAGGACACAAAAAGCCACTCAAGAGCTTTGCAGAAATAATCATGACCCTTGTCAGTGCCATTAGGTGGAGTTGTTGAATGCTTGAGTAGTTCAACAGTAATGTTTCCTGCAGTCTCTGTAATAATGTTACAGGATGAGTATTTTGGAGGTATGCTAGTGACTTTTCCCTTGCTCTTTTAAAAGGTTGCTTTCTTACAAGATGGTACATCGTTGTACTCCCTGTCATCTTCCCACCTTACCTACAACAATGAAAAATGAAAAATTTTACATATCACATAACATCAGGCTCAAGACTATTAATTTGCTCCAAAGCTGCTTTTTATACCAGTTTCTGAAACTCAATTCAATGCTAATAATTTAGCATATGAAGGCAGACTTACTTTATGTGGAGCAGGAAACTGAAGTTAGCCTTTGCGGTCGTATTTTTTCTTTAAGTTCTGTTGACTTTTCCACACTGGAATTTCAATATGTACTGCTGCTGCTGTTCTCTTTCTGTTCATAAGGCTTATTCCTTCAGAGTTTATTGAAGGACTGTTTAGATCTATTTCTGCTGTTGATTTCCTCCAGGAACCAGAGTCAGAATTCATACTTTTGATGTTCTCTATCTTATTTACTGTACCTTGAAGGTGGACAGGTCCCACGCAGTGGTTTGGGACTTGTTACTGCTTTAATCAGAAAGCAGGTAGATCTGCGTTGTTACTTTAAATGTTACTCTGTTGTCTGTCTTAGTGTGGTAGAGTTGAGTATGTTTACACTGAACCTCCAGTTCTTTCAAGAGTAACAGCATGGTTCTTTTGTTCCTGTTGACAGGTGGCTGAAACATGGCAGAAACTAATAGAAATGAGACAGGAGGAAGGTGCAGAAAAGGCAGAGCTTCATCAGCTTTGGAAGAAGATGATCCAGTTACTGAAAGATGGTACAAGGAGCCAGGATAATAAGACTGAGCAGTTGGTAATGTTTCTCACTCCTCCTTCAGCTAGATAAATATATATGTACAATGCAGTTAGGACCTTAGTTGAAGCCTGTTTGTCTGAATTGACTGTCTCAATGTTCAGTGGTACTAAGCTTCTCCAACAAAACCAGCAATTGTGCAGCAGCCTGAGATGGGCCTTAGGTGCAGTGAGGCACCTAAATTCTTCATGAACTGCTCCAGCATGGGTCGCTTCCACTGGGTGCAGTCCTTCAGGAACAGACTGCTCCAGCATGGATCCTTTCCTTGCTCTCACATATTCTCACTCCTCTCCCTGCCTGTAATTGCTGTTGCACCAGTTTCGTCCCCTTCTTAAATGTCTTTTCCCAGGGCACTACCACCATTGCTGATGGGCTCGGCCTTGGCCGTCATTGAGTCTGTCTTGGAACCAGCTGGCATTGGCTCTGTCGGACATGAGCAGCGTTTCTAGCAGCTTCTCACAGAAGCTGCTCCACTAGCTCCCGTGCTTACCAAAACCTTGCTTGCAAAACCAATACAGACATTCTTCAAAACAACAAACTTCCCCCTGCTTTCCTCCAGGGTAGAAGAGATAGCTTTGTGCTGGTTTTCCATTTCTTTGTACCTATTGTTTATCTTAGATAGTTTGCTATAGATTTTAAGCTCTCACTTCTTAGGAAAGCGTCAAAGCTCATTGAAGCAAACAGAATGATCACGAATTATACTCATCCTTGTGCTCTCTATGGACAAAGATTTTTTTGTTTTATCTTTGTATCTGTTCTTGCAAGATGAAACTCCTTCAACATGAAGGGTGGAAATTTTTCGTCTCTGGTCTGATTGGTAACAGTGCTCCAGAAAGGCAGAAAATACAAATTGAAGCCATTTCAGACAGCAGAAAATTGAGTCTGGATCTCTGCTTTTGAGAAGCCAAATGTTATAACTTATGAGCTACTAGAGAAAAGAGGTGCTGCAGGCAGCACTGGTTTCTTTTTTGGTAATAAAAAAGAACTTTAAAATAGAAAAAAAAATTTCATAAGTATCAGAAATGGGTTTCACATGCAGACCTACAGTACACTTTACTGCAGTTTTGAGTCAAGCACCTGAACCTGGAAGGATGTGGCACTGAAGGCAATGCACTATTCCATATTTCACAGGCAAGCTGTGGGCAACTTTTTGGTTAGCATACTTGTTTGGAAGCCTCCACTCTGGTGTCTGTGTTCTCCAAACTATAAGGAGTCAAGAAAAAAAAGACTAGATTTCTGGATTAGAGCAGAGAGAAGGGCTTACAGCTAACTGAAGAGGATAGTAACCTAAGTTCCTTCTTTTAACTGGGATTAGGTTTGAAGAAAAATGTATGTTCTTACAAATTTCGCCTTGTGCCGTCTTATGTTATGTAGCAGTGTATTATTGCTTCATCTTGTACAAGACAATTAAAATGTTTTAGGTCCTGAGTACTGCTTCATGCTAAGGAACTTGCTTTGTGAGTTTCTCTGTTCATAGTAAACATAATGAATAGGATCTAGATAATATGTAACTATCTAGTTAACTATGGAAGGGCTAGAAAACATGTCCTCTAAGGAGCAGATGATAACTTTGAGTTTGTCTTGTTTGGAGGAGTCTGGGGTGACCTTTGCTGTCTGCAGCTTCTTGAGGAAGAGAAGGTGGAAAGGAAGATGCTGAACTCTTCTCCCTGGGATCTAGTAATCTAATATGGGAATGGTTCACAGGACTTGCCATGTGGGAGGATTGTTTTACAAAAAGAATGATCAGACACTGAAATGGCCTTTCTAGAAAGTCAGTGTTCAGGAGGCATTTGGTCAATGCCGTTAATAACACGCTTTAGCTTTTGGTCAGATCTGAAGTGGTGAGGCATGTGGACTAAATAATTATTGTATCTTCCTTCCAACTGAAATATTCTATTCTATGAAGATAACCTGGAGTCATTATTTTTTGCACTTTGACTTTTTTCTTTTGATGCAGCTTTTGACCGCATTTGAACATGCGGTGAACTCTGCTGACACTATTCCTGGCGAAGACCACCAAAATCTTTACAAAGACTTTATCCAGTGCTTGTCAAAAGTAAGGTTATGTTAAGGTATCTTAATCAGTGAATAAATAATATGTCACATCTGATAGTTCACAAAAATAACTATTTACTTTTCTTCCTTCCAAGTTTCCTCATGAAGCAGCTAGGTTGGAAAAGGCCTGTAATGATATGATGGCTTTGTATCCTACCATGAGTTATCCTTTAGAAGTACTTTGCTTGCACTTTGTTAATTCAGGTGAGTAGGATGGATTTAGGCATTTCTGGGGCTTAAATTATTTCTTTTATAGTTAGTTTCATTACAATCTGTTTCCAAGTTTTTGTCCTTCATAACTCGATACAAGTACACTCTTTACTGCTATGTTATGTTTCTGGAAATTAAGTATTTGGTCCTATGACTTGCTATTTCCTAGCTCTGTAACTGAGTGTGACTGTAAATTGACAAAAAACTTCTGTGAATTAGGTCCAACTTTGGCAGTGTGTGAGGTCTTAAAGAAGGAACACTGTGCAAAACTTGAAAGCAATCTCTCTAGAAAAACAAACGTTAGCTTCTTGAGAAAATGAGTGTATTAAGTGGTACTGTAAGGCAGAGGATGGGCTACACTTATATTATTCTTGACATGGATTATCTCTCTTGGGGGGAAAAAAAAAAACCCAAACAAATGTTTGTGAAATTTTCTTAAAAAGTGTACCTTGTGAATAGGAAATAAACAGATCTGTTTAGATATGTGTTCTAAGCAGAAAAGGAGAATCTTTCCAGGGCGGGGGAGGGACAGGTTGGTAGGAACAAAACGTGATGTGTTTGGAAGTGCAGGGATCTGAAAGTATGCAGTTGCTATTTTCAGTACTTCACTAAACAGTGCAGTAGTGTTGGACACTTTCTCAGCATTTTCAAAGATAGTTACTAGATTTTGGTATTTAATTTATTTTTTAAGGCATCAGAAGTTGATTTTATTTTTAAAACAAGGAAAGAAGATCAGGAAAAGAAAACCCCTCTGGTTTACATAAAAAGAAATAACTTTTAGCTTAGGGAGAAAAATACCTTTTCCAGTTTTGAAGGTAGGCTTCATGAGATAATGCAGCACCAGAAAACAAGAGCGAATTTTTGACTCGTATTAAAAAGGATGAAGACAAATCAGACTCTAAATTCGTAAAACATTTGAAAATGCTTAATGTTTCGAAGAAACAGGCAGAAACTAATTTCAAAGGAAGAAGTTGGCACAGTTCTTGTGTACCAGTACTCTGACAACGTCACCCTCCCACAGGCTTGTTGGAGTGGGAAGGATGCTTATATTTTAGTAAGGCTGTTTGTTTATGTCTGAGTCATTCCAACTATGTCTTAGTCCTTCATGCCCTGCACTTGTAGGCTTGTAACTCAGTCTTTAAGTCCCCTTTACCAATTGCAAATCAAAGGCAACCATTATGTCACGTGAATTAATAATTTTTAAAAGAAAATGATAGTCCAAAGATTTTTGCTGCAAGTCACAATTGTTCCTTTTAGCACTGCCAAGACTACAATCATAGCTAAACACTAGTGTCAAAAGTTAGTGGTATCAGTTAAAATTAAACAAAGACATTATATGGTGTCACAGCAAGGTTGTTTCAGCAAGCTCATCACAGAAGATTTGTAGGTACACAAGACCTACTCTGGAAAGAAATTATTTTGATTTATTTGTGGTAGATTTTGACATGTGGGTACTCACCTGGACTTAAATGAAAAGCATATGAAGGAGTTAGTTTTTATTAATAAAGGAAGTATACCTGTAGTAATTTAACAGAAGTGGTTATTCAGGTTTCAGACTGTCAGTTTATTTTGTTTGGGGATAATGAGTATTTACATTACTACTGGGTTTTTGGGTTGTTTATGGGATAGAGTGATAAGTATGTAATACCTTTCGAAAACTACTTTGAACTCAAAGGTCATTTAAGTAGATAAGGTATGCTGTTGCATTTTTTTAATCTAAAACTCTATAAGATGTGTCTTTTTCTGGAACCAGGTACTTTGTCAGAAGAGGCCCTGCACTGTTTTTCTAGGCTTTTGGAGATGGACACGAGTAGTGGTCCAGGCATCATTGGTTTTGGTATAAAATGCCTCCAAGAAAAGAAATACAAGGAGGCTGTTAAGAGTCTTACTGAAGGTAAATGTGTAATATGTGGTATAAGTAGTCTGTAACTTGAACACCAACTAGTTTATATGGAATAGTTATATATATTTTACACTTGCATAGTACTTTGCCAGTTCTAAGACCAGCGTTTAAAAGGGTACTCACACTTTCTCTAGTTGAGTGTTGAATTTTTTTAAAATACAGCTTAAGTATAACATCTCTGAAGTCCGTCATTGGTGTTATAGTCAGCTCTGTAGTGTTGTAATGTAAACTTTTTTTAATCCTACTGTTATTGGGGAAATTTCTAGATGAAACAATAAATAGAGCAATAGCAACAAATGAAGGAATGTGGAATTTATAAAGTAGAATGTAATACACCTTCTCTAATTGAATCACTGCATTTCTCTGCCTGAACAAAGATGAATTTCCTTTGAAGTTACTTCATTTTAAGACCTCTTGAACACTTGCTTTGGATAAATACTTACACTGAGTATCCAAAAAGAGATATTCAAAGAATTTCTTTTTGTTGTTGTTGTTTTACAGTAGCCATATTTGCTGAGAAGTTGCCTTACTACTTATCTGTAATTAACTTGCTTGTATTGAAATGGTAAAGCTCTTTGTAAAGTATTCATAAGTAAACTAGTGGGAAAATGAGACCCCCCACCCTCATTGTGCTGGCTATGGCAGCTTATTGTGAATATTGGCTAAATAACTATTTGGGATGTAAATGTTCATGAATTAGTCAGGCAACATTGTGATATCCTGCATCCATTCTCCTAGGTTTAGAATGAGATTGTTTCTGAAACTGAATTTTGGAATATTCTGCAGTAGTTTACCCACAGTGAAATAATGTCTTGCCTAAAATGTGAAATAAAATTTCATGTGCTTAAGAGGAAAAAGTGCTCCATGAAAAGCAAATTCTTAGGCTTAAATGACCACTGTATGTTTTGATGAAACATACATCATGTTTTTGACAAAATATAGTATTTTTATTTTGATATTAATTTTTCCCCTATTTTTACTTTTACATGAGGGAAGAATGCAAAGAACAAGGCTGTTAGTATAATGTATTGATGTATAAAGCTCGGAAATTTTGTCTTTCCCGATGAGCCAAGTGTTTGCATCTTAGGCATCAAAGCTTCCAGGCATTATGGTTATATTTTAGAAGGCAGAAATTCAGTTTTATTAATGACTCTTTAATTAAGGCAGGCTCATTAAGAAGTTTCAGTGAAACACTCTTGCCATCCTATTTTTTGTTGTCTTGAAGTTCTATAGGCCTTTTCTGGTTTCTAAGAAAAACTTTATAAAGCAATCTGTCAACAACAAAGTGAAGGATTTTCTTCTTTTTAAAAGAAAAGTGTACCTTAAGCCTGTGTTCTGTATTTTCTCACTTTACCCCCTTTTTTTTCAGTATATGTAACATTATATGCAAAATTAAGCCTAACTGAAACTTACATGCTTCTTAGTTTTTGACTTCTTTCATGGAGGTGTGTATGTCTAAAACTGTCTAAAATAAGACTCAACAAGATTTGCATTTAATTTTTTCTTTATCTAATTGATAATGTTTTTCATGGCATTATATGGTAATACAGCATCTCCCAACTATAATCTCTTAGCAACCCTAAGCAACTTTTTTAATTGCCTTTTTTAAATTCTGACTAGGTTTGCAGAAGACTAACCAGTGTCCAGCAGCGTGGCATTATTTAGCAGAGGCACAGGTGAAAATTCACAAATACAGAAACGCTGTCCTGTCCTGCAATCAAGGTAACTGCATGCTAACTGAAAGAGCAACTGCTTTATCTGGTCAAGCCAATGTGGCCTTTGTGTCCTAGGTCTGAGTTAGCAGCAGGCATAGTCCCTTGCTTTTTGCAGTCTCACAGTTTTTGCTGCTTCTCTTGGTTTATGACAGCTGAACAGTACCTTATGCTGCTTAATCTCAGGAAGAGAGAAAATGCTTGGCTAATCGGAACCAGAAAGCTGTCTGATGGTTAACATTTAGAAGGTTTGCATGTTCTGATGTGCTGCTTCAGCTGGTGGTTGACCAATGCTGCCAAACAACAAATAATTTCCTGAAACCACAAGGGTAGGTGTCACAAGTATTTAGTCTGGTAGACTTTGTATTACAACCTGAAAGATAAGTTTTCAATCAATGTAAAATGCAGAAATGATGCACAGTACACTGCATCTGAGAAAACCTCACTCAGTGTAAAACTTCATCTGTGCTAGCTGGGAATGAGGGCAGTTATTATGATCCAGTGATGCATATCTAATCTGAACAGAGCCACTATCTGATGGTTATAAATGAAGGAGCAGCCAAAGTAGACTTTTTTGGTACAGAGACAAATACAATGAAAAATTTCTCAAGAAAGACTTGAAGAGGCAAAAGTATGCCAACCTGGCTGAACAGTCATGGTAAATTATTGACAGCAAGGGAAAGTACTTACCAAGGAGGAAGACTCAAAAGACCTGTGAATTTGGGTGGAGGAAATATGAAAACTGAACAAAGCAGGTAAAAAGAAATTGATTGCAGAAAGAATGAAAATGTGGTAATTCTTTTCCCATCTTTCCCTACTTAAGAATTGACCAAGGATTATGGAGAGGAAAATGCTGGAGTACTAAGAGGTTTAAGGAGTTGCTTGCTTAAGTTGTCTTGGGACCCGAATGCTTGGAAGTAGATGGCATGGCTCTAACTTTTAAAAAGTTTACCTGAGTGTGTAACTTAGTATTTATAAAAAATTAATAAAATTCTATAGTCTTAAATGCAGAAGCGTAGAACTGTGGGAAGAAG
Organism: Corapipo altera; assembly: GCF_003945725.1. Lineage (NCBI taxonomy): Eukaryota > Metazoa > Chordata > Aves > Passeriformes > Pipridae > Corapipo > Corapipo altera. The sequence continues at coordinate 2,142,445 of NW_020884949.1, forward strand.
TGTTCCCACAAAGGTATCCTACAGTCTTGTTGAAGTAGTGTGGAAGGGTCCTCATTCTGTATGAAAAAATAGGACTACTTCTTTCGTCTTCTATGCTTTACAGGCAAGTCAAATATTAGCAATTTCAGGGAAGGAAATGGTTAGTGAAACAGATCAGCAGCATGGTGCAATCTGTGTGCAGTTTTGATACCCATCTACCCCATCTCAAAAAGAGAATAATAGTAGAAGTTAATAGACTAGTAAATAAGGATGATCAAATATATGAAAAATGCAGCATATGAGAAGTAAATAGACTTTCAAGTCCTTTTCCAGCCTGGAGAAGAGAAAAATGTGAAATCTGTGAAGGTGCAAGCGATACGGAATATAAATAAAGTGTTTTGTTTTCTTATGTGAGGTCTTGTTAGTACCAAATGCAACTAAAATGACAGGCTCAGAACAAACTAAAAGTTTTGTTTCTCAATGCAAAGGATAAGTTTAGGTATTGCTCTTTGCTAAAAGATGCAGTTGATGCAGACATTTTCCTTGAGTCCAAAGAATCTGTGGAAAGTTGGAGAGAATTCTGGGGAAGCATTGCTTTTTGCTTGGCCTGTCTTACTGACTGTATCAAGTCAGACAAAAGTTCATCATACATGAAAATAAAAACAATTAGTTGAATTATGCAGGAACTTCTTGCTTTTGGAGAATCCTGAAGCTCAACAAAGTTACCTTCATTCTCTTAAGTGAGATTATACTGTGCACTGGAAAAGTAAGCAGTACTGTGTAGAAAGGTACAAAGCACAGACGTAAATCCCTGGTTTCAGTAATATTATTTTCTTTAAAGACTGAAGTGTAAAACGACTTGTCTGTTGAAAGGTCATTGTTTCTTCAGAACTCAAATGGGACAGAAGGTAGCATTCCGTTTATACGGCCAGCAGCTAGAAAGCAGTCAGTGCCCATGTGTCTGAGAGGACCTCCCTAAAATTGATTTAGTTTTTAAACTTGAATGAATTGAAATTTTACAGGACAATTTCTTAAATATGGGGGAGAGCAGTTCAAATGGTGCTTTATTAGACTGAAAAATTGGAGCGAACAGGATTTTAAAAATATTTGGAACAATGCTGCTCTTTGTAGTTTTGTTTTTTCGTAGCTTTACTTGATGAAAGGTTCTTCTTGTCAACAGCTCTTGAGGCTCTTGAAATTCCTGAGGGTCCTAATCTTCAGTGGAAGAATCTTGTCCTTCAGTTGAAAGCAGAGTCTTTGATTAAAATAGCTGATGCTGATGCTGCAGAAGAAGCCATTAAAGCACTTGAGCAGGTATTTTCATGGACTAAAATGCTGTAGTTTTTTTAAATTTTAAAAAGTGCTCTCATCTTTTTGTACTCAAACTGTGTATTTCTATCCCTACCGCCTTTCTACATTCTTGTGGTTTAGACCGTTCCTACTAGCTATAGTGTAATTCAAACATTTCATTCATCTCTGCTTTTTTAGGGGTTTTTTTAGGCTCTTTTTCACTCACAATTCTAATTTTAGAAGTTGTTGCTTTTGACATTGTCTGTTCTTGCTCACTGCTGCTGGGCTCATGCAAGTTCTGTGGCTGCTGTTCGCCTTAATTTGAATTATTGTTATAATCCTGCTTTGTATGTCCTTTGTTCACTTGTCATTAGTCATGAAGGTACTTTAAGATAGCATGGTTGCTTCCCCTTGTGTTTTGTCTCACAGTTTCATTGTTTTTTGTTGTTCTTCGTGCTTCTGTACCTTTGTCCTTGCTCTCTACTATTTTATACTTGTTCTTTGTCAGAATTATTCTGTCTAAGTCTTTTCTGGTGTAATAGAGAAAGCATGCAAATGTTTTCTTTTAATTATCTTCATACAATCTGCCTGCTTTTCACACCTTTGATTTCTTAGTGTGAGGAGAGAATAAATTGATAGTGTTTATTACTTGGTTTTCTAGATTGTAGATGCAAGCAGTGATCCAGTGATTTCAGCTATAAGGGGGCAGGCTTATCTAAACAAAGGTTTAATGGATGAGGCTTCTAAGGTTAGTGCTTTATTGTTATTCCTATAAGCTAAGTGCAATTCTGGGTTTCATGGAGGAAATAACTTGGAAACAATTACATCCTTTTTCAGATTTCACAAGAGCTTCTGTTGTCCCACCCTGATCTGGCTGAGTCCCATGCCCTAGGTGGTTACATCCATTATTCCCAAAAGAACTATGAACAAGCAGAAAGAAGGTAGCCTTTTTTTTTTTCTGTCCTCTAACAGGGAAATGTTATGGGGGAGTAGAATGTATAGTTTTGCAGCTTTTCAGAATTTGTCTGATCTGGCCTGTGTTCCTTTCATTTAGTTTTCTGAATGCTATTGAAAGAAAGGCAGAAACTGCAGAGTATCATCAGTACTTGGGGCTCACATACTGGTTCATGAGTGATGAGACAAAAAAAGACAAAGGAAAAGCACTCACTCAGTTCTTGAAGGTAAAGGCTGCTTTAACTGTTCATGTAGAATTAGTGTTTTTCTATTTCAGAAACCAAATATGGAAAATATGCTGAATGGAGTGACAGACTTGAATATTCTGCTTGTTACAATATATAAGCCTCCAGAGCCTGTAAACCAATTTCAGCTGTGCAAAAAGGCACTGTAGGGAGCTGTGCAGCTACCTGGAATCTCCCTGCTTTTGTTTTCTTCTTTTCACCTACTTCTTGAGGCCTTTGAATTAGCCAAACATAGTGATGATTTCCACAATCTTCATTCCTCGACAGTTGCAATGTTGAGGCCTCTTGGTGACCGGCATAGATCTTTGAAGACATTTAGAAACAGGGAAGGCAATATTCAAACTGGAAGAAAAGTGAGGAAGGAAAAAAGTTGAGAATGGTGTTAGAGATTCACTGTAGGTCCATGGATTTACATCTGTAAACCCCCACTATTTATATGCTTTTCCTGATCTTTTGCTTTTTAGTGATTGTGGCTTTTTCTCTGAATATAGATTTTAATGTGAATCCAAAAGATTTAGTCTGACATCTGTATTAATAGCATGGAAGTATACAAAAAAAGCATTGTAAACTCACCATATAACTTCATGATAGGTATTAACAACTTAAGTTATTGCCTACTGTTTGCACTTCAATTACAGCAGAGTGTACTAGTGAGCGTAATTGAAGTGGATAATACTTTTGGTTTTAAAATATTTTATGTGTTCTTTATTATTATTGACAAAGGCGTTTGCTGCTGCTTGGAGGCTGTGGGTTCTTAAGTATAAACAAATCAGCCAAGTGGGTCTAAGAAGGAACTTAAACTTTAGAAAAGGCTGGAGTTAATCAGGATGTAATATGGCAAGAATATGAGCATAATGGTTGAAACAGTGGAATATGAAAATTATGGGGTGTTAACTAGCACAAATAGTTTGTTAGTACTTCGTGTACAAAATGCTTTGTGTCACGAGGCTTATAGCATATTTTGCAGATACTTAAAACTCACGTAATCTGGGTCAATCTAAAATAAAGTTTGACAACTCAGTATATCACAGAAAGGGCTTAAAAAAATTGATAAGCGGAGATTAAACAAGTAGTTATCACTGGACCTGTCTATCACTATAATCTTTCAAAATGCTGTCTTATGTTGTGTTCATATTTCCTTACAGGCTGCAAAACTGGACAGCTACTTGGGAAGTGCCTTTTTTTATTTAGGTAACTACTACAGAGACATTGCTGGAGATAAAAGTAGAGCTCGTGGTTGCTATAAAAAGGCTTTTGAACTGGACAAAATGGATGAAGAATCTGGAACAGCAGCGGTAGACTTAAGTGTGGAACTTGGAGACATGGTATTGTGCATTCAGAATTTCAGATTACTGCTGTTTTGTTTTTCTATTAATCCTTCTCTTTGAGGAATCACTTCAGATTTCCTTTGTATTTGAGAATAAGATCTGAAAACAGATATTCTGTCATTGCTTATTAGCTTTCGTGGGTGGACCTGCTTCAATTTTATGCTCCAATTTTGAACTAAATTTATCTGGGGAGAAGAGTAGGAGAACCATTGGACTCATCACATGAGTGATGTTTAGATGAGGAATTTTTTCAGCAGGAAACATGAAAAGAAAGCTAGGGCATTTTTCATATTTAAATTGTGTTACCTCTTTTTTCCATCCTCCACCTTGCTACTTTCAGGAAAAGCATACAAAGTCATCAGAACATTTAAAAAACATATATTGTTTACTAACTTGACATTTTTGGTGCTTTGTTAGGATACTGCTCTGTCAATCCTGAATGAGGTAACTGAAAAAGCAAGCCCTGGTACAGCAAAATGGGCCTGGCTTCATCGTGGACTTTATTACCTGAGAAGTGGTCAGCCATCACAAGCAGTAGCTGAGTAAGAGAACTGGTGATTGGTTTAAGTCCTTTTCTATAAATCCCAATGAAACGGTCTTTGATCATAGCAAGTTTTGAAAATAAGTTAGCTGATTATAGGATTGCTTGTACTAAACAATGGGAAATGAGTCTGAGCGAGCTGCGTCTGTCTTCTGTTCCAGAATTCTTAGAATGTAGTCCTGTTATCATAGCAGTGTTCTGTACTAAAAAGCCTGGTGACAGGCATAGGCGAGCCTGGTAGAGCACTGAATAATGAGCCACGGTTAGGTACAAAGCCTAAACTTGTGTAATGTCCTCTGAAGATGAAAGTGGTACTATGCTGTGTTTAAAAGTTCTGTATAATTGTGCATTTGTGTCCTGAGAGTGTATAATGCAGAATTAGTGTTCTGAGAGTATGTAATGCAAGGAAATATTTTATGTTAAATTGTATCACCTTCTATTTAAATAAATTCATATCTTCAGTTTGCAGGCAGCTCTCAGAGCTGATCCAAAGGATTCCAACTGCTGGGAGTCTCTAGGGGAGGCTTACTTGAACAGAGGTAGCTACTCAACAGCTCTGAAATCCTTCAGGAGAGCAAGTGAGCTGAACCCAGGGCTCATGTACAGCACTTACAGAGCTGCAGCACTTGAGCAGATTCTAGGCAAATATGAAAATGCTATAGGTACCTATCAACAAATTTTAAAGAAGACAGAAAACTATGTACCTGCGCTGAAAGGTAATGTGTCTGAATTTGAAAGTATTAACTCTTTCTCCCTCTACACACTGTAGTGCTTCAGTCTTTTGAAGGGTTCTTGGGGTATTGAGGTTTTCCTGCATGGAAGGATAGGGTTATATATTGTGTATGTAGAGCCATGTGATCCCCTGCATGGAAGCTAGTTTGTAGTAGCCCTCAAATATCTGAAGAACTCTTAAATCATGATGAGTGGGAGTGATTATTTCTCTTTCAAGTATGCAAGGTAATTAATCCTTGGCCTGCCAGGCCAAGTGGGAGGAAGAATTGAAGATAGACAGAGGAAGACAGCTAACAGTGCTGCAGTTTCACCTAACTAGTAAAACATTGACTCAATGGACAATGGAATCAGACTGCTATTTCAAAGAGGAGGGCATATACTACTTTTCTGCTGCTCCTGATCATGCATTCCTCAATTCTTGTGTTAGCCTAGTGATCTAGAACACTCTGAGCTTCTTCAAGTACCGAAAAATAGCAGTAAATCACAAGAGGTCTCGCAAGTGGTAGAGATGGCAAGAGGTAGAAATCTTCAACATGCATAGCTAGAAGCAGAGAGAAATGGGTCAACTGGAACTTCTTCCTGGTGATGGAACTGTGATTCTAAAATTATATAATACAGGGATTATGTAAAATTTTAGTAACAAATTAACAAATAACAAAACAATTATCAAAATAACAAATAACAATGAATAATTGTTCTGTTTGCATTTTCCCTGCCACTTAGTCTTCAGTCATTCTCACCCCATATTCCTCTCTGAAAAAGATGGTTTTTGCTCCTTGATACTGGTATGACTCTTCAAGTATTCCTTCGTTGTATGTAAGGCCTATTGATTTTTGGGTGAATCTAAACTGATTCTTGTAAGACTTAAGTCAGAAGTGTTGGGTTATTATTGCAACAGTAGAGTAGGCTTTTGGTTGAAAGAGTTGGTCTGGTTGACACCTCTACTTCCTTCTGTATAACTTCATTGACTGGATTTTTCCAGACTAAAGTGACATGGCAAAAGCTCCATGATGGAGTTAAAGAGATAGGCAGTTTTACTAGTTGTTGGGCAAGAAGGCAACAGCTGACTGCAGCAGCAGTTTGTAAAGATCTTGTATAGAAGTTTGCACATGTGTATGGCCTTTTTAGTGTCTGTAGGTAACAGCTGACAGTGTTACTTGGACTAAAATGCTTTGAGAATGCGTAAGTACATAGGATTAATATTTGCCCCCACAGTTGCCTTTATACCTACGCTTTTCTTACATCTCCCATCTTTCTTTGTTATCTCTCATCCTAATATCTGGTTTGTGAGCTCTAGATCCTACTTTGAGTCTCAAAACAGTCTTCACTTTCTTAGAGGCTGTTCATGATGTTTAGTCTGGTGTGCTAACTTCTGTGGACCTTCTTAAAACTCTCTGAAGTTCTTTTGCTTTCTCGTCAGTGTTTTTTTGCTACTGTTCTGATGGGTTTAAACAGTTTCTGAGTTGTTGGAAGCATTGTCTCCTAGTAGGTGAGAGAATAACTATACTTGACTGCATCTTTTCAATGTGTTTTGGTTTTGTGTTACTAAGCGATATGTTTATTCTGCCTCTGCTCTAGCATATCTTTTAATGTATAACTTTGGGGAATAAAATTGATTTTGGTTTTAGATTATAGAGTGTCTTGGCATCTGATAAGCTTATGATCTTGGGACTTCTGTGTGGTCAAGACATACCTGTTGGGGCTAAGATAAAGATGCTTGCCAAGTATAAGTTTGGTATAGGAACAGGGTACAATAGATGAGGAAAATAGCTTCAGAAGTGTCAGTGTCAGCAAGATATAAACCAAGCAGTTACTGGTTCCAAAATGCTAGAAATTGTGCCATGAGATGTAGTTCCTTTTTAACAGTGGGATTTATTTCTGTTTGTGGTGGGTTGACCTTGGTTTCCAATCTTCAGAGTGCAGAGAGGCAAATCTTATCTCTCAGTCCACAGGTGTGGAGAGGAGAAAAGTTCAAATATAGCTGGAGCAAGATTAAGACACAAACAAGGCCAAATGTTGGTAACCAAAACTATAATTCGCTTTTATTCCCTATTAAAGAGGAGAGAAGGGAGGAAATATGAAAGTAGAAAAAAGCAAAAGGTAATTACAGAAAGCAAGGTACAGTCACCACCATGGATCCAGTGGCGTCCTGTAGATCCATTCCTCTTCTGTCCTTCAGTGGGGGAGATCTCTGTCCGGGCATGTCAGGTACTTGCCTATATACAGGCTGGGCGGCATGCTTTATGGTAGGCTACAGCAGTGGCACGTTTGCCATGTATAGACTTACAGCAATGGTACGTCCGCCACGGAGTCAGTAGCAATAACATGTTTACTGCACGTAGGGATTGGTGTTCACGCGACATTCATGTGGTGCACTTAGAGTCTGTAGGTTAAAGCATTGATAGCTACGTGACATGTGTGTGATATACCTTGTTTGTGCACAGAGTCTGCAGGTTGTGGTTAACTGAACAGCTTGTTTTTGCAACCGTTGTCTGGCTACAAGTCTTTATGGTGGAGCTTAGGTGATGGCAAAACAAATTGGTTTTTAGCAGTTCTCTATTTTTTTGATAGTTCTCTACACCTCGTCTGGACACCAGCTGCCCACCAAACTGTTCTGTCACTCCCCTTCTCAGCAGGATGAGAGCAGAGGAGAAAATAAGATGGAAAAAAATCGTGGGGCAAGATAAATGTAGTTTAATAAAGCAAAAGCAAACGCCATATACGGAAGCAGAGGAAAACAAAATTTATTCTTTATTTCCCATCAGTAGGCAAAATCCTACCACTTTTCGTGAAGTAGGACTTCAGTCTGCCTAGCGTTGCTCTTGAAGACAAATGTAATAAAAAATGCCCCCCTACCTCTTCCACCTTTCTCTTAGCTTTTATTGCTGAACAGATGTGATACAATATGGAATATCCCTTTGGTCAGCATGGGTCAGATGTCCTGAGTGTGTCTGCTCTCAAGATTTTGATCACCCCCAGCCTACTACTGAAGTGGGGGATGGCAGAGAGACCGCCTTGGTGCTGTTCCAAAGACTGCTCATCAGTAACCAAAGCCAGACCCAGTGCACCATATGAAGTAAATTCGTGCATAAATAGGATTAAATAATGTTGGCTTCAAGTATTCCTGAAAAAAAGACTTTCCCTTTTGCCTGCTGTGACATTCTTTTTTCTTCTTTTGTGTTTCAGGAATGATTTTTGACATGTGTAAACTGCAAGTTGTTGTATTTGTCAAAGACTTGCCAACACAGAGCAGATTGCTCATGAGGGGTTTACTTACTATTTGAGGACAAACCCAGAGCTTAAATGCTATGGTTTTTATAATTAATTATGTTTATTTCAACATGCAAATTATTCTGCAGTTCACATCTGACTAGATTAAAAGCAAAATCTCTGTTGTGAGCATTGTGGGTCTTTTGATTTTGTGATAAATTTATAATCCGTGCAGGGCATAAATCTTTTTATAAAGCAGAACTCTGAGCAGGCTTCCACCCTCCCTCCCCACCTTATTTTTAAGCATATCATAAAAGCATCTCTTTTCATAGAGGATATTTTTTTTTATTTTCAGGACTTGGCGAATGCTATCTCATGCTGGCAAGATCAGCCCTTGATAACTATTTGGATAGGAAGGCTGTGGATTACATAGAGCAGGCTCTTGAATATTTTACAAGGTTAGTGCTAAATACTCACTTATTTAATTTCTGATGGGATTGTGCATGACAGGCAGAAGAATAAAAGTTAAGTGTTTGAGGATTTTCAGTTAAACTGAATCAAATGGACCAGGACTTCTAATCTAGAAGTAAGAATATGCTTATTGAAAATGGTTTGAATAATTTCTAAATGCAGACTGCTTAAATGAATGACTATTATAGAGTTTTGGGTTTTTCTGTTTAAAGATACAGAATCATTTGATTATAACAAAAGTGTGAAATGACACACAGTTCTTTTCAGCAGTCTTGATATTTAGGACTGGAAGGAGGGGATTCCTACCAGAAATAGTGTATAAGAGGAAAATATTCCTTCCTTCCCTCAATCTTTTTGTTTTACATTTCATACAAAATGCTTTAGTGTCCTAATAAGAAGGTCCATCAGATTTCTGCAGATGAGTCATGTCTTGTAATATGACATGGTAGTTCTCTAAAATGCAAGGGAGTGTGTAGTCAGCTGACATGTTAATAGATAATGGCTACTTTTTAAAATTTTAGTCCCAACGATGTTGGAATATAGTGGCATTTTGCAGTTTCTCTTTTTTTTTGATTTCTTTTTTGATTTTGACCTTTTAGACCTATAGCTTGAATAGGAAGAAACTGAATTAAAAAAAATAAAACAGCTCATTGATAAATTGCATTTGAGATTTTGCCACTCTTCAAAGTGGCGAACTTCTCTTCAGAAAAGGATATTGAAGTGCCTGAATGAGTGTTGGGTGGGTTTTCTGTTTAATTAATTACAGGGCAATAAAGCACCGTCCTGATATATCTTGCCTTTGGAAACTTCTTGGAGATACCTGTACTAGCGTGCATGTTATTTCACCAAGCAAAGTGCATGTTCAAGTACTAGGATCCCTTCTTTGGGGAAAAATGGGTAAAAACGCAGACAAACAGATGCTGAAGAAAAATGAGCTGCTCATACTGGGAGGAAGGTAATACTTTTTTTTATTATCAAGAGCTCCTAGGCAGCTTGAGACTCTATGCAGTCTCAAATATTCTAGAGTACCTAATTTCTGGAAAATGAAAAACATGCTGATCTGTTGACACCTGCACAGTGGGTAAATAGATTCTTGTGTTTCTTCACAAGGGTATGTTTCTTGTGTTGCCACAGTGGCTATCAGCACTTCATCTAGCACCTGCTCTTCTCCTTGTTTCTGTCTCCAGAGCATGACTATATCCTCCCTGCTATTCCACAAATCATGCCTCTTTAAATGGAGTGATTGTAGTATTTGCTAACTAATTCTCTCAGGACAACTGAAGTCCAAGATAATACTTTCAGCTTTCTGTCTGTACTTCATTCTTATAAAAATGTCATAAATTTAGAGGTTTAGAGTACACTGGAAGAGGAAATTCCTTGTTTCAAAGTTCATGATCTAGAAAATATTTGCAGTATTTCTGCAGCCTCTTCTGTGACTCTCTCTGAGCTTTTTGTGTAAGATGAAGAAATGTAGCTGCTTAGTGAATCTCAAACACTATCTGTAAAGTCAGATAGTTCCTGGGGGAAGTCTGATAAACTGTAAAAATGACTGAGGTTGTTTTAAGTAAAAGCATGCATAATGTAACAGACAGAGCTTTGATTTAATGCTCACCTACATAACCACACCTGTGGCTTCACAAGTGGTGGGGGCTACAGACTGCCTTTAGACCAGGATAGATTCTGTGATGGTAATGTATTAGTTGATTTTTGCTTTCCATACTTGTCTGATTTTGTTTTGCTGGTTTAGATTTTTAAGCACTCTTTTGAATGTTCTTTTGGCTTTCTGCTCTTTATGTAGCGACTTGGAATAATTGATTCTGTGATTCATGTTTCTGTAGGTGTTATGGCAGAGCTTTAAAATTGATGCCTTTGCCTAGCATATGGTGTGATCTCGGAATAAATTATTATCGACAAGCAGAGCACCTCACAGCAATGGGCACTGACATGAATGAGATCAGTGAACTGCTAGAGAAGTCTTTGCAGGTATTGCCTGTTTTTCCTGGTACATTCTTTAAATTGATGTTCATGCTTCTGTTCATACTCACTCTGTCCACAATAAAATGTACATCTCTGAAGAAGTAAGTGCATAAAGACTTAGTTTTTGCTCTCCTAATGATTATAATCCACATTTGAATTTCTTCCAGTGTCTCAAGAAAGCCGTAAGACTTGACAGCAAAAATCATCTTTTTTGGAATGCACTTGGTGTAGTTGCTTCTTGTAGTGGTAAGTCTTCAGCAAAAGACCTAGCTCTGTACTAACCTAAACTGTAAGGCAACTTGACTAATGGTGTTTTGAAATTCAGTTAGATCTAGCTCTCCTTTTTTCTTTCTCCCCCCAGCTATTGGGAATTATGCTCTTGCTCAACATTCGTTCATCAAGTCTGTTCAAGCTGAGCAAATTGTAAGTGCTGTAGGCAGCTTCCATCTGTTTCAAGTGGGCATATAAAACTTCTCCCCTGATGCAGTGTTATTTTTGCATAGTGATTTTAACTTTATTTGTTCTATCTAGAATATTGTTGCCTGGACCAACTTGGGGGTTTTGTATCTGGCAACTGGAAAAATTGAGGTAATCTATTTCCCATCCTCAAATATTATTTCCCTTTCCATTTTTTTTAAGGGTGTATCTGCAGATGGGAGTGTGGGGAAACTGAGAATAAAGTCCCTTTCAAATTCAAGAACCGTAGTTCCTTCAAAAGAATTGAAACTGGTACCCACACTTTACTTCAGGAACACAAATTAATTGCATATTTGTTCTGGAGGGAGAAAGGTTAAGTGTGAACTTGTGCTGCATTGACGAGGTTGATGTGCAAGCAACTGGATGGAATGAAAACTTATTGGAAGGACTGAGAAGTGATTAGTCAAACTGGAGCATGCCAGGTTTGACAAAGAACTTTTAGTTGTCACAGACTGAAATTTCAGTGTTTGAGTTCCCATAAGGAGCTACTTTCTGTTCATCAGCAGATGTGTGATTTACTGTGACACTCTAACCTTACAGAGTTTCTCTGGAGGAAAATTACAGTACATCTTAAGTGAAGCCTGGAGCTCTTATGCAGCTAAAGAACATCCTGTCCTATTTGCTGGTTAGAATTAAAGAAATCTTATTTAATTGTAAATCTGATGGTCAGAATTTTTTTTAATAAAAGTAACTTGATACTACAGGCTGCTTGCTGCTTAGACTACTAATGCTAACACTTCCTTCACCTTGTGCCAAATTGAGGAACTCTTAAGCATATGCAGTCAATAGGGAGATGACTTGTCCGTGATAATCAGTTTTATGCTTTTGAAAATGCATCTGTTTAACTGCTTGTGTTACAGAAAAGCAAATTTTCAAAACTGGATCCTCCCAGAGTCATATTTTTAAATATTATTTGTTCCAAGGCTTAATTTAGCTTCTGAACTTTTTTGGTGTTATGAGAAGGAAGTATATTTGGAAGAGAGGGTAACTTTCATGTTGTAAAGTTTTGAATGTTTCTTTAAATTTTATTTGAGAGTAAACCTGTTTATTTCTCTGGGCAATGCATTGTTCTGTGTGGCACAATCAATGTTTTAGTGGTGACCTAATTTGATCCATTAAATCTCTTCTAATATCTGATAATGTTAATACTCGTGTGTACTAAGAAGTACCCTGTTACCGTACCAGGCAGTTCAATAGCATTATTATCTTTGTTTTACAGCAAGCTCATGAAGCCTTCAAGGTAGCCCAGTCTCTGGAGCCTTCTTACTTGCTGTGTTGGATTGGACAGGTATGATGAAAAATCGTAAAACTGTGCACCAAAACCAGTTGTCAAAGAGTAGAGTTGAGCTTCCTCCTAATAACTGGCACTTATTCATGTTCCTAAAAATTGTTTGAAGTAAAGGGAACTTATACTTCCTTGAAGATGGATTGGACCTTTGTTTCCGTAGTGGTGATACAGTGGAAGCTACATTCATAAGATACATTTACATAATGGCTGATGATGTGAGTTCAGTAAGAAACTACCAACAAAGCAATCACTGTGCTCTGAGGCTTTTTATTGACAACTGTGAACAAAGCGCTGTCTTTGTAAGGTGATAGTTATTTCAGCTTCAGCTGTACCACTAGTTCATTATGTGGAACCACCTAACGCTATTCTCAGCCCCTCCTTTCTAACACCGCTGTTAAAACAAGTAAGCCTCTAATGTACCTTGGACAAAGCACTTCTCAGTTTTTGGGAAGTCCCTTCTTCCCTACCATTGAGAGCTGATGTACCCCTACTGGTATCTAGGCCATCTGTGAATAGCTGAGGTAATTGTGACTCATACTCTTATGATCACTATAGCTGCACTTCATAATGCTAATAATCATCTAATTGAAGGTGGATTCTAGAAGAGAACTCTCACCATCACATGTTGAAAATTCAGCTCCTGTCAGATGTTGTTATAAGTTGTTCTAACACACACAAGTCTTTGTCTTGAAGAATGTAGAGTAGCAGCAGAAGACTTTGAATTACTGATATGGTGGAAACTGCTTGTGCTCCTTTTAATTTTGTTCATTTTATTTCTAAAATCTTCCTTGGAGAGTATGAGGAAAAGAAAGTCTTCATGTTGAATGTTTAAGATATGCCTGATATAACATAACTGAGTTTTCTGTCAATGTCGCGATTTTTAAAGTACCTGACCACAGCTCCTTCTTCTCTATAGGCTCTTATTGCAGAGACAGTAGGCAGCTATGACACTATGGATCTCTTCAGGCACACAACTGAACTCAATATGCATGTGAGTATAACAGTTGTATTGTTCTGAAGTTTTTGTATATCCAATCTCTCCACTTAGGAGATTTAATTTTTTTAAAAATAGGTATCTCTTCAATAGTGAAACTGTTACAGTCATGTTTCAAATGAGATTGGTTTATTTCCATTTTGTTGTTCCTGGCTTACATTGGCACTGTATAGCAGACAGTTATTGTATTAAATGCCTTAGTCCCAAGGGTCCAAGAAATTAGTTCCATAAGTAATGAGAAAACATTCTTCGTGTTCAGACTTGGACATAGATCAAAGGCATAAATTATAAATCTTTCAGGAGAGAACAAGGACCTTGAGTTCCAAGAAAGTAGAGGACTTACTCCCTTAAAGCTTTTTTTTGTTGTCATTCCTACAGCGATGCAGCAAATTGTATGAAAATTTAAGAATTTACTTTGCCCAAAGGGCAAGTTAAAAGTATGTGTAAGGGCAAGTTAAAAGTAATTCAGTTTGGTATTTTCTTCTGCTTAACACTGATGCAGATTTTTGGCCAAACCTCTGTTCTGAAACACAAAATTGTTATTATAATCTCTAATTATTTTGCTGTATCTTGAGCAGGTTTAATGAGTCCTCTTTTGGGGGTTGTTTGTTTGTTTGTTTCTTGAGGCTGAGGGAGCAAAAGGCTATGCCCACTGGGTATGTTCAACACTGCAGAACAAAACCAACAGAAACTCTGAACTATATCTGTACAACATTGTACAAATGAATGCAATTCCAGCAGCCCAGGTGGTATTGAGCAAATATACAGGTAGGTAGTTTAAATACCCTTCTAACCTGTCACGCCTAACAGATGCATTCAGAATGAACAGATAAACCTATAGTAGTATCTGGACAAGAGAGGTCTACCTGAGTTGGGGAGAGGCTTTTGAGCTGCAAAGTCTGGTACCTGAAAACAGGGTAAGCAGACCGTTGACTTTTATTATCACACAAAAATGAAGCAGATGTGAGTTCTGTTTGCCTACTCATTTGAGTTGATTTTGTTTCAAAGACCAATTAAAATAGGGACCAAGGCCTTGTCATGCTTGTCATAAGGCGTTCGCTCTCAGACTCCCTTTGCATGTGTCTGTATGCATAGGTGCAGACAGATGCTGTCCTCTGCCTCTGTGCCATGATGCTTGGCCGAAGACTTTTCTTGGATGCTGTGTAACTCCATAGCCTCAAGCATATGATTGTGTTAACCTTCAGTAGGTGACAGACCATGGTTTTGCACATGGTTCCAAGCCAGCCTACCCATTGGAGTAGGTTTGCATATGTCTAGCCTTGAAAGTAGGCATAGCAAATGTGTATTTTCATTAATGTGCAATTATTACTGTAAATAAATCATTTGAGTAATGTTGCTAAACATTTGAGAGCTAAAAAATAAGGTGCAAGCCCTCTAAATGAGATAAATGTGAGACTATATTTCTTTGTGCCACCGCTGTTCATAAGTGGACTGCTGGAGGGACTTCCTTCCTAGTCTTGGAAGAAAAGTGACAAATCTGAGATGAGATGACAGCTCAGAAGTCCGTGCCTTACCCATTTTGTAATTATGTGGTTAATTGCTAAGGTTAGAAGAAACCAGAGTTGGTCATCTGGCCCAACCTCCCTGCTGAAGAGCAGAGTCATCCTAGAGCACTTTGCACAGAATGGTCCCAGAGGTGTAATATTAAACATAAACAATAGGATTCTATTAGTATTTTATTAGGGTCAATACGAGATGAATACTTTCCTATTTCATTAGGGAAAAAAAATGTGTGTGCTGAGAAACTTAAAATATTTTGAGTGCATTCATTCTGTGTCATATTTTGAACATTTTTGAGCTAACCTGATGTCATGTTGTGGGTCTTCTATCCCTTCTCTATTTGCCTGCAGCTTGTCAAAATTATTCTAGTGAGCAACTGACAGAAGCACTTGGCGAAGGGTTTTGTACATATGCGTGCACTATAGCTTCAAGGTAGCAAGCTTTTTGTAATGCTTTTTCACAGTTCTTTCTGATCTTATTCTCCTGTTGTCAATTCTGATTTTCTAGAAAGAAATCCAGACGATGCATCTGCTTTCACAATGCTTGGTTATTTGAATGAGTATCTACACCTGAAACAGCAGGCAGCGTATGCCTATGAGAGGTAAACTGTACACCCTTGGAAAGCTTATAGAAGCTCATTGACCTCTTTTCCATGCACCAGCTGAAAAACTTAAGAGTTTTTCTCTTCTTTAAATAAACAAACCTTACTTTGTCAGTTCAGCAGTACATTTCAGCTAAGTAGGGGGAGGTGTGGGGATGTTCTTATACCAAATTTGGAAATGCAGAACACAGAACTGGAAAAGTAAAGATGTTCCAAGGCTTATGTGTCTTACCAGGACATTTAACTAATTCACTGTGTGGGATTTAAGTAAAATCTTGGGAATAGGTAAGCTTGGTTTTAGTTTTATTCTCTGTCCCATTCTAATTAATGGATGTGGTTGGGCTGTGGGGGTTTTTTCCCTTCTCTCTTGTTTTCAAGTGGTAGAGGAATGTAGCAATGAAACAATGTTTGGTGAACGTGTTTGTTGATGCATTAAAACAGTAAAATAAGCTCTGTTTGTGTTTAATGAGCATAGAAAAGCTTCTGCATAAAACAATTGTCCATTCTGCTCTGAGAACTATTCTCAAAATATGCAGATGGTAATTGTTTTTCATTGTGGTTAATTTCAGGGCAGCTTCATTGCTGAAAAACTCTGAGGATACTGAGAAATACAATACAGCAATACAAAACTATGGCAGGTCACTGTGGTAAGTGTTGACATATTTTCCAAGCTCCTGACTTCAGTTTTGGATGGAGTGAGTGCAGTGGCACAAAACATGGTGGGGCTTAAAGATGAAAGGTCATTGCTAAAAGTAATCTATTAAACATCATTCTTAACTGTAGACAGGTTTGACTGAACTTTGTATTTGCTCCAGAAATGTGTAGTGTATTAAAAAAGAAAAATCAAATTGCAAGGAATTGCTGTATGTCTTCAGAGGTATCAGTGATTCCTTTATCATTAGCTTGATACTATGGTGGCTTAATGTAACCTATACAGTGTAACTGTTGTATAGTCTCCAGAATAAATTGTGATTATATTTTTTTTAACTTTTTTTACAGTCTCCACATGTGAGATCTGTAATAGGCTTAGCCTAAATAAAATAGCTACTTCGAGTTTTATTTGAGATCCCTTCTGCCTGCCCTTTGGTGATGTGATAAGTCATTAACTTCAGAGAATATTTTAGAAGCAATTCTAAAGCTGTATGTGTGTTGATTTCTGTGTAAAACTTGGACAAGAGCAAAGCTCTAGTAATTATTAAGTAGTTTAATAAACACAATCCTGTATTATTTCCTTCATAGTGGTCTTAGAACAAGAATGCTAGTGCTGTAAGGTTTGTCTGTATGTGCACTTGCCTGTCTGTGTGCATGCATAGTTTGATTTGCTTTTGTCATGCTTCTCTTTTACTATTTTCTCCACTTCCATTGTGTTGACCATTAAGTGACATCTGTTGTGCAGATGGGGAGGACTTTTTCCTATCAGTTATTCTTCATGTAACAGATAGGTGAAAAGATTAACTGCAGTAACTGAAGAAGGGTGGTGAACATTGCACATTCTTGTCCTAATATTGCTCTTTTCCTGTGGTGTCTGCTTAAAACTACTGTATAAAAGAGGATACTGGTCTTCAAGGACAGTTTATCTGAATCATAGCAGCTGTTGCTACATGCTTCATACCAGTAATTTTATTTTTTTCACAGTGCCCTTGATCTGTGTGATAAGGCCATTGAAGTTTATGCATCAATACCCCTAACTGAGTTTGATGGCATTGTGGGGCTAGCGTTAGCTTACTTCAAGAAAGGACTCTTAGAAGAAAGTATCAAAGGTAAAATATAGAGCATTATGGGGCACTTCCCTTGAGGTTAATCTTAACAAAATTTGTTTATCTGACCAACTTAACTGTCATTCAGTTTATTTTGCTCTTTCAGTACTCGTGCATAAGTACAAACTCCACAACTGTTTTAATAGCTTGAGTACCATGTGCAGTTTTGGGCACCACATTAAGCGTATAAAGGAGCACCACATGGATGTTGAAGGGTCTGGAGGGGAAAGGCTTTTATGAGGAGTGGCTGAGGTCACTTGGTTTGTTCAGCCTGGAGAAGAGAAGACTGAGGGAAGACCTCATTAGTCTTCAGCATCCTCTGGAGGGGAAGCAGTGGGGCAGGTACAGATCTCTTCAATCTCATGAGAAGTGACAGGACTCGAGAAAATGGCATGAAGCTGAGCAGGGGAGGTTAAGATAGATAATCAGGAAAAGGTTCTTCACCGAGAGGGTAGTTGGGCACTGGAACAGGTTGCCCAGGGAAGTGGTAATGGCACCAAACCTGTGTGAGTTCAAGTTTGGACAATGCTTTCAGCACACAGTGTGATTCTTGAGGTGTCCTGCTCAGGATCAGGAGTTGGACTCGATGGTCCTGATGAGTCCCCTCCAACTCAGCCTATTCTATGATAATCATTAGGCAGTTCAGCAGGGTGCTAGAAACTATTCAAATGTACTAAGGGGAAGCTACATTTCTTCAAGTGCTTAATTCTTGTCTATTAAGCTGTTTTTATCTTAGCCTCCCTTGATCTCAAATAAAATTACTTTCCTGGATGAATCATTCCTAGTCTAGAGAAAAGAAGACTGAGAGGTGATCTCATCAATATACGTATCTTGAAGACAGGTGTCAAGAGGATGGTACCAGACTGTGGTGGTGCCCAGTGACAAGTCAAGGAGTAACGGACATAAACTAGATAAATTCCACTTCAACCTGAGGAAAAACTTCTTTACATTAAAGAAAGTTGCTGTGCACTAGAACAGGCTGCCCAGGGAAGTTGTGGAGTCTCCCTCTCTGGAGACTTTCAAAACCCACCTGCACAGTTCCTGTGTCACCTGCTCTAGGTGACCCTGGCTTGGCAGAGGGGTTGGACTAGATGATCTCCAGAGATCCTTTCCAACTCTAACTATTCTGTGATTCTGTGATAGGAGATTAATGTGTTGTTCTGAGCACTTTAGCTTTAGTGATAAATATGATTCTGTGTCATGGTCTGCAATGCTAAGATGTGAGACTTCACAAAACATATACTGAATTATCACTGTTGAAGTGTAAGCACTCAGAAAGGAACAGCTGCGTCAGTGTTTTAATACAAGTAATCTTGTATTTTGATTGGAGTGATGTGTGCCCATCTGAAGTGCTATTTTGTAAATGAGCTATCACAGGGAAGTATTGCTACTGTGTTCTTGAGGCTTTTTCTTAGTATCTCTATACTGCTGTTCAGTTCTGTTTCCACTTGCTACATATTAAACAACTCCCAGGCTCTAAGCAGTAGATCTGTGAGTCTTAGTTGAATTTTTTTTGTCTTCTGCTTATGATTTGAGGTGTGAAAATATATTGAACCTGAACCCAAAGTGTCTCTCTCTTTTCTAATACCATGCTTTACAAGGGTTGTTTTTTCTTCTACTTCAATTCTGAGTCTTGAATTTTTACCAGCCTATGAAAAAGCCCTGTCTGTTGCTGAGTCTGAGAAAGATAGAGCACATATCCTGACTGCCTTGGCAATAATAGAATATAAACAGGACAAAGTGGATGCTGCAAAGACACTGCTGTTTAAATGGTGAGTAGAGGGAATAATAATCAGAATGTGATATCTTATTGTGCTGCTGAATCCTCACATTTCATTTTTGTGGGAACTCAGGTGGATATTTTCTTTTTGTATTGCAGAATAATAGTGGAAATGGATGCAGTGCTCTTACTTCTGTGATATATCTGTTTTTGTTTTGTGGCCTGTGTCTTCTACATTTTTAAAGCAGTATGGAGTGGAAGGGCTGGGCAGTTTGGATGTTCAGCATCCTTGAATGATAGTTTTGAAAACTTTATCTTTTAAGATAATATTACTTTGTATTTACCTAAGCACTAGGCAGTATTTTTGCTCTTTAGCTGTAAGAGCTCTATATGGCTAGTGAAAACAATTTCAGTTTCAATAGTAGGAAATCTCCAGAACAGTTGTGTTCCAAGACAAGGACAAGCCTGTAGCTTCCCCATGAAAAGAAACAGATCTGTATTAGTTGTGCTGTTAAGTGGTGAATGTTTTTTGTTTTTTTTTTTCAGATCTGTGTAACCTAAAAGCCTGTGCATGGTTGTTAGTCTCCTGGTAGCTTCAGATTAAGAGTTAACATCTCAACCTCTCAGGGTCAACCCTTTGTCAGTAGAGAACTCCAGTAGTGGCAGTACAGTACACCATTTTGCCAGCAGACTCCTGACATTACTGAAATAGTGAAGGTCCATTATCTAGTACACTCTAAATTCAAAGTTACTCATGATTAGGTAGCTAGGAACCTGATATTTCCTACATCCAGTAAATCACTACAGACTTCTGTTTTTGTCATAATCATCAACAATGGGAGTTTTCTAGATTACCTTTTTTGTGTTTAAAAAAAAAGGTAGTTAATGGTTTAGGAAAGAAACATCACAGTGAATATGTCTCGATCTGAATTGGAAGAACAGTGCTGCAAAGATATATGGTGGATTTTAGTAATAAGAACAAAAATGGTGCATTCTGGTCCAATAGACAGATGTCTCTGCTGTCTGGAATTCATGCTAGATGACTTAAAGGGCCTCAGTAGGACCCTGAACAAGAAACTACCTTTTTAATTTCTCATAGCCAGCTTGGCACAGAGGCTTTTAATAGTGAGTATGTCTTGATATCTTCCTAATATGATAGAATACCATTTCTTACTTGTCAGAGAGTGCCTTCTGCTTATGTTTAACAGCTCTTGATTTTTTCTTGCTTAGGTCTGAAAATAAAACATAGAATCAGAAGCTTATATTCTTGTCTTTTTTTGAAGGCAAAAATAATCATTAAGGGCTTGATTAGGAGCCTGTAGCTACCTGATCCTGAAGGATACAGATCTAGCTTGATCCACAGTCCCACAGTGAGAGACTGTTAATTCTGTATATCATTCATGATACATAGGAGCAAGAGGACTCAGAAATACACAAGTACTCTAATGTTAAAAGCAAATTTAATTTGTGCTCCAAAATAGTGTCTCTTTCCCTCTCTCTGGTTCAACAGCTCATTAAAGGAACCTAGTATGGAAAGTCTGAAGGCTTTGTGCACACTAGGACTGGTAAAGCAGGATGCAACACTTGCAACAGCAGCCCTAAAAGAATTACTGAAGCATGAAAAAGGGGATGGTGGAATTTATGAGCGGTGCCTTACTGCATCTGCTATTTATACATTACAAGGTAGAAATGTGAGGGTCCAGAGAGAAGTCTCCAAAGCAGTACACAGGTAGGTACTTTGTCTGGCTTGAGATTGCACCGTAAATGTAATGCTTTGATTACATTGAACAGTAAGCAAACCTCTGTTTACTTGCATCATTCTTCTAGAAAAAAAATAATTTTTAATTGTTTTTCTAAGGTGAAGTCCTCGCTTAAGGTTGTAGCATCAGCTGACAAAAGTTTGCTTTCTGATTTATGGCAGAAGTTTCATGGCTTATTCAGTATTTTCTGGTTTTGTTTTGGTGACTTCTTTGATAGCTAGATTAGTTCAGTGTTCAGTGAAAGCATCTTTCATCGTATGTAGCATAACTTTCAGTCCAGAAAAGTCTCAAGGGTCTTTATTTAATATTTAAAACCAGCCTTTGAAGCTATCTGTTCCATTAGCTAAATGTCTGTATTTAAATGTGTTTTGATTAGCCTTACCATTCTGTTCCTTTAAGAAAAACACACTTCAGTCTCTCCAAGTGTTTTTGGAAACTATTCTTCATGCAAATTATATTTCTCCAACTACAATTAAAATTCCTTGTTCTTCACACTGTGGGGGCAAGACCTGTAGTCCTAAAGTTTGTTTTCTTCCCATGAATATTGATATGCATATTGTACATTTTGTTTCTTTAGTTAGCAATATAACTTCAATATTGTGTCGTTTGTTTTGAATTACTACCTATGTCTATTTTCTACTACACTTCATTGTTTTCTTAATAGAGAAATTTGGTATCTATAGCAACTGCCTACTGAGTCATGGAAAACGAGGTGCATATCTAAATCAGAAAGTCTATCCTTTTTTTTCCCCAGTAACCCAGATAATCCTGCCCTCTGGTCTCTTCTATCTCGAGTAGTTCCACTGTCTGCATCACAAAAGGCAAAAGTAAGTCCATTGCTCTAAGATGTCTGGTGTTTACATGCTGGGTAGTCTGTGTTGTTTTTTAAGTAAAAAAACACCCCACCTTTCAGTATGTGGACTTTCACTAGTTAATATGAAATCTTAAGGCTTGCATACACAGCAGTGCACAGCCACATACAGAAGTTATATACTATTATTTGCATCTTTCATGAGGTAACAGCTCTTGATCTTGAAATGAACTTAGAGGAAAAGTCTGCTAGAATTATTCCAACAATAAAAGGCTGTACTATGTATAATTTTTTGTTTAGTTTTATAGAGATGTGTGTAAATAAATATATATTAAAATTTATGTGTTCAATTTGATTAATCTAGTCAATTTCACTTTTCACATTAGCCAATGTTTCCTTGCCACTTTTTTGCTTACTATTATCTTTTCTCCAAATAAATACTCTTTGTCTTAATTTATGTTAATTATGTAAACAGAAATAGCACTTGAAAACAAACTCCTTTGTATATGGGGCTAATATCTGAAACAGATGATATGGATAAGCTCTAATTCTGAATGTCTCTTCCTAATTTTTTATAAAGAGATTGTGCTATAAGCAAGGAAAATACCCCATTTTGCAAATTCTGTATTCATGATTAACAAAGATAAAAAGATACCGGCATTATATTTTGCATAAAATTAATTAGTAACCAAATTAACCATGTAACCAAATTAATTGGATTTTTTTTAATCTTGCAGGGGGGAGCTGTGGCAGGAAATATCGCACATATACTCGATGCAAAGCACGGAAAGGTTTGGCTTTCTTAAAATGAAGATTTTGTAATTCCATAAACAATCCTAAAGTTAATTCCATCTGATCACTTACAGTTTTAAGTGACTCTTATGTTCTGTTTTGTAGGAAGTCCTGCTGAATATTGCAGTTAATCAATTGGCAGCAGGTCACATGCTAGAAGATGAGAAAAACAACCCTATAAAAAACATCCAGAGGGCCATCCACATCTGTCCAGGTTACTCTTGTTCTCAAACACAGTAGTGATTTTTTAATTTTTACCCATCAAAAGCAAAATTACTGGATTAAGAAAAGTAGATTTCTTTTCTTGGTTTGGTTTATTGTTTAGGATTATCCGTGTACATTTTGGGGAGAATGCTTAGAATTGAAATTTTCATTGTCATTCCAAATCTTTCCCATTTAATTCCCATTGTCATTCCCATTCCAATGGGAATTAAACCAGACAAGAAGAAAAATATCATTGGGTTTTAAGGCTTTTTCTGAAAATATGGGCAATTTTTTAATTCCTCAGTAGGAGAAGACATTAGCGTTATTTAGTATGTTAGACAAAATTCCCTTAGAATTACCTTATGCAACACCAAGCAGAAGAGAATTACTCATCTAGCTTGAAAATTTGGATTGGAAAGGTTCTGTTACAATGTGCGGGTTATGAACTATAGACAACTGTTCTCTTACTAAATGGTGTTCTTCCTTAAGTGTATGGAGCAAAAACCTGGCTTAGTTTTCAATTTCTAGTTTGCACTTGATGAAATACCAAAATGCTGTTTCCTCTGCAGTCATTTTTCTCTGATGCGAAAGGGTGACTGCAAGTAAACAATTTCAGTTACTTTCCTACAGGAACACAAAAGAATATGACTGCTAATCAAAAGCAGTATACTTTGCATTTTACTTTGTTGAATCTTCAAGCTTTGTTTCATTTTGCTGGCAAATTTAATTATCTTAGAGATGAAAATGTACATAGATGAAATCTTTAAATAATCACTGTTCAGTTCATGACAGAGACTACTCTTCCAGTAGTAGGTGTTCTTCACAGGGCTAGGTTAAGGTAAAGCTGACAGTGGAATTAGCTGGCAGTGGAAGTAGGCACTTAGTGCTGTAACTTTCATGTCATTGGTCAGACGAAACTGATTCTGTATGACTGAAAGCTGTGGATGGCATCTTGGGATTTTTGCTGCTGCTGTTACAGCACTAAGTGATAGCCAAGGTTAATCTGTGTAGTCAGACATAAACTGGCAGCTTCAGGTTAGCACACTGGTGTTTATGTAAAAATACATTGGTTGGTTTTGGGAACAGAATCTTCCTTTTATAATCTGGCAAATCTTACTAGTTAGAGACAAGTAGTTATCAGCTTCCTTGTGCTGAGTTCTATTACTTGTCTTGTTGTTGCTAACTCTTATTTACAGTGTATAGTTCCATTGATAGCTATGTTTTTATGCTTTATCTGGTAAAGACCATTCTAAATGAACTACCAGTGTATTTAGAATGGCACAAGTTGCCTTTGACCATTCTCTTCTAGATAATCCTACTGCCTGGGCAGTGCTAATGGCAGCCTGTCATGCTGAAAACACTGTTGTCTGTCTAAACAACACTCAGCCGAAACGAACAGGTCTAGAGATGACACTTGTGTCTACAGTTTCAGCCAAAAGTAAGCTATACAAGTTTTCTATTTAAAAAAAAAAAATAAAATTGATCTGAGCTTGCATTACTATTCTGAACTTGCAAAGAGGCTGAGGATTGCTCAGTCGTGAGTTGAGCTGTAACCGTATTGTACACATAAAAAATGCTAAATTCTAATGCACAGCTAGGGTTAATTACTTAATGGCAGCTTGCTTTCCCCTCCAAAGCCTCAAATGGTTTTCTAAAGTAGTACTTCTGAACTCTGATGCCTAAATGGATGGTTGTGGGTGTATTACATTGCAGCAACACTGCTTATGAGGAAAGACTAAAGTACCCTTGAGTTCTGTAACTTTTCCAGTAGAGGCTCAGTCTTGCTCAATGTCCATAGTGTTTTGAAAACCGGAATTAAAATTCCATGTTTGATTAATTGTTCCTGAATCATTAACTCAAATGGTGTATGCATTTTTCCCATCTTGCTTTTAATTTTGCCATCTTTCAATATTCTTTCTAATGAAGGAAGTCATGTCAGATTAAAACTGTAGTGTTTTAACTGTCTTTACAGCTGGGGAAAGTAACCTTCCTCATAATTATGTCCATATTCTGGAAGACTGGTGTCTCTGTCAAGCTATTACCAGTCTAGAGGAGACTGGTAAACTATCGGAAGCTGAAGCTCTTTGTAACAAGGTATGATGGTGTCATGATGGCAGACTGTGGTAGAATTGTATAAAAATCATTTGTGTGCATTATACAAAAAGGTAATCTGTCTGTTCCATCAGAACTACAAATACAGTAGTCCACAGAATATTCTGAGTTGTAAGGGATCATTGAGTCCAACTCTTAAATGAATGGCCCATGGGGGCATTGAACCTGCAAGGTTGGCATTATTAGCACCATGCTCTACCCAACTGTACTAGTTGTTGGTATATTCTCCCTTTACCAAAATGCTGCTGCTGTTTGCAACACTGAAACTGTGTTAATAGTTGAAACAAGTAGTGTATGTCTTGATAAAGATAAATCTGCTCTTTCTGCCTAGAATTAACCTAGAATTAAGCAAAACATTACAGAAATTCGAGGCAAGAAGTTCATATAGGAGACTTTGCCTGGTACTCTACTTCTTGCTGGGTTGTGTTGTTACTTTGTTTCAGAGCCACAAGTTTTTGTAAAAAGAAAAGTCTTGAGGAAATGCAGCTGGGGAAGGGGACTGGGGTGTTATCAACATTGAAGTGTGTGTTTCATGTCTTCGTGAACAGAAGACTTGGCAAAAGATAAGCAAAAAAGCTGTTGAACTCAGCAGCACACATCCTTGACTTTCATGAAGGAAAATTACTAATCCCATGCAAATGTGCTCCTTGGTTTTGGCATTTCTGTATTAACAGGGATGAGAGTTAAAAAAAAAAAAACCACAAAAAAAGCCAAACCAAACAGATTTGTTGAACATGCTGGTTTTCAGGGGAAAGTACTTTCTTGTCTCTCTGTTTGCTTGGTGAGAAAGTGTTTTTCTTTTCTGGCCACCATGTCTACTGACCTGTATTCTATTAATGATTAATGATTCTATTAAAGATCAGAGATTTCTAAACATACAAAGTATGTCCTTCCCCCCATCTTGTCATGGGGGGTGGTTATGGAGGGTTTTGCATGGGTTTTGTTGATTAAATTGCTTGGGGAGAGGACAGTCAGTGCCTGCAGTTAGTGAAGAAAAAGGGGAACATCCTCTGGTACCACAGACTCTCAGTGACAGTTTTGGACCCTGAAATTCTCAGAAAGCCATATAACTAAGGATGGTGAGTCAGGCACTGCTGTCATTCAGTTTGAGATAGGCAGCGTGATTCTGCACTTGTTCATGAGGGAAAATTGCAGCAAATTTAGGAGCTTCTATTGTGTTTCAGAAAGTCTCTGCATTCTTTATAAAGCAACAGCTTGTTAAGGATTCACAGGCAACATATTTCATTTTATAAAAAAAAGAGATGTGTGAAAAGTACAAGTGTTGTTTCTTAAATCTGCTTTGAATTATAATTCTTGAAAGTATTCTGATTTGAGCAGGAAAAATAACATGAAGTGAGGCTTGCTGAAGCTTCACATACTTCACCTGAGAAGGGTAAAGCAACGGAGGGCTGGTTTTCTGTCTTTGCTATTTTGTGTGTTTTTTCCAAAAAATGCTCTTTAGGGACCTACTGTTATGGAATAGGAAGTGTTTAGTAGAGTGCTTCTGTTCCAGGGAGAATACATCACCTTACCTGGGAGAACTGAAACTGCTTGAAACACAGTCAAAGTCACAGGATAGGTTTTTGCCTCTATTAATAGGCCCACACTGGTAATGATTGACAAACCAAATAAGAACTGTCTTTCAGACAGTTTAAGACTGTCTGAAATAATAACCGAATAACTGTAAGAGTAGGACATATACAAAATTTGAGATAGACTTCAGATGTATTTTGAGGAGAGTAGAAAAGGTTACCTATTTTCATTGGTCAATCCCTGGAACACTGCTTTGTGCAGAGGAAGAGGAAACTGCTATTTTGCAAACATCCTGAGAATGCTTTCAATGCTGTTTTCTGTACAGAACAAAATGGAAAGATGTAAGTATCTTTGATATTTGGGAATGATAATTCTGATTGTTTTGGTCTTAGGCTTTAAAAAGCTGCCCTGAGCACCCAGCTCTGTTTTTGCTTTTGAGACAAGTTCAGTGTAAGCAGCTGTTGAAGTCTCACAAAGAACTTCCAGGCAACATCCTGGAGGAGCTTCGCAAGACAGTCATGACCAGTCCAACTTCAGTTGCCGCCTGGCAAGTAAGTGTGCATCTTTTCCCTGACTGATGTGCCACTCTCACACCCACTGTAAGAGGGTGAACATTAGTTTCACTGCTTGGTTTTATTTATCTGCTGACAGTCAATGACAGAAAAAATAGCTTGTATTTGGGTTGTTCTAAAGTTGAAACATCATGTTAGATTTATTTAATAGTTGAAATAATAAGAACCACTAGTAAGGGTAAGCAGACAGGAGAATTAAAAATTTGAGATAAATCCCTAGCACCTGTGTCTTTAGGGAACGGTGATTTGACATGTAAGCAGAAAACAGTGAAATATTTCATAACTCATAAGACTAGATGGAAGTAAAGGGTTTCCTAATGTAGTAATATACAGTTCCTTATTCAGGATCTGAAAACCTGAATAAGTCTCTTCCAGTCACCTTATTTGGGAGAATTGAAATTGCTTGAAACACAGTCAGGGTCTTTTTTCCATAATCTCCTGACTTCAGATGTCACTGTTCTTTTGAGTAAGTTGATTTTGCAGAGAAGAGAAATCACTCCCAGTAACAGTGTTCACTAACTCCCTTCCATGGCACCATGAGTGATCCCTTTCAGTAGATATGAAGATGCTATTACTCATTTCATATGCTGCTTCTGTGAGACAGTCTGAGAAGTCTGTCTCACAAATGCCAAGAGATCCTTCTGGTGATGCAGCACATATGGTTTGTTTATTTTCTAACAGTTGGTTCTAGTTACAGTTATTATCTTCCTTTTCCCATGTAAGTAGCATATTGTTTAGAAAAATTCTGTGAGCTTTTAGAGTCCTTTATGTAGTTGAGGGATTTATGGTGCTCTCTCTGCCTACTGATAAAATAAAACCCTGCTTGTAGTACTGGAGTTGATTTCAGTCTTAGAAGACCAGTGCAAGGCTACTGTAGAGATCGTTATCTCACTTGTTTTAGGGCTGCACATCCTCTTCACTTCTGAAACACAGGAGTATCATTTCTGTAAAGATACTTTTTTGATGCATTTTTCACTGATTTTTGAGACTTCCTCTTTCTGATCTACAGAACTCATTCAGATTGGATTTGCAAAATAGGGGGCACGCAAGACATGATTGTATCCTCTATTTTAGTAACATATTTTGGAAATTAAATTAGGACTTGTATACATTCTTAAAGCATCCCTTCCATAGCCAAGTCATCTTGCTTACCAGCAGGGATAAGTGAACTGAAAGTGTATGTGATGTAGGGAGTGGGAGGGCTTGATTGTTTTGGTCTTCTTAATTCAGGCCACAGATAAGCTACCTCTGAGGAAGATCTTTTCAGTTCTAATTAAAGAAGGTATTTCTTAGGGCTTAGATAGCATTCTGAAAAAGCCTGGCTGCTACATCTGTTCGTAGTGGATAAATATATGCTTTTATGTTTTCTGTCTTTAGACTTCCTAAGAGTTTGATAAATGTTTTGTCTTACTCAGAAGTATCCACTGTGATGCCTTACAGTTTTTACTAGGTTATAGGGGCCCTTAACTATTCTTTTCGCTGAAGTTCTTGGCTTCTGTCTTAATAGTTATTTTGCAGGATTTAGGAGTGCTGCTGAACTGCTGTTCTGATGGCTATTCTACTTTTTGTGCTGTGGCTTATCAGGAAAATAGAGAGAAGCACATTTGGTAGAGTTGCCTTTGTGCCTTTGCATAAGGGTTCTCTTCTTCACATCTTGGGAGCTAGACATCTTCAGCTGCAAAGAACTGAGGCAAAGGGAAGCTTTTTTTTCTTCACATGAATGAATGTTTTACTTTACAAAGCAGTCCTGCAGCTCAATGTCAAGAATGCACAGTCTCACTAGTGCTAATTAATGCTTTCTAATGTGTCTAGTGGATAAGTAACTTCTGTGCACCAGAAAGGGTTAATAATTTTTGTCCCTTGTAACACCAGGCAGTCTTTAGCTAGCAAAAGTCTAAAGACCTTTGCTCAAAAGCAAGGGAATTTTTTTTTAATAAGAAATTGCGTTGTTTGCTTGATGATCCAGCAAAGAATATTTCTAGATGTGGCTTACAAATTTTCATGCAGGCAGCAGAGGCATGAAACTCTGCCTCCAAGTGTCTTATTTCCTTTGTCCCATCTGTCTTCTCCGGCATGACTCAGCTGATTCAGAAACTGTGTAACGCAAGTCTACACCCATCACCTGGATTCAAGCTCATGTCATAATGTCTTTCTTCCTGGCATAACTCAAATGCGCTGAGAAAACCTATCAAAAAGGTGTCCGTGAGTGGTCTAGGGAACTCCCAGAATAAGTTACTGTAGTGAGGTGTACTGCCAGTTATGCAGCAGACTACATTTTTCTGCAGGGCAGTACGCAGTATATTGCTGGAATGAGGTATGGGTGCATGGTGGTATTTTTAGCTAATAGTATGCTGTGGTACTCTCATAAATTGAACTAAATGATATTGTCTAAGGGCTGTGTGTTTTGGTGGCTCCATAACTGATCTTGTTGGATGTTTATTTTCAGTGGCTGGCAAAAGTATATCAGTCTCAGAGAATGATGATTGGAGCAGAGATGTGTTACAGAAAGAGTCTGCAGCTGGCGTCACAGCAGGGCAGCTGGAACGGGAAGTTATCCAGTCTGCTCAGGCTAGCTATGCTCGCACTGGAAATCTGCATGGTAGGATAACCAGTATAATATAACTGCATGATTTAAGAGGGATTGCTGGAATGTAGGGCTTCTGTAGTCTTTAAATGAAGCCCCTGTTTAAATCACTTTGCATTTTATGAATGACAGCTAGAGAATAAAGTGAGACTCCAAGGAGCAGTGGAATATTCTTAGAATGTTACAGTGAAATAATCACATAGAGCCACTATGTACAGAAAGAGGCTAACTTGTTCAATAAGACTTACTTGTCTAATAACAGTTTCAGTTGGATCATCCAAATTGATGTACCTTTCAAGTATCTGTCCTCTTTTTCAGAAAACTGCCTCAATAAAAATTTTTTTCTGCACTGGTGCCTGGAGACATCAGTCACATTTCAAGTAATTTTATGCCATATGGTCATTTCCAGATATGGTGCCTTGCCTTGTAGTGTAAAAACAATCTAAGGGAAGTGTACATTGTGGTGTAAAGAAAATTACTCTATTCCTTGCAGCGAGGGGCAAGGTGAACCTACCTCAGATTCTTGGCAAGTGTTTATTCTCTTTAAGCAGTGTCACTCCAGAAACTTGAACTGCACTACCAGATTGCTTTAAAGCCTAGTGTAAAATGTAGATACTGCTGTGATCTTGGCTAACACTTTTTCATGTATTTTAACAGACGACCCAGCTAAGAGCCATAATCGAAATCAGGCAAAGCAACCCCATCTATCCTGAGATCTTATATAAGAAAAGGCAGTCAGTTTTACAGAGGATAAAGCTGCAAAGCTGTTATGCCTTGTAGGAGAAGAGAATCACCCTCAGTGTAGACAAGTTTCTTTCTCACAAGGCCTATGCTTCAAAAGGTTTAATTTGTCAAGTGGCAGTATTTTTCCTGACATGATTATTCTGTCAGCTTTCTAGTGGTCTGCTCCCTGTTTCCTATTGCTCTGAAATGCTTCCACAGGTCACAAAGTACCTTCTAACTTAATTAACACTTCTTTAAGTGCTGGCCTGAATGGCTTAAGAATGCACGTGACTTTGTTTAAAATGAGATTAGTATGAATATGATTATCTCATCTCTGCTTTCTGAAAGAGCAGAGCAACTGATAAGTGGATTTCTGTTCGGACTCTCTAATCTGCACCGATTTAATGAAATGTGCAAGAGCCTGGTGAAAACCTTGCTCGGGTCCAAGAAAGTTGCTTGTCTCCCAGTTATCTGTCTAAATGAAGTATAGTAGTTTGAATGCTATCCAGACACACTGGGCATAATAAGGTTTTTCTTAAGCCAGTTTTTCTTTTTTTCTTTTCTTTTCTTGTTTACTCAAAAGTTGTTTTGCTAAGTAATTACCATCTTGGAATTGGTTTTCACTGTTGGTAAAAAATGTCACTTCTGGGGATAAATTCTACATTCTAGAATAGTCTTGTATATGGGATGAAGATTTACAAGCTGAAGAGCAAAAAAGGGTTTCCGAAGCATTACTAAAACTTGTATGGAAAAAACACAAGGATTGTTTGCATAAATGAGGAACTGGAATGCTGGCAAGGTTGGTCCTATGTCAAGTTAACATGACTTTTCCAGGCACTTCTAACCACTGTTTGTGGTTTTTCAAAAGGTATCTTTCTATCCTGCCAAATACTTTATATAACTCAGAACTGCTTGAATTAAACCTTCTTTCTAGAGAACTGCAAACACACTACAATAAAGTCCTTTTTTGTTTTTTGGGGGTTTTTTTGGCTTGTTTGTTTGTTTGCCTTTTATTTTATTCTTTTTCCCCCCTTTCTTTTATTTTTCACTTTTATAATAGGCTAATGTCTCAAATGACCACTGGCCATCCTTGGTTCAGGAGGCAACAACAGAAGCTTTGAAACTTTCTCCTTGCCCCCTGGCAGCTCTGCTTCAAGCCCTGCTACAGTATAATCGCAAAATGGGAGCAAGGTATGCATGATCTGTTAAGTTCTAAGTGGAATACACTGTCTAAAAATACACATTCTCTCCAGATCTAACTCCAAGAACTAAAAGAAAATTGAAAGCAGGAATTAATTCTTGAAATTAGTATGGGAGTTAAAAGGGAGAGGAGAGAAAGTAGTGTGGGAAGCAGCTGAATCTTCCTCTATTTGTGGAAGAAAAATGTATATGACCTTCCTACTAAGAGAAAAACAGCTGTAAGACAATTTTTATTTTAATAGCATGTTACCTAAATAAATTAATCAGGAAGAATACACATTCTTAAAAATGCTGTAAAATAGCACAGTGGAAACGCATATCACTACCCTATATACTGCTGGGATTAATTTTGATCCTGAATTGGGCTCCAGTCAAAGTTCATGCCTATTCCTGAATGACCAAGTGCACATTGTGGCTTTTTGAGGAAGGGGAAGAATATTTGAGGAAGGGGTACTTGGAATCTTCCTATGTAGTGAATTTGGTTCTTAGATCTTTTATAGTATTTTTGTTTAAGATAGGGAAAGTTGGAATTTTTTTATGGTTTTGTTCAATAATTCACCTGTTTTGTAGATAATTCTGACAAACTGGCTTACTTTCTCCGTTGGCATTTAAGAAGGCAGCCTAATGTGATTGTGATAGTTGTCAATTATAATAAAATTAAGATAAAAACTTATTTAATCAATTAAAATAGGTTTTATTACAATTTCAGATATTAATTTATGTGAACAGTATATCACAAGATCTAATTGATCTGCCTAGGTGTTTCAAAATCCTGAAACAAGAAATTAATCTTAAATACAAATTAGAAACATAAAACAGTTAAATCACAATCTACTGGAAAATCATGTTGTTTATAACGGACAGAATGTAAAGAACAAGAGTGAAAACTGATGGAGCACAGTGAATTATTATGAGATTCCTAAACATAATTGGCAGTTTTTACCAGATTTCTAATGACACTGTGAATTTGAAAATGTATTGGTTGGGTATAAACTGTTGGTGTTGGAAGGTAGTATCAGCCAAACAGAACTTCAGACTTCGTGTAATACTGTATTCCAATTTCCTTCTCTTCTGAAATTTCACATCCTGTCTCTGTGTTTGCAGGAACTGCAGTACCTTTTGTGAGTGCCTGGATTAAATATATTTGTGTATAATATTAAATTCTGTTTGTATCACTAAATTCTGGTACCTGCTTCTTTCAAGTGCACTGTTATTTCCTAGGTCTTAAAGAGGAAAATACCTGCTGTACTTGTTCAACAGATTACATACTGAAATCAGAGATTGTGCTGAAATCAGAGGTGTCATGATGTTTATCATGCTCTTATAGCACTTGTAAAATCTACTATGTCAATCTAATTAGGATTACTTTCTAGTTAAAGCAGTAACTTGAGTGTAATATATTAGCCATAATAATGGAGGCAGAATTCCGTAGCATTCTAGATGCAACTACATAGGAAACAAAGGGATGTACAACTCTAGACTCACTTTCTTGGGCAGTATGGAAATAAAGATGTGACCTTATATTACTTCTGACCGTTGTTGCTTGCTCTGGTATGTTACATGCAGCCTAGTCAGTTGCATTTGATTTGGATTATGTTATGATTATATTTCTAGGGAGACTCGACGAATGTTGGAAAGAGTGGTTTATCAACCAGGGAATCCAGAAACTATAGTGTCGGTGGCACGCTGGTACCTCCTGCAACATCTGTATGCCAAAGAGGATTGTGAATTAATAGATGTAAGACAGTACATTTTATACAGAAATTCAATCTATTTACATTTAATATTACATTTACAACTTGAAAGAGGATAGAAGCAGACTAAGGAGGTTCTGGCTTACCTGCTCTTAAGGTGCGATGTTATAAAGGTTCTAAATTGAAAAAATGTACTTTGGTTTTTGAAATTTACACTAGTTTGTTTGAAAGTCTTCCATTCTTCCATACAATAATAATGAAAAATAAAGTGTCTAGTCTAAACTTCAAGAATTCTACTAGTGGCTCTTCAGTAGACACGAGAACCATTTAATCAAAATTTTACCAGAACTTACAAATGTACTAAAAGATACACACTCTAGCCTGGGTGTAACTTGGAGTATCCCTGACTCAAAAGATCTGAGCAGTAGGATGCTATACGTTCTGTATTGAGAACTTATATATGTAATGGTACATTATTTCAGTACATAGTAAATGGTACATTAGTTTCTGTTGACAGGACTTCACAAATGGATTTGGCCAAACTTATAAATTCACTCAGCTCTTTCGTGTAATGCAAATGGGCAGTCATTCATTTTGACTTGCAACTGGAATCACTTTGCTAGTCAAACTCTGAATAGGCTCTCCTAGTAACCTCCTCACTGCAGCCACTGTCACGATGAGTCTTTTGCCTAGATCATTAGCTGTTTCCTGGTGAATGTTGAATCCAGTAAAAAGTAAATGTGGAGGTACAGCATATAAACAGGCTCAGCACTGACAAAAATCTATACACAGACATGGAGGTTCGTAAAAAAATCTAGAATTAATGATTTCAGATGATTCTGGTATGATCTCATTGCACTTCCTTTTGCAAAGTCATCTGTACTCCCTACAAAAGAGTCTGATGATAATGACTGAAGATTCGCTTGATTCTACTTAATGGTTTTCCTTTTAATAGGTATAATGTGATTGGATTACAAGAGAAGTGCTAGAAGCTTAGGAACATTAGGTTGTTGTGCAAGCTTTTTTAAATAAGAGAAAAGCTCTAAGTATGGTATGTGGAAAAAAAATGAAGGAAATGTGAATTCTAGAGGGGGAAGGAAAAGAATATCTGGCAAGTTTTTAAGTTGCTGCAGAGAATACTCTAGTCTGGCAAAGGAGACTTATACAGAGGTTCTAGCAGGAGACAACTGTATGTCAGCAGGAAGATAGGTCTCATATAGCTCTGCCTGTTTAATTGCCAGCACTTAACTAACTTGCCAAACTTAGTTTCAGCCTCAAGTAACAAATGATGCTGTTAACAGAGCATTGGTAGTGACTACAGGTTTAGCAAGTCACTGTAGTGTGAGGTTTTGATCTTTTAAGAAAGCTGATGTGTAATGTTGAATGTTTTCTGTCTGGGCTTTATGGGTGGGGTAATCTATTATGGAAACTGTCTCAAAGGAATGAAAATACATTCGAGATTGCCCATAAAATGCTAGCAGTAAAATCTTAATTTCTCAGTTTTTCACTGTTTGTTTTTCTATGCAGGTGCTTATAGAAAATGCCAAAGCTAATGGAGATGTTAGAGCTCTGGAACTAAATGAGAAGTTGTCAGCAAGCGCCTAGTATGGACTATCTCAAGCAAAATAATCTGACATTCATCTGACTTAACTAGTTCACCTTCCAGAAACATACATGGTTTGGGCTATTGTATTTGTTTGTCTGGTTTTGTTTTTTTCTGTTTCATCAACTGCAACTTTGTCCTTAGTTTTATTTCTTCTTGAACAAAAGTACGCTATTTTCTTGTTGAGTTATATAACCCATAAAATCACACTTTACTTAGAAAAGAAAATCCTGATATTTTTCTTTTGTTTGCTTCTTCACCTAAACTTCATTGCTATTCACAATAGAGAGTATTTTTCTGTATTTCCCTCTTGGTCACACACAAAAGTACAATATTTCCAATGGGGTCCTGAACAGCAGCAAGCTTTTAAACAGATTAAGCAGGAGATTGCACGCGCCATGGCACTTCGACCAGTCAGGACAGAACCAAATGTGAAAAATGTACTTCGTTCCACAGCCGGGGATAATGGTCCCTCCTGGAGCCTCTGACAAAAAGTACCTGGTGAGACCCAAGCCCGACCATTCAGTTTCTGGAGCCGAAGCTACAGAGGATCTGAAGCCAACTACACCCCCACAGAAAAGGAAATATAAGCGGCTTATGAAGGAATACAAGCAGCCTCAAAGGTGATTGGCACAGAAACACAGCTCTTCCTG
This sequence comes from Corapipo altera, assembly GCF_003945725.1. Taxonomy (NCBI): domain Eukaryota; kingdom Metazoa; phylum Chordata; class Aves; order Passeriformes; family Pipridae; genus Corapipo; species Corapipo altera. The sequence continues at coordinate 2,177,771 of NW_020884949.1, forward strand.
GCACCCCAACTACCGTTACTGAACTGGATGTTCAAAGAAAAGGTACTCCCTACCCATCATGCCACTGATGCTACATGGAGCAGGTGGATTGCTTTGATTACACAGCGTGCCCAAATCAGAAACTTGAATCGCCCTGGAATCCTAGAAATCATAACAAATCGACCTGAAGGTGGAAACTTCAGTCAGGCCGATGAGGAGGAAAAAGAACAAGTGAATCAGGCTGAAGAAGCTCCACCATACAATCAGTTATCAGAAGAAGAAACACATTATGCCCTCTTCAGTGATGGTTCTTGTCATATTGTAGGGAAGAACCAGAAGTGGAAAGCAGCTGTATAGAGTCCCATCCATCAAGTGGCAGAAGCTACTGAAGGGGTAGGTGAATTGAGCCAATTTGCAGAACTCAAAGCTGTTCAGTTGGCCCTGGACATTGCTGAACAAGAGAAATGGCCAAGGCTTTATCTCCACACAGACTCATGGATGAGAGCCAATGCTCTGTGGGGGTGACTGGATCGGTAGAAGGAGATTAATTGGAAGCGTGGAGGAAAACCTATCTGGGCTGCTGATTTTATGGCAAGATAAAATCAGCCATATCTGGGCTGCTCGGGTGGAGAAGTTGACTGTGAGAGTCCGCCATGTAGATGCCCATGTACCTAAAAATCGAGCTAATGAACATCACAACAACAAACAAGCAGACCGAGCTGCACAAGTCAAGGTGTCACAAGTAGATCTAGATTGGCAGCATAAGGGAGAGTTGTTCTTAGCTCAATGGGCACATGATGTTTCAGGCCGTCAGGGTAGAGATGCCACTTATAGATGGGGATGAGACCGAGGGGTGGATCTAACCATGGACACTATTTCATAAGTTATCCATGATTGTGAGACATGCACTGCTATTAACAAGCAAAGAGAGTGAAGCGCTTATGGTATGGTGGACGTTGGGATAAGTGTAGATATGGGGAGGTCTGGCAGGTTGACTACATCACACTGCCACAGAGCCGCCATGGTGAGCGCTATGTGCTCACCATGGTAGAAGCAACCACTGGATGGCTAGAGACTTATCCAGTGCTTCACACAACTGCCAGAAATACCATTCTGGGTCTTGAAAAGCAAGTACTGTGGCAACATGGCACCCCAGAGCGCATTGAGTCAGACAATGATTCATTTCAAAAACAGTTTAGTTACTACTTGGGCCAGGGAACATGGCATTGAATGGGTATATCATATCCCATATAATACAACAGCTGCTGGAAAAGTTGAGCGTTGGAACGAATTCCTGAAAACTCACCATCATCATCATCATGGCTAGTCTTCGCGAACAAAGATTTAGGAAGGCTCTATCCATGTTTGTTACAAGCATGCTGGTGGCTTATGAGGCCAATATGAGATAGACATATCCGACTGCAAAAGGCACAGCAGAAAGACTCCTTAGGTGATATATTCTGCAAGACACAATTCTTTCTACGTTGTCTTTTCTCCTTGAGAGTGATCCTGTGTGCGTTCTCAAAGGAAACGGCAGCATTATAGATGGTGTGTTTCCACGCCTCCCGACTAGAGGCCAGAGTAGACCAGTTATGATGATCAATATGGCTGAGGCTGAGATGTTGTTTCAGGGAGTCCTTGTATCTGTTCTTCCGGGCTTCTCTCTTGCAGCAGCTGGTGGCAAGTTCACCATAGAGCAAGGGAGGCGGTGGTCCTTCATCCTGGAGACGTGCCCTGCCAAATGCAGCTGTGTTCTCAGCAACATGGCCTCAATACTTGTGACTGCTGCTTGTTCTAGAACAGCTGTATTAGTCACATAATCTGACCAGTGGATGTTTAGGATTGTATGGAGGCAGTGTGGATGGAAGTGTTCTGGGAGACGCAGGTGGTGGCGGTAGACGACCCATGATTCAGAGCCATATAAGAGAGTAGACAACACTATGGCTTTGTAAACACTGATCTTGGTACTTTTCTTCAGGTGTTTATTATGCCATACTCTTTTATGGAGTTTTCCAAAAGCACTATATGCCTTTGCTCACTTGTTGTCTATCTCTCTGTCAATCTTACCATCCGAGGAGATGAGGCTACCTAGGTAAATAAACTGCTGGACTGATTTGAGTTCTGATTGGCCAATGGTGATATGGGATGATGGAAGACTTCCTGAGGTGCGGGTTGATAGAGAACTTCTGTCTTCTTTAAGCTGACTTCCAGCCCAAAGAGCTCAGCAGCGTCTGCAAAGCAGGATGTTAAACGCTGCAGAGCTGCTTCTGTGTGGGTGACAAGGGCGGCATCATCAGCATAAAGCAGCTCCCGGACAAGATCATTTAAGGTCTTAGTGTGGGCCTTCAGTCGTCTTAGGTTGAAAGGGCTTCCATCAGTACAGTATCGAATGTAGGTACTGTCCTGATCATTGAGGTCTGCCATGGCCCTTTGGAGCATCATGCTGAAAAAGACTGTTAATAGAGTTGGAGCAAGAATGCAGCCTTGTTTCACACCATTGGTAATTAGAAAGGGCTCAGAAAGTGCATCGCCATATCTGACTTGGCCGTGCTGATCCTCATGGAGTGAGATGATCATTTTAAGGAATTTAGGGGGACATCCTAAACTTTCCAAAATCTGCCATAGACCTTTTCTGCTCACAGTATCGAAAGCCTTGGTGAGATCAACAAAGGCTACATTTCTCTTGCAGTTGTCTGAAAACAAATACCATGTCTGCGGTACTCCTGTTGGCTCTGAAACCGCACTGACTTTCAGGTAGAATTCCTTCTGCAACAGCGGGTATTAGTCTGTTCAAAAGTATTCTTGCCAGGATTTTGCCAGCAGTGGAGAGCAGAGTAATACCACGGTGATTTGAGCAATCAGATTTAATTCCTTTCTTCTTATACAAGGTGATAATGACTGCATCTCGAAGGTCTGATGGGAGTTCACCTAGTTCCCAACAGCGTACCATGAACTTGTGAAGTTTAGCATGGAGTGCAAGGCCCCTATATTTCCAGACTTTGGGTGGAATTCCATCAACCCCAGGTGCCTTGCCAGTTTTCACCTGCTCTATGGCCTTGAGGGTTTCTCCTAAAGTGGGAGCGGTATCCAATTCATACTTCACTGGTTGTTGTGTGATGGACTGAATTGCTGAGTCCTGGACTACACAGTTGGTACTGAAAAGAGTCTGAAAGTGTTCAGACCATCGATTCAGAGTGGAGGTTTTATCTGTTAGAAGCGTTTGACCGTCAGCACTGAGTAGAGGGTTTTGGACCTGGTATGTAGGCCCTTATGCTGTTTTCAAGGCCTCATAGAATCCTTTGTGATCTCCCGAATCTGCACATAATTGAGTTTTTTTCATCTAGATCGATCCACCACTTGTTCTGGATGTCACGGAGTTTCTGTTGGAGTTTGCTTCATGCAAGACGAAAGGCTGTTTTTCTTGCGTGACAGGATGGCAGTGCAAGGTGTGCTTGGTGGGTGGTTCTCTTCTTCCTCAACAATTCCTGGATCTCTTAATTGTTTTCATCAGACCAGTCCCTGTTCTTCTTGAAGGAGAACCCTAAGGATTCTTCAGAGGACTGCAGTACGCTGTTTTTAATATGATGCCAAATTGTTTCAGGAGAGGAATCTGTAGAATCTATGGAGTGGTTTTTGAGCCTAGTTTGAAGGTTTGCCTGGATAATTTGTCTCTCACTGTGGCTGATTGGAGATTGTTAACTTGGAGTCTTCTCCTTGGGATACTGCCCCTTTTAGGTTTGAATTTAAGATTGAATTTGAGTTTGCAGCGGACAAGCCGATGGTCTGTTTGGCATTCTGCACTGGGCATCACGTGGGTATGGTGGACATCGCAGGCATCTCTCTGTCACACCAAGACATAATCAATGAGGTGCCAATGCTTAGATCTGGGGTGCATCCAGGTTGTCTTCAGACTATCTTTCTGCTGAAAGATAGTATTAGTGATGGTGAGCTGTTGCTCCACACAGAGTTCTCGCAGAAGTCGAGCATTATCGTTGCAGTTTCCAACACCATGCTGCCTAATATTCCTTTCCAGGCTTCAAAATTCTTACCTACTCTGGCATTGAAATCACCAAGGATAATGATCTTATCCTCTACAGGCACCTTTTGGGTAAGGTGGCACGGGTCAGTGTAAAATTTATCTTTTTTGGCAGGGTCAGCTTGGAGAGTTGGGGCATATATACTAAAGAGAACAACGTGTTGCTTTTTGTGTAGTGGAAGGTGTAGGGAGATAATGCGGTCAGAGTGACCTGTCGGCAAATTTTCGAGTTTCGGAATAATAGAGTTTTTGATCATGAAGCCAACTCCTGAGATACGCTTTTCGGTTCTGGACTTATCTGACCAAAAGAGTGTGTAACCGGCACCATGTTCTCTGAGGCTACCTTCCTCATGAAGGTGAACTTCACTGAGAGCAGCAATGTCGATGTTAAGACAAGCCAGTTCATGGGCGATTGGGGCAGAACGACGCTCAGGACGTCCACTATCCGCAGAATCGAGCATGGTTCTGATATTCCAACATGCTAGAGTTAATTTAGGTACGCCTTTGGAGGCAGGTGTATGCCTTTGTCTTTTGATCTTTGTGCAACTGTGTTGGAAGAAGATGCCTGTTGGCCTGCGGTTAACCAACTGGGTGAAGGTGGAGATGAGCTGTGTTTAGGCCGCCTTTTCTAGGCCCCTCTCCAAATGGAGCAGGCAGTGCTGTCCTTGAAAAGGCTGCTTGGTCGTTCAGGGTGCTGCCCCAAGAGACTCATCTCCGGTCAGTCTCAAATGACCAATATCCTGAACCACCTGCATGCGGGGTTGGGTCTGTGGCTTCCAGTGCACCTTTCACCTGCTGTTTCGACCGTCGCCTGTCGCTGCAGGGCTTTTTGCATGTGGGTAAAGCCTTCAAGCCTGCGCAATGGATTTTTTAGGTGAGATGCAGTATGCGCAGAACTGAACCCACCCTTTAATCCTAAGGTTTAGGGCCTAGTGAGCTTGGACGGTGGCAGTGAGGTCCTCAGGACATAGGTTTAATTAGAGTGACCTTCTCTTAGATGGATGGCCTTACAGGGCTAAGTGAGCTCCATCTGCCCAGGTTTAGGATTAGGGTTTTCCTTTTCCTAGGATGACTGCCAGAAGGCTAACAAGCTCATCCTGCCCAAGGATGTATTGTATCCGACCTGCGGTTTTGACCTGTCTGGCATGGGCGACCCTACCGAAGGCATGTACCATCGCCAGCATAGCTCGCAACCACATGGGGTACACAGGCTACAATCCTACTATTAAAACGATTAGGCCAAGTCTTACACTTCCTACTTTTCTGTCACCTGTCTATATTCAATCCCAGGGAAACACCCAGGGTCAACCCTTTGTCCTGACCACCCTTTCAGGATGCAATGAATATATCCAGAACATACCGAACCTGGGCAGTAGCCACAGGTGAGCCAAAAACAAACAAACAAACAAAACCATTCCAGCCCCCGTACCCACCTAGGGCTCAACTACCTCTCCAGGCCCCAGCCCGACCGAGACCCCCAACCCCCTGAGAAAATCATTATCCACCCTGACCTTATCCTCCCCGCACTGTTTTATGTCGTATCTTCCCACGCACCACGTACCTGCCCACCCTCCAGTCCGAGGACCCCCACGGCCCGCCCAGTACCCTTCCCCTCCCCCCTCTCCCCCAAACCAGACCGGCAAACCTCTGTGTGCTCTGAGGCTTCCACTCTCTATTCTTACGAGGGCACAAAGCCACGCTGGCGAAGCTCCCTCTCTCCTTTCCCCCAGAGGAAAGGAGGATGGGGGGTGCGGCGGCCCCCACGCGGGCCCAGGGGCAGCCCCAGGCTGCACGGGCCTGATGGGGCAGGGCCCCAGGGGCAGCCCACAAGCCCAAGGGGGGGACCCCATGTGGGTGACCCACAGCTTCTGGTGGGGAGACACCCTGTGCGGGTGACCCGTGGGCTTCCAGCAGGGGGGGACCCCACGCGGGCGACCTGCAGGCTTATGGCCTGCTGAAAACTACTTTGAAGGCATTGGGTGGGGGGACTTTCAAAAAATTGGGATCAGCATGTAGCAAAGGCTACTTGGCTAGTCAACACTAGAGGCTCCGTCAATCAAGCAGGCCCTGTCTGAACAGAGCCCCGTTTCACACTGTGGATGGAGACAAAGTCCCAGTAATTCACTTGAGAGGTGTGTTAGGTGAAGCAGTTTGGGTTAACCCTCCCTCAAGCAAAGGCAAACCCATTTGTGGGATTGTCTTTGCTCGAGGACCTGGATACACTTCGTGGATAATGACAGAAAATGGGGAAACTCAGTGTGTGCCTCAAGGAGATTTAACTTTGGGAAAAAACTAATTTGTATTCTGAGTTGTATGTTTCAGGAAAAGTCACCAGATGAGGACGATCCGAACTAAGCTGATGCTGGTGCTCAATGATGAGACCACCATAGTAGACAAGACCTGTACAAGCGCGGGATATAGGCGAATAATGGGGATATGGGCGTGGCATAAAATGGTATGGAATAAGGGGTGGAGATTGTAATGTGCTTGTGTAGTAAAATAACAGTTCCTCTTTCCGGGAGGAACAGGATATTCTATCCTATGTTACATCAGTCTGGCTATAAGAGGGAAGGGAGAATTAGCTCGGCCCTTCTTCTTTCTTCCAGGATGGGCCTGTAGGCAGCTACATCTGTCCGAGATGCCATTCTGCCGGGGAGGTAGAATTTTTTACTGTTAGTTTCCTTTGCCAGTGTGTTTGTAGCGTTATTAGTCTCTTCTTTTTTTCCTCTATGTAAATATAAACTTTATTCCTTGGTAAGCCTGGGTTTTTCACTTTTTTTTTGTCTCCCCTTGGGGGGACAGCGCAGGCTCGGTGGACACCTGGCTTTCAGCCAAGGTAAACAGTCACACACTGTCATTTTAACAGGAAAAGTAAGCTCAGTAGACTAGGGCTTCTACTCTGCAGAAGTGAGTAGAAACCTCTGACTGTCAAGAATCCCTTCTTATCTCTTGTCACTCACTCCCTTCACTCCCGATCACTTTCATTCTCCCACCTTTCTTAAAAAGATTATTTACTGTAAATTTAGGTCAGTTGTGTTTCCCTTTACAGCCTGGTGTCATACAGTCTTGAACTATCAGTTACTGCAAATATTAAAAAAAATGTTGCTTAAAGAGATTATGGAGAAAAAGACTCCAGGCCACTTTAGCATATAAGATAAGATAAAAAGAGCTGGTCCTTTAATCAGGCCTCAGGCCCAGGGGAAAACACACAACACACATGCCCCAGACAGTGGTTCTATGATTTTCTAATAAGGTCCTTCCAATCCCAGATCTGTCCAGTCCCTGGTCCTGCTCAGTTCTACCCCGTGATACACCCCTCCAGGAATTGGATTTGAGATCTTTGGGACCCCTTCTTCCTCATCTTCATCTTCGTCCCAGCACATAACAGTCCTTGGAGCTCCTCCAAAGTTCTGGGCTTAAAGGTTGCTGTGTCTGTGTGCTATCTTCTGGTCCAGGCTTAGGGTGCGATGTTCTTAAACAGAGGTGTTTTTTCTTCAATTCTACTTTGAAAAGAAGACTAAACACACTAATGGAATTTAGAGGGATTGATATGAAATGGGTAATAGGGTTGGGGATATATTAACTATTATATTAAAAGGTCGGTTCCGAATCATGGGTCATCTACCGCCACCACCTGCGTCTCCTAGAACGCTTCCATCAATGCTGCCTCCGTACAATCCTTAACATCCACTGGTCAGATTATGTGACCAATACATCTGTTCTAGAGCAAGCTGCTGTCACAAGTATTGAGGCCATGTTACTGAGAACGCAGCTGCGATGGGCCGGGCACGTCTCAAGGATGAAGGACCACCGCCTCCCTAAGATCCTGCTCTGTGGTGAACTTGCCACTGGCTGCCGCAAGAGAGGAGCCCCAAAGAGGAGATACAAGGACTCCCTGAAACAACATCTCAGCCTTGGCCATATTGATCACCATAACTGGTCTACTCTGGCCTCAAATCGGGAGGCCTGGAGACACGCCATCTATAACGCAGCTGTCTCCTTCGAGAACACATGCAGGATCACTCTCGAGGAAAAAAGGCAATGCAGAAAGAACCGTGCCTTGCAGAATACACCATCTAAGGAGTCTTTCTGCTGTGCCTTTTGCAATCGGATATGTCTGTCACGTATTGGCCTCATAAGCCACCAGCATGCCTGTAGCAAATGTGGATAGTGTTTTCCCAAATCTTCGTTCGCGAAGCCTAGCCATGATGATGATATTAAAGGGTAAGGGATATAATACAGCTATGTTAAAATCTACATTTACTACAGAACTACTTCTAAAATCTACAAAAGTTAAAAAATCCAAAAAGCTCTGAGGCATCAAAAGGGAATAATGCAAAACCAAGATTTGTAACTCTCAAGAATAGCTGTAACTTTTTTTAGCTTGCTGCTATTAAAAACCTGAAAAAATTCTTGCAGCCTATCATTTGTATCCTTGGCATATGTTCTTTATATGTGTGCCTTGATGCCAATTTTATGCCCCTAAGAAGGCACGAACCGAGAAACTGCTCAAAGACAAAGTTTTCAGCCTTTAAGCAGTAGGTACCTTTTATTAATTACAGCGCTGGGAAGCAGCCAGGTCATCCTGGATAAAGCTGCTTCGTCCTAGCAACTCACAGCTGGACTTTTTATACAATTTTTGCCAAGCAATTGCATAATACAATATGAATATTCATGATATTGCAACATACATTTTTAATATTCATAACAGGTGGAGTTTAGGCGGAGTTAGAGGTGTGGTCTTCAATTTGAGGAGAATCTAGGAGGATCGTTCCTGTTCTTCATCCTAATGAGCCCCTGGCCCAGCCTCCATCCTCTTCATGAACTTTGTGAACTTTCCTACTTTGGCTTCCTTTCTAGTGTATCTGGCAGAAGTTCCTGGTATCTTGGCAAGGTGTACCTATGTTTTTACTCACTTTCCCTCTTTATCAGTCCTTGTTTTCTTGAGCACATATACTTCTGTTCTTTCATGTCAGTGTGTTCTGCATACCTTAATGAATGATTGCCTCCGCTGTTTCTAAGACTAAGTTTTCTGTGCCTTTGCTTAAAATCTGTATTTTTAATTTAACTCTCTACTTCTCGTATTGCTATATTATATTTGCTTTCTAGACCTTGCCTGGCTTCAGCCTCCCACTCTAGTGTCATCACCAGCCTGATGGCAGCATGGTAAGCGACTGCCTGCCCCTGTGAATCCTTCTGTGTGAACCTATACTTTGTTAACACTAAGCCTTAAATACTTTCTAACATCTTGAAGAACAGACAAATGATAACAGGCCAGAGAAACCAATTAAGTAACTGTTAACTGTGAATATTCTGTATTAAGAAAAAAGTAGTAATACTAAATAATACTAAATTTTTAGTAATACTAAATAATTTTAGTAATACTAAAATCAGTAGTTTAACTGATCTAAAATCTTCACTTCAGAAGATCATGAACTGACTTTTATTGTGAACAGGGATGAACTCCTTGAATAAGATAATTATACACCCTAAAATTCTATTACAGGCCCTGTAGGAAAAAAACCAAAACCAGAAATCTCTAGCACCTACTTCATTAAAAGTGCTCAGGGAACATGAGTTTAAACTTAAGCTTCTGTAAAATTCAATAACATGAGGTAAAACTCTTACTCTCATATTTTAACAATGTCCCTTCCAAATTGACACCTTGTAGCAAGTCTGCTGTAGCACTGAAAAAACTTGTAAATTCACACAAATTGAAGCAACCCTTTATTTATACTGTTTTATACTGTTGTAGAGCTCAGCAAAGTAATGTACAAAGGCACATAAGCATCACTGAGTTGGGGAATTGAGAATTGTTTATTGTTTCACTGCTTGAGAAGTCATACCTTCAGCTGCTCTTGCTGTAAAGGGGGAAAAAATAAACGTTCTCCAACTGTAATTTATTATGTTGGCTTATGCTGAAGGCAGAATGGAATGAGATTCAATGAATTTGAAGGTAGAACTTTCCACTGCTTCAGATAGAAAGGATTTCATATGCTGCTTATATTTCCTTCTGAGAATTTTACTGATTGATTTGTTTATGTGTTCTGTCCTGAGAATTGCTGGATTTGATTAATACTCCACCTCTGAGCTTCTCTCAGAATGGTATCACAGTGTTGAGTGGGCAATTGCATTAATTTAGAGTGTCTTCCTAACCTTAGGAAAACACAGATACATTCTTCTCTCTCTCCAACTTTTTTTTTATACCTTTCAACTTTTTTTTAAGTTTACGGACATAAAGCTCATGAAAACTGTTTTAATACTGCAAAAAGGCACCTTTCCAAGAAGTACAGCCCTAATCCTGCAGCCCAGCTGAATATCGTCCTGGATGTCTAGAACTTACCTTTCCTTCTCAGCTCAGTTAACTGAACAGCTCTCCATTAAATAACTTTTAAATTTAGTGTTCTGAGGGGAAAGATGAATCATTTTGAGTTTGGTTGCAGTGTGGACTGACATATTGAGATAACTCCTTTATGCTGGGAAGTCACTCAATAGTAATATATTGAAATATATATTCATGTATGATCTGAATTTATAATTAGGCCCTGAAACCCTTCTGCTTTAATTGTACAAATCAGTGCTTAGATAAAACATTTGTTTGTGCCATACTGCCATGTGAAATGATAGATAGATAGATAGATAGATAGATAGATAGATAGATAGATAGATAGATAGGAAATATGCAGTGATACTTCTGTCCTTTTCTCTCTTCCATGGTTAGACTCTGGCTTTTTTTCCAGACTGTGTGCTTTTAGAAAGACATTCATCAATAACCTTGTATTTCACCTTTTTGATGTTCTTCAGTATACTGCGAACTGCAGCATCCAGGGTTCTCAGTGGGGGATAGATACACCAAACCTTACCTGCTTCACTGGCAGCCAAGTACATGGACAAAAAATTGTAAGCCTAGAAGGATCTAGAGATGGGCATTTTGCGATGCTGCTCTCTGCCCCAAATGTTTTGCTATTTTGCACAAATGGACTTCAAGCCTACAGTGAGGGCAGAGCCCTTGCTAATGGACCAAACATACAGCAGGACTAAAATATGGATCCAGAGGAGCTCAGAAAAGGCTACATGTTGTTGAGATTTCAGTGTTGCTAGTTTCCTGCTGCTTGTTGGAAATGTGACAAACACAGACCTGGCCTGAAAGCAGAGTGTAATGCTGCGAGTCTTTCCCATGCAGTTCATCTCCAAAGAGTCTGATCACAAACAAAATGCAGAAAGGTCATATGCAACCTTTGTTGACTTTTACAAGATGTGTGTGATTTCTGTCACTTTTTACTCACTGGAGAAGGTTTAAAAGTATCAAAATTTTTGCCTGCAGGAACAACATGATTAATTGCTGAAGTAACATTCCCTCCTAACTGCATTGTTTTGCATTCAGCTGTCATGCTGTGCAGGCCTGGCATCTCAGAAAGGCCACCTGCAATTCATGGCTTGAGAAACCTGCCTTTCCATAGAGCAAGAAGCACAAGGGACTTGCAATATGGATTATTAGAGGACAGTTATCTGAGTCCACTTGAATCTTTTTCTCTGGGCAATGGACTACTTCACAGAAACAAATGTACTGTAGAAATTGAGGTTTCTATTGCAATTGTATTGTGAACACTTTTTTTGGTCTCCCTGCTGAAGAACTGTATTAGCTTCTGTTGGGAAATTATACTGGTGTGGTTTTTTGTCCTGCTCCCAGAGTTTTTCTCTTTATTTCCAGACTCTTTTTCTTTGTTTTGAAGCAAAACAAACCTTCAAACCACCACTAACTTTTATTCAGTCAAACAGAGAAGATAAGTCCCTCCGGTTCTGTCTAGGGGCTTGCCCATGGAAGACTGGGGCTACATCCATCCTCATGGAATTGCCTCTGGTCGTTTTTCCTTTTAACTCCTGTGCCTGTACTGATAAAGCATAGGTGGGTTTTCTCTCTCATTTACTCATGTCTTCCCCATGTTTGTGGAGTAAACCACAGGTTGCCCTATGTAGTGTACCCTCTCTTTCTAGCCAGGGGATGCCTGTTCTGGATAGCAGGGCTCCATTTTGCACTGGTGAGACATGGACAATGCACTCTTTAAACTCCTCTCTTGAGTTTTATGTGGTCATAGTTGCCCAGAGGTCCACAACTAATTTCTCGGCAGAAGAGATATGGGCCCATAGTGGGGCATGGACAATCTCATTATATGTCCTGAGTGTACTCATCATAGAGCCCACTGTTTCTTTGTTTTCGTTCCAGTGCATTGTCACCAGGAAATCAACATATATGGTGGCCCTGCACATCAAGGTTCCACCACATCTGTGATGTACACTTGACCTTATCAGGGTCACTGCTGGATTGCTTGTCCCTTGTGAAAAGTATCTCTAACAGTGCCATTTCTCTCAGACATTGGATCCCATCTTCCATGGTCTCCCAGGTACAAAGATGATTCCCCTGCAGATTGTCTCTGCAAGCAAACCTCTCTCTTATGCTTCTTAAAAGCCGTGTTCAGAGGTGGAGGGGTTCTGACTCCCTAGTTAATACCCACATCCTGAGGCAAAAGGTACTGAACTGTTTCCCTTTTTGAAGGGGATTTTTGGGTACAGCATTATTGTTTGGTTGTTTTTGTGTTCTTCTGTTGTTCTGCCGATACATATATATCCTTTAATAAAGGGTTGTTATTTTTCCTTTTTCCATACTTCCTCAATTGGAGCCTCTTAATTTTGGATTTACAATTGCTTAGAGGGAGGAGTTTGGTCTTCCTCATAACTCATCCTACTTAGTAAAACACTTCAGTCTCATTAAACTGAGACATTTCAGTAGCCAGGGCCCCACGTACAACCACAAGCTGCTCCTTCATAGCTCTACCATGGCACTTTCCCCTCACTGATCTCAACATCTTGACAGGGTCCTGCAGTTCTTCAAGGGTGAACTTCCAGGTCACTGGAGTAGTAACGATCTCCAAGAACTTACCCATGTACTCCCACAACCCATGCCAATCAAAACTCCTGGACACATTCCAGACAGCTCTTAGTCCTACTTTCATACGGAAGATAGAGCAAAATATGCAAACTGCCAAACATCTCGAACATCCAGAGAGAATTTAAACTCTTCAAAAACTGTTGTAGCGAACCTGAAGGAGAAGTAGGTGAAGGACTGGGGGAAAAATGCTCCCCTGCATTTCTCCCCCAGATTGGGTGCCATTATCACTAAAATTCCAGGGATAACAGCTTAGGTTAGGGAAGGAACACAACCTTGAAAACACATTCCAGAGGAGACTTATAGACATAGAATTTACAACCCCATGAATCTAAGTTACAAACTGAAAAACAGCTACAGCTACCTTGGTTTTAGAACCTGTTTTGACATAAACACCTATGAATGGAAAATACATATGCAGAAATACGTGCCAAATAAACAGGAATAAATTGAACAACGTGATACCTGACAGGTTCTATATCCAATGCACAGATGGATTATTCAAAATTGTTATTCTTTTTCCACGTTTTCTCTGAATGCCCTATGTTGGGAAACACTAAATTATTCTCATGGTTTACTGACAGTTATGTCCCAGGGTGTAGGGCCTCTAATGGCATAGAAAACCCTTCCCCCCCAAATTACAAAAATTTTGAAATTATGAGGTGTTTGAGTGAAGTACGGAAAATGAATATCAGTTTTACTAAAAACAGAGAACAAAACAGAATAAAGAAAACCTAAACTGTAGTGGTTTGGTTTAGACCTCTTCCTGGCAACCAGGTCGAAACTAGGGAAGTATCCATATCCCAGTATTCCATTCTATTTTTTACGTAAGCAGAAATATAAATAGAAGGGGGAAGGAAGTCAGAAGGTTAGATCTCTTCCAGTAGAGTAGGAGAAGGCAAGCAGCCTCCCTGTTACTTCTTCCCAATTCAAGAGGAGAGATCTGGTGGTGTGGACTTTGCATTCTTAAGGAAAGTGTTAAGATTTTTGTTTGCTAGTTCTTTCTTGGCAGTGTATATCTGTTTTTTTTGTTTTTTCTGGGGTGTTGGGGTTCTCTTTCTTATATGTACATAGTTTTTTTGTAATCGTATATAAGTGTAAATATATATCTATATATACACTGCTTTGATTCTGTTATTTTGGTCTTTTGGGTTTTTTTTCTTTCCTCTTCCCTTTCCTTCCCCTGTGTTCATAGAAAGAGGGGAGGGAAGCCTCTTGCTGCGATCTTGGGCTCTTGGCGGGGAGCCAAGTCCAAACTACAGCACAAACAATAGTGGAGAAAATGTCACCTAAAACCATCCTCAGTTCTGTGCCACCGAGATGGTGGCACCGTCCCGACCCAGTCACACAATCACAATGTAGCTGGAGCAGAGTTGTGGCTGCACAAGCGGGCAATGTGTGAAAAGTTCACCAAGGGGACTCCTGAGTTCCTCCAGCGTGGCTGCAGCGGCAGTGCTGGCAGCAGCCAGGACAGTGACATGGAAGCAGTGGGTCCAAGCAGAGGCGCCGGCAGCAGCAGTAGCAGCAGTAGCAGCAGCACTGGTGGAAGCAACAACAGCGATGTGGAAGTGGTGGCTCCAGGCAGAGGCACTGGTGGCAGCAGTGGCAATGGGGCTGCCCATAGCAACAGCAGCAACATGGAAGGAGTGGCTCCAGGCAGCAGGAAAAAGGCACGTCTCTAATCAGTGGGAAGCTGGAATGGGGCAGCAGCAGCTGCGGCAATGGCTGTGAACAATGGGGAAACAGCATGGCTCCGATCAGTGGGGAAGTGGCAGGGGGTGGCAGCAGCTCTGGCAGCGAGGAGGTAGAATCTGGGGCAAATGGCTGGAACCAAAAAGAAAACCCATGACAGGAGAGAGAAGCCCGACTGCACTCCTGCCCTTGCACTACCCACCAGAACGAGAGAGAGGGTGTTCAGGCCGTGCCAGCAAACTTTATCCTACTAAGTTCTCACAGTATCTCCTGGCAGGACCTCCCTGCCCTCGCCCTATATGAGGAGGAAGGTAGGGAGGTGCTCCTCACACCCTCCAAAACAACAAGATGGTATGAAAAATTGCAACAAATATAATCTTCTTCATTTAGCTAAACTCTTACATAAACCTTATAGAAGCATAGAATCATAGAATTGATTGGGTTGGAAAAGACCTCCGAGATCATCAAGTCCAACCCTTGGTCCAAATCCAGTCCATTTACTAGATCATGGCACTCAGTGCCACGTCCAATCTGCATTTAAAAATCTCCAGGGATGGTGAATCCACCACCTCTCTGGGCAGCCCATTCTAATGCCTAATTACTCTCTCTGTAAAGAATTTTCTCCTGATACCCAACTTAAATTTCCCCTGGCGGAGCTTAAGCCCGTGCCCCCTTGTCCTATTGCTGAGTGCCTGAGAGAAGAGACCAACTCCCACCTGGCTAGAACTTCCCTTCAGGTAGTTATAGACAGTGATGAGGTCACCTCTGAGCCTCCTCTTCTCCAGGCTAAACAACCCCAGCTCCCTCAGCCTCTCCCCATAGGACTTATGCTCCAGTCCCTTCACCAGCCTTGTTGCTCTTCTCTGGACCCGCTCCAGCACCTCAATATCCTTTCTGAACTGAGGGGCCCAGAACTGAACACAATACTCAAGGTGTGGCCTCACCAACGCAGAGTCCAGGGGAAGGATCACTTCCCTGCTCCTGGTGGCCACGCTATTTTTGATACAGGACAAGATCCCACTGGCCTTCTTGGCCTCCTGGGCACACTGTTGGCTCATGTTGAGCTTCCTGTCAATTAGTACCCCCAGGTCCCTTTCTGCCTGGCTGCTTTCCAACCACTCTGTGCCCAACCTGTAGCGCTGCATGGGGTTGTTGTGGCCAAAGTGCAGGACCCAGCACTTGGCTTTATTGAACTTCATCCCATTGGAATCAGCCCATCTCTCAAGTCTATCCAGATCCCTCTGCAGAGCCCTCCTGCCTTCCAGCAGGTCGACACTCCCTCCCAATTTGGTGTCATCAGCAAATTTGCTGATGATGGACTCAATCCCCTCATCTAAATCATCAATAAAGATGTTAAACAGGACTGGACCCAACACAGACCCCTGGGGAACACCACTAGTGACTGGCCGCCAGCTGGATGCAGCTCCATTCACCAGCACTCTCTGGGCCCGACCCTCCAGCCAGCTCCTAATCCAGGAGAGGATGCACTTGTCCGAACCATGGGCTACCAGCTTTTCCAGGAGTATATTATGGGAGACAGTGTCAAAGGCCTTGCTGAAGTCTAGATAGACCACATCCACAGCCTTCCCCTCATCCACCAGGTGGGTCACCTGATCATAAAAGGAGATCAGGTTGGTCAGACAGGACCTGCCCCTCCTAAACCCATGCTGGCTAGGTCTAATCCCTTGTCCATCCTGAAGGTGCTGTGTGATTGCACTCAGGATGATCTACTCCATAACCCTGCCAGGCACCGAGCTCAGGCTGACAGGCCTGTAGTTGCCAGGGTCCTGCTTGCAGCCTTTTTTGTGGATTGGGGTGACATTCGCCAACCTGCAATCATCTGGGACCTTCCCAGAGAGCCAGGACTGTTGGAAGATGATGGAGAGCTGTTTGGCAAGCTCTTCTGCCAGTTCCCTCATCACCCTGGGATGGATCCCGTCTGGTCCCATAGACTTGTTAGGATCCAGCTGGCTCAGTAAGTCGCTAACTACATCCTCCTGGAATACAGGAGGGCTATTCAGCTCTCTGTCTCTGTCTATCTGCTCTAGAGGCCAGTTGTCCTGAGGGCCACCTGTCTTACTGCTAAAAACTGAGGCAAAGTAGGTGTTAAGTACCTCAGCCTTCTCCTCATCTTTGTTAACTATATTTCCCTCCAAGTCCAACAGAGAACTGAGGTTTTCCTTGCCCCTCCTTTTGCTATTAATGTATTTATAAAAGGACTTTTTATTATCCCTAACTGAATTAGCCAAATTAACTTCAAATTCCACTTTTCTTTCCCTAATTTTTTTTCTGCATGACCTAGCTCTCTTCATAAATTCTTCATAAGTAGCCAGCCCTTTCTTCCACAGTCTGTAAACTTTCTTTTTATCCCTGATTTCTTTCAGAACCTCCCTATTTAACCAAGCCGGCCGCCTTCCCCTCCGGCTGGCCTTTCGGCACACTGGTATAGCCTGTTCCTGTTCGCTCAAAATTGCCTGCTTGAAGCATGTCCATCCCTCCTGGACCCCCTTGCCTTTAAGGGTTGTTTCCCAGGGTATGCCCTGAATTAGTTGTTTGAATAGGCCAAAATCTGCCCTCTGGAAGTCCAGAGTAGAGGTTTTAATGATGGCTCTCCTTACATCCCTGAGGATTGAAAATTCTATTATTTCGTGGTCACTATGCCCCAGGCGGCCTCCAACCACTACATCATCCACCAGCCCCTCTCTGTTTGTAAACAGTAGGTCTAGTGGGGCCTTACCCCTGGTAGGCTCATTTACCAGTTGATGAAGGAAATTATCCTCTATACACTCCAGGAACCTCCTTGACTGCCTCTTCTCTGCAGTATGAAGCTCCCAGCAGATATCTGGCAGGTTAAAGTCACCCACAAGCACAAGGGCTGGAGATTTTGAGACTTCTGCCAGCTGCTTGTAGAATAATTCATCTCCTTCATCATCCCGGTTGGGTGGTCTGTAACAGACACCCACAAGGATGTCAGCCTTGTTGGCCTTCCCCCTGATTCTGGTCCACAAGCACTCAACCTTGTCACTGCTGACCTCAACTTCAACAGAGTCAAGAGACTCTCTAACATATAAAGCCACCCCTCCATCTCTCCTTCCCTGCCTGTCCTTTCTGAAGAGCTTGTAGCCCCCCATAGCAGCACTCCAGTCGTGTGAGTCATCCCACCATGTTTCTGTGACAGCAACTATGTCATAGTTTTCCTGCTGCACTATGGCTTCCAGCTCTTCTTGTTTGTTTCCCATACTGCGTGCATTGGTGTACATGCACTTCAGCTGGGCCATTGATTTTATTCTCAACTCGGGCTCTACACCCTTAGGCTTATTTTTGGAGAGCCCAGTTGCTGCCCCTTCCCCCTTCAAACCTAGTTTAAAGCCCTCTTAATTAACCCTGCCAACTTACAGGCTACAGTTCTTTTGCCCTTCCCAGATAGACGAAGCCCATCCGGTTTGACGAGACTAGGCAACATGGAGTTTGCCCCATGATCAAAGAACCCAAAATTTTGATGATAGCACCATCCTCTAAGCCACCTATTGGTAAGCTGTGCTTTCCTAAACTTCTCCTCATTTATCTCCTCATTCATCCCAGCTAACACAGGAACTGAGCCAATTACTACCTGTGCTCCTGTCCCATGAAGTGATCGGGTCAGAGCCTTAAAATCTTTTTTAATTACCCTGGTACTCCTATTATTGATGTCATCACTTCCAACCTGGACAACCAACGGCGGGTAATAGTCTGAGGGTTGAATAAGCTTAGGAAGTGTTTTCGTAATATCCCTCACCCTGGCCCTGGGAAGGCAGCAAACTTCCCTGTGGGATGGGTCTGGGTGACATATAGGGCCCTCAGTTCCCCTCAAAATGGAGTCACCAATTACAATAACCCTTCTCTTTTTCCTCTTACCTGTAGTTGTAACAGATCCAGTGGACTGGGGGTAACCAGAAGACCTTGTAGACAGATCTTCCTCCTGACTGTCCTCCATCAGACTTTCTGAAACCAGGGCCATATACCTGTTTTTTAATGGCACCCTGGCAGGTGAAAGGGGTCGAGAGGGGGTGTTTTTGCCTCTACGACTAGGCACCTGTTTCCATTCCTCCCCATCCATATTGTCTGTTCTGTCTGCCTGATGGCAGGGGGGGCTGGGCTTCACCGCCTCCTGCTGGGCTTCCTTAGGAATCGAAAGGGTGTGACTCCACCAGTAAATTTCCCTTTCACTCTCCCTTATACTTCTTAGCCTTTCCACCTCTTCCTTTAGCTCTGCCACCAGACATAGCAAATCATCCACCTGCTCACATCGTATGCAGGTGTTTCTCACGCTGTCCTCTGGTAGCAGTTCCAGGCTCAAGCAGTCTATGCAGCCAGAGGCCTGAGTGGCTGCATCCTTTTTAGAGGATTCTGTCTGTATTGACACCCCTCTACTAGTAATAGGGGCAACAGCTTTCATTTTTTTGGGAGGCATGACATGCCACGCCCCTGTTTGCCCACTCCTGTGGGGTGCATGAGTAACCTTCGCTCACGCTCTCTTGGAGGCTCTTATATATCCCCCCCCCCCCCCCCCCCCCCCCCTTGCCCCCCCGCCCCATCACAAGCCTGAACCCCCCCCACTCACCTTAATCTGTTCCGAGGAGGAGTCAAGCCTGGGCAGCAAATGGCCCTTCTTAATAATCTATCTCATTATTCTATTGAATAACATGGACATACAATAGCGGCTTGGGTTGCAAGCTATTTGCTATAGGAGCTATCTTCCAATACATTGGACAATACCAAGGATGATTATTTAAACTGCAATTGACTTCAGGTTTGTGATGCGGAAGGAAAAAACTACTGTCTGTCTTCAAGACAAAGGATATTGTTTGCTTTTAAAGTTTTTTTTTTCATTGAGCATTGGGAGTTTTTCTTTGATTTGTTTTTTCCCAAGACTGCAGTCTTCACTCAAAAGCTCTGCATTTCCCTTTGGATACTGTTGCTCTGCAGTCTGCCTACCAGATAAAAAAGTTGGTACCATGGAACTCCCAGAGCTGCAGCAACTGTAAATAAGATCTACTAGTCATTTGAGTTGAACACTGTTTTGTTACATGCTTCTGGGAGAATGGGAGCTCAGCCTCACCAACTGTTTATGTGTCTGTGTAGGTGTATAAAAAGAGAGACAGAAGTGTGTAGACACACTTTTGTCCAAAACAGAGTTACGGAGAACCTGATGCACCTTTTTTGGATCACTGTACAGTCAAATATTGTCAATAGACTGTAGAATTGTAGAATTTTAAGCTGTTGTTACCTAGCTGATTGCAATAACTTTCAAATTAAAAGGTAGCTCTTTACATTTGTTCAGCATCTCATATAGGTGTTAATTTCCTACCAAGTAAGCAACCTTGTATTTTTTCTTAAAATGTGTATTGTAACATGGCAGCCAATGATTTTTTTCTTTTTGGAAAAGCTGTCTCATATGGATTCATTTTGTCACTGCTGCAGTCTGGTTAGTGTTCAACCAAATGGCTTCATAGTGCTTAGAATCTCATAAATTCCAGACATGTCTCTCATTTCCAAGATGCCAATCTGTGTTAAAGCACGAACAGCTGCTGAGACATTTGAGAGGCTGCCTCTGTCCCCTTCATGCTGTTCTGCACCTCTTCAGTAGCCTCTTTTCCCCCTTTTGTGGAGTCAGAGGACTGTCAAAGGAAAGAGCAATTCTTGGACTTGAGTTTGAACACAATCATGGCCAAAGTTTGGTATAAAGAGTTCTCTTTTGTCCTTCATTTCCACTAGCAGGAATTTGAAGTTAGGAACTCTTTTGGCACCAAAATATTTTATCCTGAAATTTCTTAACCACAGCTTTCTTTGAGAAGCTGTCTTGAGCTCACTCAGAAGATCTTGTAGACAGCTAAGCCTTGCCCTGTCAAGATACACAAAGACCTTAACTAAAAGAAAGCTAAAACAGCTTTCAAGCAGGGTTTGTGGGTTGTTTGCAGATGATGAAGAAATTGGAGCTGAAGTGAAAAGCTAGAGTCCTCTATCACAGACAACCTGGAAAATGAGAACCAGATGCTCAAGTTCCAGCTGAGAACATGCAAGACGTGAAATAGTCCTGTAGTGATTTTCACCCATTTGTTCTCTGGAAGAGAGGGCTGAGTTATTTCTTTTTGGATAACCTGCTATGTCCACTGTGCTTCCATGAGCAGCTCCAAATGAAGGGTATTACTATAGATAAGATTTGAGTGATGCAGAGTACATTACAGTGGGTGAAATCTTCTTTTGTGAAGACTATGTATTCAGTGCCAAGTGAAAGTCTTTCTATTTGCTGCTGGAAGTTGAACAGCCAGAATCATCTGGTAAAGTAGCTCATGCTTTGTGAGAGACATTACTGTGACTATCCCTATAAAAAGCACTGCCATGTATCAGCAATGTCATCTGACTGCTTCCCTCTTCACTTGCACAGTGCATGGTCTGTGTTGGTAGCTGTAACTCACCAAGATGCTGTTGGTTGAGAATGGGGAGTAAAGCATGGAAATAACATAAAACCATCAAACATGATCACAGCAGCAGGATCTGTGCAAGAGTGAATGACTTTTGACTTCCTATGAAGGTCGAGGATCTTGCTAACAGAAGAAATAGGTGCTCTTAAAAAAATCTGGAAAACCGTTTGTGAAATTGCCTTTAAATGGACTTATCTTGAAACTCTTAGGTCGGGAATGCAACTCGTGCGTGAAAAGTCACACCGACTGTTTGCAAAGATAAATGGGCTAACCCATACACCTTTGTATATGGGGTTTGGGAGAGAGAGTAATTTTAATATCTGTCTTTACTGGAAAGTGGTTTCTTCAGTAGCAAGTTACTGCAGAAATATCTTTCTAAAATAACTTGCATGAAATCTCATTCTCACCTGATCTGTATTCATTTTGCACTTCCTCAAGCTCCTTTCTGATCTCTCTTTTAAATCTGGCAATTCTTACATGAAGTCTTTTTTCATCACTTTTCATCTAGTTCAACTGCTTTTCTTATTTCTGTGGTTTATCCATTTATTCTTGCTTTAGTGACAGAATTAGGAGCTTTTCATCTACTCTTTTTTTCTACCCTTTAAATACAAAATACAGGTTTATAATAAGACACTTTACTTATGCCACATTAACCTGCCTTCTCCCACCCATACATTCAATTGGTCTTTCTTTCTAATTCTGTGTCTGATAGCACTGAATAAATGCAAGGTGAGGTCTGGTACCCCGGAGAATGTGTCCCTCTTCTCTTCCCCAACAAATCAAACAAACGGGGAAATTAGAGCTGGGCCAGGACAAGGGTGCTTTTTAAATTTTTATTTTATTTATTTATTTATTTAAATCTAGTGATTTGCTCTCACACTGTGCAATGTGAGACTGAACTCAACCCTTTTCAGGTTGCTTTCTGGCATCCATCTCAAGCCCAAGCTTTCTGACACAGTGGTGTAAACGCAGTTCAGCTGCTGGCATAAATAAGGAGGCTGACCCCTTTAAGAGCTACCTAACTGAGGGCTGTAGGCAATTCTCCCTCAGAAGCATGCTCAAATGTGATCTGCACAGCTGCCCACCCCTTCCTTAATCTTCAAGTTGCCTGAAGTCCTCTGATCAACTCCAACTCTGGTAAATATGGTCAAAATCCTCTGACCTTCTTTAGCCCTTGCAGCCTAAGGGAGTCCTGTGGCCCCGATGCAATGGCTCTGCCTCCCAAGGAAGGTCTTTGCAAACTTGGCAGAATTGCGGTGTTGGAACACACTCTGAGTTTACCAACATTGCTGTGTGGTGCAGGTGGCTGATGAAGTGAGTCAGCTCCAGAAATAACCAAGCTGCTGCTCTGTGCTCCCAGAATGGGAGCATGTAGCCTGCCAGATGCATCATCCCTCTGGATGGCATATCTTGTCAGACTGATGTACACAGGAGCATTGCTGAAGGAAAGCTGCCAGGGCCTACTGCTGAGAAGAAGTGCTCAACCAAACTCTTGTGGAGCCTTTGGTTCTTTGATATCTTGAATCGCGTGAAGAGAAAAGGCTACACACTTTTTTTTCCCCAAGAGAACTTCTTTTAATTTAGTATGAAAATAGGCATTTTGGTAAAGGGGTTTTACAGGACTAACAAACAACCCAACACACAACAACCCACAAATTAGTGAAATACAATCCATTGGTTTGAAGTCACCCACAAGAGGAAGAAAAGAGTAAAGGAAGAGCAGAGAGAAGAAGGAGTGAAGAAAGAGAGAAAAAAATAGTTACTGCCAAGAGTTGCATGGAGGCAGCTTCCAGGAGAGAAGGTAGGACAAAATGGAGGCCCTGTGCACCTCTATTTATATGGTTTGGCTACTGTGGCCACCGGTCCCAGGTGGGACATCTGATTCACTGACCCCTCACTGCCCTCCTAGCCAAAATGAGGGGTGCTGCAGCCAATTAGAGGCTCCAGAGAGCGTGGTGTGGGTCTGTTGCCTTAGTGGCAACAGCATGCCAGCATTTCTCCAAAGCAGGCTTTTTTGAAGCATATTCTTCCTGCTTTGGGGAAGATTTAGACTATGAGTGAGTCAAATTTACTGGCAGAACCTTTCTTTTTATTTTAATTCTTGAGAAATCAATGTTGCTCAACCACTGTCATTTGCTATGTGCCAGGAGCAATTCTCCAAACCTCCACTAATTCTGTAAAGGCTTCGACTGACATGTCTCACTTTACTGTTATCTGCACTATTAGTACTCTATCCCTATCAAATTCCAACAACCAAAACACACAAATCAAGCATACACCTGAGATTAGGACTTAGAGAAGTGTAATTTACAACCAAGGGAAAAGATGAGATTTAGATGCTGATAGCATCTTAGAGATACTTCTAGCAAAACCATACTGTAGGTACTGAATCTGGATAG
Organism: Corapipo altera; assembly: GCF_003945725.1. Lineage (NCBI taxonomy): Eukaryota > Metazoa > Chordata > Aves > Passeriformes > Pipridae > Corapipo > Corapipo altera. The sequence goes on from NW_020884949.1 coordinate 2,201,282, forward strand.
TGTTAGAGGAACTGGATGATTTAAAATAAGTAAGTGCTTTAATAACATTGCTTACTACCATAATATCAAATTCTTGAAAATAAAATCAGTAGGTCTTTAGGCAGGAGAAGGGCATCATGATTTTCCAGCACAGAACCATCAGTCAGTTTAAATAAATGTGAACCTGGACCTTCATTCCAGTCTGTACTGAGTTTTATGAGGCATTTGAGCAATTTTTGATTATGCAGAAGTTTGTATAAATTAGAATATTTGCATGAGGAAAAGTATGAAGTAAACCCAAACCTGAGTCTTGATGTTATATGTTAGATGATAATACAGCTCGTTCCTTATTTTCCTTGAACAAAATCTCCTGCACTATCTGTATTTTTATTGAATTCAATCTCCACACTCCAACAAAACTGAAAGCAAATGGAATCCAAAATTTCTAATTAAAACACCACCAAAACTCATTAATCTGCTCTTTATTTCATTTTTCTTCTTTTTTTTCTTTTACTTTCCCTAGTTCTCTCCCCTTTGTTTTCGTAGGTAACTGCAAGTACCACTATACAAGAAAAAATCAGAATTTAACTAAAAGGTAGAGGTTATGGTACCAGAGTGGTCATGGCTTCAGAGTAGTTTTCTGCTGCTGAATATAGTGCTGGATGGACCATGGGCTAGAGCTGCAGTACTAAAGCAAAGAAGGTACTCATCAGTGTGTGTCCTGGCTGAGCTTTTTAATGATGTTCATGATAGTCTGGGTGTGGTTTTTCAGCAGCCACAGGGCATCAGTCTCCCTGGAGACTTCCACTTCCCTGGAGATAGGAGATGATGTCATCTTTGATTCAGAAAGCCTGATGGAGGAGGAAAGCAATGATCTCCTTGGTGGATAATTGCTCTTCTAGCAGGTAAGTCATGTCTCCAAGGCAAAGAGGAGGGGAAGGATCTCTCCGGTGAACACCAAAAACCCCCATGTCATGCTACTTGTGGCAAATGAGCCAAGGCATGCAAGTTTTGGTGGTCTCTTGTCCACAGTGGAACCAGTCTCAGCCCCAGGTATCAAGATAGAACCAGGGCCTTTGATGCTCCCCTGCACTGCTTACGCATCTCTGCAATGCCTCCAGTAATAGCAGCCTCTCCATGCAGGGCTAACTTGGGCATTGGCCCCATTAATTGCTTTGGAGATGTAAATGATATTTTGGTAGCAATTAGGAAAAACACATACACTTGGGCTAATATTCAGAGGCAGAGGCTTTGAGGTACTTCCCTAATATTGCAATCCTCACTTTAAGCTCTTCCTATGTCACTTTAAATAAAGGCAAAAATGAACACACCTAGTTACCACCTTAAAAACACCCTGCTGGATATGGTGATGCTTATGCAGAGCATCCCCAAGCCCCTGAATGAGAGTGGGAAGAAGGAGAGCTCATGCCAAGTACAGCAACTCCTGTGCTTGGCTTTCCTTCATATTATTTGCACCTACCCATTGTAAAGAAGTCTGAAATCCTAATAGTTTTCTTACAGCTACCATCTCCCCTGAATCTGCTGTCTAAAATACCTACTGAGCCAGGGGCTCGAATAAGCTCAGTGAAACACTATAAATATAGAAGAGAGGAAGGATGTCACAGGATCTGAAACTGGCAGCTACATAATGAAGCTCCATTTAGATCAGGACAATCTGGAGTTCAAGGGAAAATGTAGCCACCATTTACTCTTCTTTTAATCTTTTTTTTTTTTAAAAAGCCAGAGTGAGACTTAATTACTGCAGAACTTTGAGTTTGCATGTTGTCCTGAAAATGAAGTTTGCTTTATGTCTTAGTTTAGCCTAAATCACATATTTTTTATGGTCTTAATGTTATATGAAGTACCCTTTCATCATGCAGTTTAGCTGAATCCTGTAGTTTAAATGTGAAGAAAAATACCCAGTTAGTCATTTGAGAATGAAGTCATAGACATTTTCTCTCAACCTCTGCCTTTTAGACTGCTATAAATAAGGGTGTTGATGCAAAATTAATGTAAGAAAACAAAAAAAGGGGAAGAAGAGAGAGTTCAGCTACCCTGATCGATCAATACACAAAATGCAAAGATGACAGTTTAGTGACTGAAGCGAACCTAAGATACTCTGCAAAAAATTTTACAGCCATATGGGCTACAATGATGCTTTGCAGCTGGCTTATCTCTGTGTTTACCAGGACACACCTTACATTTGCCTGCACAATTAAGGTTTTAAAATACAGATAAATTTTGGCAGACATGAAGTACCAACAACATCCAAACACTTAATTTCAATCTCCTTGGTAAAAATTCAAAATATCAAAATGTATGATATCCCTTCCACTGCTGACAGCAGAAGTCACCAGTTGAAAATAAAGCATGTCCACTATCTATTTTTTCTCCTTGAAAAACATCTTGTTTCTTTAAAACAAAACAAAACAATAACAACAAAAAACCAACCAAATCACAAAACCAACCCCCCCCCCCAAACATGTAATGTTTTAGACTAAAATAGTTGTATAAGAATATAAGTCCAGCAAAGGCCACTGGTGTACATCTTACCCTCCACAGTCAATCTCAAAACTTGAGCTTGGATTCTGGTTATGGCACCTTGACATTGTTACACAATCTTACCTGGCTTGTCCATGACCCTAGTACCTGTGGAACAGGACACAACTCAGGGAAGTCTTAGATAAGTCAGAAACAAGTTTTACCTACAAAATTGCAAAGTTTTTGTGCATATAACCAGCTTCATGCACCATGTCTTCCCTGATGTACAGCACAGGGGAATGGGGCCATGATACAGCATGGACAGGTCTGGATTCAAGGTAGAGGTGCAAATGGAATGCTTTATTGAGGTGTGCACGGGGTTTTTTTGAGTTCAGGCAGGGAAAGGGCTAGAACATGGGGTGGAGCATGAGATAGACAAACGGGGGAACACATCGGGGTAGGGACACAGGCAAAGGGGGAGGAACGTGGGAGTAACCGGGGACGGAAAGGGCAGCTTTATCTGTTCTGTCAGTTATGTTTGCCAAACATCACTCTATCACCTGCCTGTGACAGTTTCCATGTTGAATAAAAAACACTGGTAAAAAGGCCTTTCTTCTTCCCTCCACCCTGTCACCTTCTAGGGCTTTCCTGTTATTTGAGAAGCATCTATTGAGAGACTCCGAAGGCAGAGTCTTCCTTATTCTGGCTGTGGGCATGTTCAGAAGACACAGATGTGCTCAGCCCTTTGATATAGACGTTTAATAAGTTAGACTGAATAACAAATATTTTCCTAATATTCCTAATGACAAATATGAGTAAATAACCATCACATATTTCTGCCTATCTGCATGGCATTACTTGTACTGACTGCATTATGATCTATGAATGCATAAATTAATATGTATGGTTATGATGCTGTAAGAAAAGCAATGGTAAACAGTTTCTGGAATTCAGATGTCTGAGCTCATGCTACATATGTAATACCTGCTTAGGCAACAGCAGTTTTGTATGCAGGTGTTGTAGTTTAGGAATTGTATTCCCCAATTTAGTGTTTCCCAATGAAAATACGCCAAACCAAGCACCACTCGCTCACTTCCCCTTCTCTCCCCGCCTCCCCCTGTAGTGGAATGGAGAGAACCGGTGGCACAAAAAGGGAAGATTGTGAGTTGGTATATGAACAATTTACTAGAAACAACAATAAAATAAGAAATGAATAGTAGAAGCAACAACATTAATAACAATATTAATAACATATATTAATAACCTGGTGTTACCCCAACCGCTCACCCTGCCTCTGCCAACTGGAAGGGGTCCATCTCCCTGCTGCTCCCTGTGTATGGCATGAGGTGGTATAGAATAACCTCAGGTGGTATAGAATAATGTAGCCGTGTCCCTTCTGGCTACTGCAAAAAATAACTCTATCCTGGCCAGAACCAGGGTAAACAGGCTTCTTAAAAATAACCAACCAACCAAACAAAAAAACTAACCAAAAAAAACAAAACATATATAGGGTAATAGAGTCACAGATGGGGGATTTCCTCATATAAATGCAACCCTAATGCCAGAATAGCACAAAATTGTCCCCTCCAACTGGAGCAACTGAAAGTTTCAGGAAAGCCATAGACTCTCTGCTCTATTCTGAAAATGATCATTTGCTCTCCCTTTGCCTTTTGAAATTTTATCTAATCTTAATGCCACACAGACAGAGCTCCAGAAGCAATTACCACGGAAATACAAGTCATGCCCAAATGCACCCAACTCCACTCCCCCTGCAACCAGCAGCCATTTCGCAGGATTGTTGGGCAGACCAGGAAAACAGTATGCAAAGCACAGACATGTCTGTTGGGGGCAGGCAAAAGGCTTTACATTTAAGTAACATCTTAAAGTTACACAAAACTTGCCTCAACATGTTCTAGGAGAAGCATGGAAGCTCATGGAAGTTCCATGAGAAGCCAGGCAGAGGGGCCACTGTGTCCCTGTTTGACATGTCTGCCAAGAAGTTTGTGTTTACTCTTGTCTCTGGGAAATGCTGAGGAGGAATTGTGCTGAGGATTGCTGTCAGTGTTTCTTCTCTGTCACATACCTCATTTAAATTGCCAAGCTCAAATCACAATCTCTGATCCTCACTCAGGAAAGGGTCATGGGGCTGAGGAGGCTCTCCCAGCCTGGCAGGAGAGGGTACTGTGGGTGATGGTACCTTCCCAGCAGCTGTCTGCTGAACTGACTGCTCTGTGGTGGAAACTTAGCCTCATCTCTGGTGTTGTGTGGGTCCCTCTGCTGCCACCTGAAAAGACCCCTCCAGCTACATGCTCAACATCTGAAAACTTCAGCACAAGTGGGATGCAATTCAAGTGAAATATATGATCATAGGTGGATAAATTACAAGGGATTCAGGGAGCACATTGGTACATTTGCAAATAATTTCTGCAAGACAAGTTGCATAAGACCTTGCAGGAAGCTCTTCTGAAGACTGTTGTGTTCACCTGGTAGTTGCTGTATCAAAGCAGGATCCAGGGGCTTGAGATCTATTTTGGCAGAAACACCCAATGTTGCTCCTCATTTCCAAGCAGGCTAGAGAAATGTAAAGCCACAGCCAGCATAAATGAGATGGATGCCCAAAAAATGGTAAATGGTGCTATTTCCATATGAGGTCTTGCATGTAGGGCAGCAGGTGGCAAGACCAAAGAATGGTTTGTGTTGTAAGGGAGCATAAAAATCATCTCATTCCACTCCCCCCCTGTTATAGGCAGGGACACCCACCACTAGACCAAGTGCTCCAAGCCCCATTTAATCTGGCCTTGAACATTTCTAGGCATGGGGCATTCACAGATTCTCTGGGCGACCAGAGTGCCTCACCACCTTCACAGTAATGGTGTAAAGGTAGGGCTGCATGTGTGTGGTGCGTGTAATCATCACATCAGCATCCGGAGGTACCAAGAGAACCATCCTAAGGGGCATTTGGAAGTTCAGCACTGCTGAATTTCAGTGCGAGTCATGTTTCATAGTGAAAAATCAGCGTCCTGATTCCTGCCTGAAATAAATCTACCTTGTGACTCCTCCTGGACAGGACAAAGCCCCAGAAAATATCACAACACTTGTCTCTTCTCAAAGGACAGATGGCATTTTGCTATTAATTTGGATAGAAGAGAACCAGGTCCAAAATTCCTCACAACTGACTGTTTCTAATTAATATCTGTGCCCTATTCAATCCCCAAGGATCTTCTTTCCTCCGTCTAACTACAAACTTCTAGGGTGATCAGAAGAAGAACTCCATACATGCTTGCTGGTGGAAAGGAACATCCTAGAAGTATACTGTCTGATTAACCACTCCAACAAGGTTTGTTCAGATGCCTTGAGTTCTAAAGCTTGTAAGGAAAGTTTGTGAATAGAAAATAAGATAAAAACCTGTATCATCACTGTGGGAAGATGGCTAGGGTTAAAAATTAAAGGAGACTAAGAATTATAGGGTAAAATACAGCTGTATCTCCCTGGATGAAGCATGGCCACAAAGACATGGTCCACAAAGATTCCCCATACAACGATAAGCACCTGTTGTGGGTGATGGAACCGAGGGTGGAGTGGAGTGGAGACACCATGGCCTCCCTCCACAGAAATCGCTTCGGGGGGGAACATGGTGGTACTTTGTAGTTCTTAAGACCATATAGTACCTGTCAACCAAGGGAGATAGATGAAGATGTTCTGCAGCTGAGCCAACAACTATGTCAAAATCCCTTTCCTCAGATGTCAAGATACAACCACCCTCATTAAGCATGTGAAGCAAAGTGAGAGAATTCTGCATCAGAGATAGAAGTATTTTTGACTGAAGTAATTCAAACTCCACCTAAACCTTAAGAAATAGTATAAAAGTAAGTTGTGAATAGGGTGAAAATTGAGGAAGACTCCACAAAAACTGCTGGGATCAGTCGTCAACAGGCTGAACCTGTCTTTTCCCCCCATAGGAACTCCTATTGGGTAAGAATTATATTTTAAGCATGTTAAATACTGCTATAGAATTAGAGCTTGCTTTAAAGTATGGTAGATGGCTTTAAACAGGTTTTTGCAGTCAGATGCTATCACTAACAACCCTCAAACCTTATCAACCTGTCACAATCTGTGTTAATAGAGTGTTATTCTGGAAACTGTTAGAGTGAGTCCTTTATAAGGTACTAGCAGTTGCAGGTGGTGGATAACACATTAGAAAGACCTGCTGAGGGGTCTCCATGCTGTTGGCTTAGCCCCCCAGAAAGGGCAGTCAAATCACCCTCCAACCCAGTGAATCTGTTCAGTGAAGGATCTCCTGATGGGATGCTGATAGACCAGTCAGACATAAGGGTCTCAGCTTTCCTGGGGCACTGATAGACAAATAAATCACTAAGGGTAGAGAAAATGTCCCTACACCAAGGACTGGGTAACCCCCCCACACCCCTTTTCACATGACAGTCACCAATACATATATAAAAATATATACCATGTTTTAAATAGGGAGTTAAAATTATTCATTTGCATTTTCCAAGACTTACTTTAACTCTCTCTGTGTACCTCTGCAGCTAACAGAAGGCTTAACTTACTTCTCAGACCAAAGATATATATATGTATATGTGTTTTATATATATATATAATATGTATTTCATATATATGTATCATATATATATGATCCTTACATATGTAAATATTTCTTTATGCTGCTTACGTGTGTCCCCACCAAACAGCAAGAAAGAAACATAGGCTTTCCTAGGCAAAGGGGAGAATTTTTGGAATATGCATATTCCAGATAACAATCAGATTATAAGCCCTCTCTATCATGGGACCTGGAAGAATAACAATTTCAAGTGGGGTGCTGAACAACAAGTTTTTGAACAAATTAAACATGAGATTTTTCATGCAATAGCCCTTGGGTCAGTGGGGACAGGACAAGATGTGAAAAATGTGCTTTACATTGCAGCTGGGGTGAACAGTCCTTCCCAAAGTCTTTGGCAAAAAGTACCCACGGAGAGTAGAGGACGATCACTGGGGTTCTGGAGTTGGGTGTGGAGAGAGCAGGATTGTGTGAGCAACTTATCCTGAATTTCTGTAGGCCTTGGCTTGCCATGGCCAGGTACAGACAGTGTAAAAGTGCACAGTCATCATGGCTTCAGGTTCTGAGACTGAAACAAAGAGAAATCTGTGCCAAAATTAAGGAGGAGTCCCAAGAGGTAAACCATGTCTTCACATTGCGTGGACACCTCCAATAATCCAATTAGAAGTGTGTCAATAGGGCATGTTTAGATCGTGGACACTATCATGTAACCAATAATGTAAAAGTGATCACCCGCTGGGGTGTAGAAAAAGTACAAAAAGGGCAGCTTATGTAAATAAAGCTGACATTTTGTGGATCAAATTGGTCATATGCAATCTGTCTCGGACCCCCTCCATCAACAGGTGGGGATACAAAGAATCCGAGGCCTCACACCACTACCCAGAACACCATCTTTAGGCCTTGAAAAGCAAGTCCTGTGATGACATGGCACACCAGAAACAATTGAGTCATACAACAGGACCCATTTCAAAGATACTGTCATAGACATCTAGGGCAGAGGACACGGTATTGAGTAGGTATATCACAGTCTCCATAAAGCATCAGCCTCTGGGAAAACTGAATTGTACAATGGACTGTTAAAAACATGGAAAGCAATGGGTGGTGATACTGTAAAGCGGCAGCAACAAACTTCTTAACACCAATTTGTAGGTATTAAAAAGTAGGCATTCTTCTTTATTTAGTGTGCTGGATGTTCAGAGGATAGCTTCTCTAATCAAATATGCCAAATGACAGAAGGACAGAGCTTTTTATTATGCATGTTGTTTACATATTCATTAGATATTCTTGCTTACTTAATACATATTTATTAGTTTGCTTTACATAGTCACAAACCTACTGGAAGTCCTTCTTTGGTCCTTCTAGGTTTTCTTTGTCATCTTGACCTCAGTTCTTGAGCAGGCACAGCATCACTATGTTTCACCACCAAAAACTGTAACGTTTATTCTTTATCTGGATACACAGAGCTTAGTTTACATTGTATTTGTTTGAGTTACATCCCCTATCTAATTCTTGAGGACTTCTCTAGGATTATATTGTTGCTTATGTAGGCATTCTGGGATAGTTGTGAGTAAAGTTTCTATTTCTCCTTCAGTGGTGGGACCTTCAAACATTGGGATCTACACTTAGTGAAGGCTACTTAGTTAATAATATTAGAGGCTGTACCAACTGAGCTTGCCCTGCCCAATCAAGACCTCCACATATTGTAGAAGAGGATAAAGTCACCATGGTGCATATAAGGAATGTGTTAGGGAAGACCCTTTGGATTAGTCCTGCCTCAAGCAAAGGCAACCTCTACATAGGACTGGTTTTGCTCAAAGACTTGGTGCACTTGGTGCGTAAACGAGAGCGACAAAGAAACATCATGTGTACCTAAAGGGGATTTGATGTTGGGTGAGAACAGACTGTAATTTTAAATTCTATAATATTAGTTGTTCAATGACACTGCCACTGTATGCCATAACTGCCGTGGACAATGAGTATGAACTGCTCCAGGTACATCAGTTGAGAACTTCTGATGCAGCTTGTAATCAGCCAACAGCACACCAGCCCTCCTATCCTGAAGACATCTAAAACGCAAAGAACCCAAAGTCATGGACTAAATGAACTCACCAGACATCTTGAAGAATGGCCATTGACTATGGAAATAATACCTGTGCTTGCACATATACATATATATATATATATATACACACACACAAATATATATGTATATAGATGGAAGGTATAGGATCTGATCATGATGTAGATGGTATAGAATAAGAGGTGGATAATGCCCTGGTTCAAACCAGGATAGAGTTAATTTTTTGCAGTAGCTGTGAGGTAGTGCAGCCTGGAGTTATGTGGGCTTGGCTAGGTGGTTTATTATATACTACCTCATGTCATTGCTGGGGGTGGGGGTAAGGAACTTTCTCACACCTGAGAAGAAGGGTGGGGCTTCCAGTTGAAAGAAAGGGCTAGAGAAAGCTGTCTCCCATTGTTCATTGTTGCCAGGGATCCACAGTGAGCATTTTTTGCATGTGAATCACCCTCTCCTTTGTATACTCTTATTATTAATATTGTTGCTAATATTGTTCGTTTTCTTATCTCATAGCTGCTTCCAGTAAATTGTTCCTATCTCAGCCTGTGATCTTCACCTTTTGTTTCTCCAATTCTCGTCTTCCTCCTGCCTAAGTGGGAAGGGAGAGTGGAAGGGGGAGTGAGAGAATGGTATCTGTTTTGGGAGAGTCTCTGTGGGGGTATATAGGGGTTGGGTTTCAGGAGGGGTGCCGAACACCACCCTGGGAGATGTAGTTTCCCAAGCACTCTATTCACATGGGCAGCGAGATCCCCATGGTGATTGGTTGTTAAGGTCACAAGGTGTGACGTGTTAACATATATCAAGCTGTTGTCTCATTTGAATAAACAGGATTTGGCAGTGAACCCTCAACCATCTAGCTGGTCTGCATAATTTATTTACTTATTATATTAATAAGCAATAGGGGCACTGAATTGGGGAGTATCATTCCTGAAATATGACACAATATTATCAGCAGAGGTCCTTCGTCATGAGTATATGAGCTCTGCATGTGATAAAGGTGTAATTTCACATTACTGATATTACTACATCACTAATAGTAATGCAATTATTATTGTTATTATTGTTATCAATGTTATAATAATAATAATATAATAATATTAATATAATTATGTAATATTAATTTACTTTAAACAGACTATTATAAATAAAAAAAAAATTGAATGTATGGGTTTGTAGCTGCTAGTCTTCTGTAAAATATGCCATGGCATATTTTTATCAATGAATTATCAGTTCCTGTTTGGGTGAGTACGATATTAACACTGGACATACCAAACCAAAACTTTTAATTTTGGCCAGGTAACTAAGACAAATAAGGAATGGCCAAGCAGCTCTAAAATAGGTCACCCTTCTCATAATCTCTACTCTTGTTCAAAATAATTTGTTCTTTCAGTCAATGTGTAGGAGTAGAAAAGACTTTACATAATGAAGCTCAGCACAGTGAGTTTAAGTCCCTTTGAAAAGCCTCTGATTTATTTATCACTCTCCCAACCCTTGCTAGTCCTCACAGCAGGCAACTGTGGGAGTGAGTGAGATCAGACTAGACAAGTCATCACCGGCCACTGCAGGAAATGAGTGGCACTGGCTTCAGGATCCGCTGACCTGTGCATGAGGACAACTCTCTGTTGAGATGCTGTCTGTGTGCTTTAGCTCAGCTATTAGACTGCTTCCTTGGGCAGCTGGCTGCTTATATCCCTAGTATTCTTGTAATAATGGTGTCACAGTTATTTCAGAAATTGCAGTTCGTGCAGTGGTTGAGGCAGGGTCAGTTTTAGCATGATCTCCTCTGTCGGTCAACACTTTACTCATATTATATCTTTGAGAGATTTAGTGAGAGTATAAGATGGCCTGTATGAACTTCAGTGCAGAATGACTCTCTTGATAGCCATGGAGAAGGATAATTACTGTGGGTTAAAGCTTGAGATACAAGCATGAAATCATCTCCACAGAGAGAGCAGACATGGTCATGATCTTCTAAAATGTATTGAGACTCACAAAAATATCAGCAGGAGTGAGGTTATTTTGGTTAGCAGAGAAAAAAAGAGTTGACTCGAGAAATGTGTTGTGGGATGTAACTGAAGGAAGAAATTTGGCTTACAGTTGTTGGCAGGAATTAAATATATTTGGTTCAAATATTTTTCAATCAAAAAATATAGAATATTTTGTTGCCAATAGAGTAAACCAAAATTGATGGAAACTGGCACGGAGTCTCGGATGGGAAAAAGCACAAAGAAAATAATCATAAGGAAGTCTAGGGACGTTGCCTAGACACCACCAACGTGAAAGTAGGATAAGTTGCTAAAGAGAAGGGAAACTTGCCCTCATGCTGGATGAAAGTAAAAGAAAAAACATGTCTCAAATCCCATCTTGTTTCAGAATGGTAAAATACTAGAGTTAGATTTATCAAAAATATCAACCTTCCTCATCACTCAAAAATTACTCTGAGTATATTTGATTTTAAAATATTCTTCCATTTATAGTTCTGGGATTTTTGGCTGAACATTGTGATGACTAACAAGAATTATGCAATTTACCCAGAGAAATGAAAAGCTTCTATGAAAATCATGCAAAGTTTTGCTGCACTCAGAAATACTGCTTCACAACAACCTATCTTTTTGATTTTGTTTAAACGGATGGAACATGGAAATATAAATAATTTTATTGTAAAAAATCAAAGTGTAATAAAGATAACGTTAGTGCAAATTATATGATATTCCTATGGTTGTGAATATTTAAGTCCATGTCAATGAATGTCAGCCATGTCACACTTACCAAGATAGAAGGATGTAGGTAGTTGTAGTCAAATCAGATGGATTTTGCAAAGCATTACTAAGCAAACATCTCACAAACACATTTTCCCCTGAAATCTAAGATATTTAATCTACTTAGCACATGTCAAACAACTTTTCACCAAAACTATCACTCCAAAAAATGTTGATGGTTGATTTCTCCAGTTTTGTAGAGGCCACTGATATAGTGACCCTTTTCATCTGTTTCCTACAGAAGGACACACAGGACATAACCAAAGGCAGTCAATAGCCTCCTCTGTTGTTAAGGAAGAAGCAAAACATCCTCATTACCACCCTTAAGCAGTGCTAGGACAGCTCAGGTAACCTTAACTCCCAGTGCAAAGTACAGTAGGGAGGGCTATGTTACTTTTTCCTACCTGGCAGTGAATTTCTAAAGCTATGATGACAGAGAACATCTGTGTATTCCAGCAGAAAATTACTCATAAACTCACATATTGTTTTAACACATCTTTATCATTTGATCTAAATTCTATTTAGAAAATTTGTAAATGACTGGATTTGTCATTTTTATGACTTATTTATGCAGTCCCAAACCACTTGATGTCAAGTGGTGGTCCACATATTTATTGTTATCTTCCTATGCGTAACAAGACAGGGTTGTCTTGTTGTGCATATTCACTAAGGAAAATGTTTCCTGCATTAATGTGTCATCATATTTTAATTCAGATGAATGCTTGAAGATGTCTAAGAAGGGCTCATCAGCTGCAAAAAGAGAGGAGGTACAGAAAAATTCACTGGAAATTCCTTCAGAATATTGCTAACTTTTATTGTACCCCAGCTTGGCTTAACCCTGAAGTGCAGGTTGACCTGAATTCAGCTAAGAGAAATGTCATTTTGACTTATTTCAAACAGGCATCATCCTGCCTACTGCCCATATCCAGGCAGGCATGCAGTCTGGAGATCTTGGTGGATGGCAGGTTATTTAGGAAGCGGCCCAGTAAACAATCCCATGTGAGTTCTAATTATATGAGCTGCAAAGTGGTGGTAATGATGCCTGTGGACAGCAGGCTTTCTCAGCATGCAACAGTCCACTTTCATTAAACAAGGAAAACCTGCAGCCTTGTCTACACATATTATTGCTAATCTCAGTCAAGTGTCGCAGGGCTATTTCAGGTGGGAAAAATGTGGATGTGGGGTCCTGTTGCAAAATTACTTCTGTAGCAATGAATTTACTAATATACAGACTAGGCTCGAAAATCATTCTATATATTCTGTAGATCCCTCTCCTGAAGCACTTTGGCACCATATTAAAACCAGCATCCAGCAGTCCTCTGAAGAATCCTTAGGGTTCTCCTTCAAGAAGAACAAGGACTGGTTTGATGAAAACAATCAAGAGATCCAGGAATTGCTGAGGAAGAAGAGAACTGCTCATCAAACACACCTTGCACTGCCTTCCTGTCACATAAGAAAAGCAGCCTTTCATCTTGCATGCAGCAAGCTCCAACAGAAACTCCGTGACATCCAGAACAAGTGGTGGATCGATCTAGATGAAAAAACTCAATTATGTCCAGATACGGGTGATCACAGAGGATTCTATGAGGCCCTAAAAACAGCATACGGGCCTACATACCAGGTCCAAAACCCTCTACTCAGCACAGATGGTCAAACGCTTCTAACAGATAAAACCTCCACTCTGAATCGATGGTCTGAACACTTTCAGACTCTTTTCAGTACCAACCGTGTAGTCCAAGACTCAGCAATTCAGTCCATCTCACAACAACCGGTGAAGAATGAATTGGATGCTGCCCCCACTTTGGGAGAAACTCTTAAAGCCATACAGCAGGTGAAAACTGGCAAGGCAGCTGGGGTTGATGGAATTCCACCTGAAATCTGGAAACATGGGGGCCTTGCACTCCATGCTAAATTTCACGAGTTTGTGGTGCGCTGTTGGGAACTAGGTGAACTCCCATCAGACCTTCGTGATGCAGTCATCATCACTTTGTATAAGAAGAAAGGAATTAAATCAGACTGTTCAAATTACCATGGTATTACTCTGCTCTCCATTGCTGGCAAAATCCTGGCAAGAATACTCTTGAACAGACTAATACCCACTATAGCAAAGGAATTCTACCTGAAAGCCAGTGTGGTTTCAGAGCCAACAGGAGTACCACAGACATGGTATTAACTGCAAGAGAAGAGTAGGGAACAGAATAAAGGTCTTTATGTAACCTTTGTTGATCTCACCAAGGCTTTCGATACTGTGAGCAGAAAAGGTCTATGGCAGATTTTGGAAAGTTTAGGATGTCCCCCCCAAGTTCCTTAAAATGATCATCTCACTCCATGAGGATCAGCACAGCCAAGTCAGATATGGCAATGCACTTTCTGAGCCCTTTCTAATTACCAATGGTGTGAAACAAGGCTGCGTTCTTGTACCAACTCTATTCACAATCTTTTTCAGCATGATGCTCCAAAGAGCCACGGCAGACCTCAATGATCAGGATGGTATCTACATTTGATACCGTACCAATGGGAGCCTATTCAAACTAAGGCGACTGAAGGCCCACACTAAGACCTTAAATGATCTTGTCCGGGAGCTACTTTATGCTGATGACGCCACCTTTGTCACCCACACAGAAGCAGCTCTGCAGCGGTTAACATCCTGCTTTGCAGACGCTACTGAGCTCTTTGGGCTGGAAGTCAGCTTAAAGAAGACAGAAGTTCTCTATCAACCGGCACCTCAGGAAGTCTTCCATCATCCCCATATCACCACTGGCCAATCAGAGCTCAAATCAGTCCAGCAGTTTAATTACCTGGATAGCCTCATCTCCTCGGATGGTAAGATTGATGGAGAGATAGACAACAGGTTAGCAAAGGCATATAGTGCTTTTGGAAAACTCCATAAAAAAAGTATGGCATAATAAACACCTGAAGAAAAGTACAAAGACCACTGTTTACAGAGCCATAGTGCTGTCTACTCTCTTATATGGTTCTGAATCATGGGTCATTTACCGCCACCACCTGTGACTCTTAGAACGCTTCCATCAACGCTGTCTCCGCACAATCCTAAACATCCACTGGTCAGGTTATGTGACTAATAGGTCTATTCTAGAACAAGCAGTCACAAGTATTGAGGCCATGTTACTGAGAACACAGCTGCGCTGGGCAGGACACGTCTCCAGGATGAAGGACCACCGCCTCCCTAAGATCTTGCTTTATGGTGAACTTGCCACTGGCTGCTGCAAGAGAGGAGCCCTGAAGAAAATATATAAGGACTCCCTGAAACAACATCTCAGCCTTGGCCACATTGATCAACATAACTGGTCTACTCTGGCCTCAAACCAGGAGGCCTGGAGACACATCATCTATAACGCTGCTGCTTCCTTTGAGAACAGACACAGGATCACTCTCGAGGAGAAAAGACAACGCAGAAAGAATCGTGTCTTGCAGAATATACCACCTAAGGAGTCTTTCTGCTGTGCCTTTTGTAATTGGACATGTCTATCTTGTATTGGCCTTATTAGCCACCAGTGCACTTGTAACAAACGTGGATAGAGCCTTTCCCAAATCTTCGTTCGCAAAGCCCAGCCATGATGATGACAGAATAGTCTCCTCTTACGGTAACCATGTACTCATTCTATTTCTTTCAAAATGTACCCCTTTTCCTAGTAGACAGACATCAAATTTTGGGTAAAATAACAGTTGGCTGTATTTTGTCATTCTTTTCTCCCTGACTGTAAAACGCTGCATTAAATAAGCCTCTCAACATGTCTATGAAGTAAGTGTTACATTAATTAAGATATGCATGGCCCTGGAAAGTCTCCTGCAGATCTAAGAACTCTTACCATAGCAGAATAAAAAACAAGCCAGCTTTCTGTACACTAATGAAACCAAATAAGAAATGGATCTGTACACCAGACTATTACAGTGCTCAAAGTGAAAGGCAGAGAAATATTTTTTTATAAGCTCTATTCCACACCATCATTTTCCACTGGAAATCCATACCAATAACAAGAAACTAGAAAGAACAAGCTATAAAGACCCACTGTAAAACTTAGATTAAAAGTGAAGAATATGGACCATATATCCATTTTGGCTTCTTTTTTTGGTAAACTAATTGATGAGTCTTTCCTAATTTAAAACTAAAAGTTATACATGTCACAGGGAGTTTGAATTTTACAATTCAAACTTTTGTTTTGTTCTTTGTGTTTAGAAACATGTCTGTCTTGGAAACAGGATCTGGAGACTAGCAGGTGAGAATCATGACAGAGTAAGTGTACTTAAGCATCCCAGCCCTCATGATTAGAGATAAAAAAATATTATCTTTATTGTTACTGTGTTTTTTCCTAAACAGTTTTCAGACTGGCTGAACAACCTGCTAAGGGATTTTTTCAGAGAGGAAAGATGCTAGTCTATAGTATATTCCATCTCAGATGTTTTAGGTCACTGTTATTAAACCTGGAGTAGTGTTACCACTAACCCAAAACATCAGAGACGAAAGATGCTACATCCTCAAAGCACTTAAAAGTATGGTGTTAAAGAATATACATCCAACCCATACTGCAGCATAAGGAAAGAAAAAGCAACAAAAAGGACTGCTGCTGTGTCCTGTAGCTACTTTTTGTCTTACCGAAGATTACATGACTGATCAATAGATATTTTTTTGCCATACATACAAGGTTTTCTTCACAAACACTGAATTCAGAAGTGTAGTTGCTCTTTCCTGAAAGTTGATAAAGGAACTGTCCTGTACAGCTGTGTCTCAGAAGGGTACTATAGTGCAAGCCTGCCCGAGACCTTTGGAAACATGAATATATTAGTTTGACAAAGGTGTGTAGAAATGCAGGTGAGATTCCACTGGTGTGCCCTTGCTGGCACTCTTGGGGCTGCAGGTGACCTTGGCTTTCAGCAGCACCTCAGCAGGGAGGCTGGGGACACCAGCACCTCTCAGGCAAGTATCATCTGCACTGCTGGGAAGCTGCTTTTGAAATGGGACTCCCACAAACATTCAGGGTTTTCAGGATTCTGGATGTGCAGTAAGGGTTTATAAATCCCAGGAGCTGCAGCTCGTCGGAGAGCTTTGCAGCTAAGGCTGTCTGGAACAAATTAATTTCCAGGTTTTTCTAAAAGTCATCTGGATGAGTTTTCTGTATGTGTCAGTGTATAGTTAAATGCCTTAAGGTCAAAGAATCAGGCATTCGTATCATGGCATAGCTCTGTACATCATCATCTAAACAGTGCACACTGTTTAAATACCTAAACAGTAATGTACCCTCCAAGACTGCAAAGTCTACAAAAATGTGAACACTGAAGTAGTTGCCAGTGAACCTGTCTTGTAGCTATTTGTACATCTATTTTAAATAAAAATTAATATTTTTTCAATCAATTTGTTTTATGGACTGTAGTCGCCATTTCTGGAATGCATTATGCATCAAATGATTTCTAACAACATTCAATCATTCATTAACCTTTTTGATCTAGCTGAAAATGTTCACATTAATTTCATTAGACAAATATTTTTTTCTATGTGTAATTATCCCTTTGACCAGCTGTTGTCATGGGTTCTTTGAGAAAAACACATAAAAAGAACTCATTATGAAAGGGAAATCATTATGAAAGGGAAATCCTAATTTCCTGCCAATGACTAAGTTTCTCGTGGTTCTCATGGATACTTTCAAGGACAGAGAAGATATCAACAGGAGAAAAAGCACATCTGTCACAAGTAAGAAACAAATGAAATAATTTTTGAAAAAGATGTCTTTATCTACCTAGTATAAGCAAACAGGAAAATGTGCAAGTGTTGTTTAGATGGATTTTACCCTTCTACTTTTCATCATAATATTCCCTAAAGTGTTCTGACACTTTAAACTTCTTACATCTGGCATTCAGAGTTAAAATGTGGTATGACAGACTGTAGGACTCAATTTGACAAAATTTCTGATTTTGCTAGAAATGAAAAGGCAAAGAGAACTCTGAAAAAGCAGACAAGTCAAAAGAAGAGTGAATTAGAAAGATTAAATAACATGCAGATAAGAATTAAAATAAAAACACAGAGAGACGCTTGGAAGGATTAGCGGCAGTGAAATGATGGAAAGGGCATGTGGGCTATGAGAGCACTTGCAATGTGGTTATTCCTCACAAGAGGAATTTGGGTATCAGAGGATAAAGGCAGCTCACCCACCTTCCATGTTTTGAGATGCTGTTGGAAGAGCTTATCATGCTGTAAGAAAGAGCTATAGCTTGGCACAAATATGTAGCCTTGAATCCCTATTATATCCCACATCTACACACAATGGTCCAAAGGAACAAAATGCTCACTATGCTGATCCAAAGGGACAGGCAGAAGGAACAATCTCATTGAGAGAGTTTATCATTCTGCAACTACTAGATGCATAAAAGCTGTGAAAGCACTAATGTATTAACCTTGAGAGACCAAATTTTTCCTGTGCAAACCATAAGGTAGGGAAAACCTTTCAAGTCAAACAGTAATTTCTAGGTTTCTTCCAAATTCTGGGTGCTAAGAAGTCTCTTTTATGTAGCACAACCAAACCAGGTTTGTCTTAGAAGATGCCTGTTTCCTAAATGCCAGCTACTTTTGGCTTTTTGTATAATTACAAAGTCCTGACATAAGTAGTCTAGACAATTAGGTTGGTCCTTCCCAGTTAAAGGTGTGGGACTGATATCTCATGCAGCACAGCTCTGCTGTTCTGCTCCTTACTTCTCTACTAACCCAGTTCCTGTCCATCAGAAAATAGAGCACAAAGTGGGGAAACAGAGGCGAACCCTCTTGATCTCTGGGTTTCCTCTGTGTACTTATAAATATACACATATGTGTGTATAATTCCACACATTTAGTGGAAGAAATGTATCTGTATTGTTCTTTGCTTCAAAATAAACGATTTTTTTCTGCTCAAAAATATTCCCATTACAGATTACATAAGTTCAGATCACTATGCCAAGCAAATCATCTTACACAGATATTCTTTTTTCTCCTTGTTTGATACATTTTAAACTACCTTTTTTTCAGCTAGTCTACTCTGTCTAAATGTCTGCTTTTCCAGGTTAAGTTCTCTGATCATAACTTTTCAGACAATGGGGATTTCTTAAATTATCTGATCAAAGTAAAAATGCTGTTCTGCAAAGTAGCAGACAAGGATTGGGAATACTTACTCTGCTACTGTATAACTAGTAAATTTGCTTTTAATAGGTTTGCAAGTAAAAAGAACATAAAGTTCTGCAGAGAATTAGTTTACCCGAATTGAATAATGAGGCTGTTGCCAGATTAGAGGGACAACTCCTCTCCTCTTCTTGGACTACCCCCACATCTTCAGTGTTGTCACCCCAGGACCACATGAATAAGTGAAATGCTCTGGCATCTTCTTGCAACCTCCTAGTGAAGACACTATACACCTGAAAACTGCCCATTTTCAGTACCGCCTGGCTGCGTTTCATGCAGCAGCTACTTCAGCAATATGAGAAATCCACTTTTCTTGTAAACAGATTATAACAAAATATAGGGAAAAACCAGATTTATTGTGGTTTTTTTTTCATTTGCAATGCATCAGCTATACAGAGATACACAGGAATAAACAGAGCTAAACAGAGAGTGATACAAACAGATATACAGAGATACTACATTGACTCAGAAACACATAAAAAATTCTGAAATGCTGAAGTTTTTAAGCAGGAAACAGTTTTATGTCTGTGGGTACTGTTCAAATACTTAAGATCAATCAGGAAAATGTCCATCACCTTATAAAAGCATCAAATCACTTTCCAGAGTAATTGCCAGTATGATGCGCCCCAGTGATTCACCCACAATGCATCAACTCAGGTCCATGATGCTTCTCAATTCAACAGATATGAGCGGGCCAGAAACTTTCAACAATGCTCAAGTACTGCTTTTTGGGGCTTCAGAGTGTTCTCTGGTGCATAAAATTGTTCAGCCAGAAGCTAAAAGGCTTTTCAGCTTCATTTTCCGACAGAGACTGTTTCAGATGTATTCACAGATGTAAAAATACTGCTCTCTTAATTTCATATGAGACAAACCAGTAATTACACCTGTTGCCTTAACACATCTACTTTTGTTTTGTCTTTTATTGATGCCTTCTTGTACAAGACAAGAAGTTAGCCCTGTCTGACAACGAGCCTTTTCTAATGAGTACAAAGAAGGGTAAGCTGTAGTTCCAATAACATATCAAGGAGAACAGGTGCTGAATATTAGTAGGTATACCTATTCTTCTTGATTGTATACGACAAAGTTCTAGGTTAACATGTTGGAAAGTTTTTGATTGCAGTTATGAAACAAGCTCACATTAGAATGTACATACCCAGGACTGAACATGCAAAATGAAGTGCCCATTTTGCATTTTGGACTACATAGATTTCACAAAGGTGTGATCTCAATCACTTGTAAGCCATTTACATGACACTGATCAGTTTCCTGAAAATTTTTGCTTAGCGGGAAAATCTCAAGAGTCATGCCTAGTCTTAGTGGGTGGGTATCTTGGTTTACTGACAATTGTCCTAGGAGGTGGGACCTACAATGGAATAGAAACTCATCCCCCTAAATTATGAAGTTTTTTTAAATTACGAGGCATTCCACTAGAATATGAAAATTAATAACAATTTTACGAAAAACAAAGAACAAACCAGAACAAAACAACAACCAAACAATAACAGAAAAAAATTGACACCCAAAATGCAACGCAGTCCAAACGTGGTCACATGATCACGATGTAGGTGGGGCAGAGCTGCAGCTGCACGAGTGGCACCAACTGTGGTGGCAGCCATGCAGGAACGGTGACTCTGGGCAGAGATGCTGGCGGCAGTGGCAGCAGTGGCAGCAGCAGTGAAGCAGGTCCCCATGGAGGTTGGCAGCGGGCAGGTGGTGGCAGCAAAGCAGGTACCTGTGGCAACTGGCAGCAGGCGGGCGGTGGCAGCAAAGCAGATCCCCACAGCTACAACGGGCGGGTGACAAACTCCTCTGAGCCACAGCCCCAGGACAAAGAGAGACAGTTCCTGTCTCATCAGCCGCTTCTATCCTTCTTAAACTCTCACAGTATCTGTGATTCAGATTATATATATATTTACATGCAAGTTCCAAATGACTCTCCAATCAACTTTTTCCTTTTCCACTACTCCTAATGCCAGTGCTGGGATGCAGCAGGAAATGAAGGAGACCACAAGAGTCCTCCACAGTCTCTCATTTCAACTGAAATTGAAATTGCTCACTGTGTTGCAGGACTCCAGTGCCACTAGCAGAATCAGGAGGCAATTCTAAATGTGAGCATTGCTAAGTCAAAAAAACCCTATAAAAATCCTTATGTCTCCTGGGGATATTGAGAGTTTACAAAGGAAGAAGGCTGTTGGGAGGGGAAGTGATTTTAAGCAGAGGTGACCTATGAATATGACCTATGAATAAGTTTAAGAGACAAGAAAAAAATTAGTTTCTCTGAATTTGTTCAATGGTAGTTGAAATAGATTAAGTGTATTGACCATAAAGATCAGTAAATGTTCTGGGTATTGCAGTATTTGGAACTCTCATATAATTTATACAGGGTCAATGGGGAGACACCTGAAAGAACTAGCAGGAATTGAAAAACGGAGAACCACTGATGATGCTTCAACAGAGATGTGAAAATTGTTAGGGACTACTGCCAAGAAGATTTACTCTGAACATCCAAGATACTTGACATGTAGATGAACATACAGACATGCTTTTTTGTCAAAGGGTAAAAATACAGAATACTGACAAAAACTAAAACGGTTACCCTTTTTAACTGTAAAAAGAATTAAGATAGCTAAGGAGACAAGCAGAATTTGAGGCTAAGATGGCAACAGAAGATGAATATGGAAAGTATCTACAGTTTATAATTTTTTAATAATATTTCCTTTTGTTTCTAAAGCTAAAATAAATGACATTCTGATTCTAAGAAGACTTTCAACTCAGTGGCTACTGTGCATGCAAAGGAAGGAAATAAAGAAGCCTGAACTTAATATCTGGAGAGACACAGGAGTTACGAAGACATAGGTTCCACAGTGAATCATGACATTTCTCTGAAAGCTAGGCAAAGACCTAAAAGCAAGACCCATACAGAAGAGATTTCAGAAGGACTGAAAGAGGAAAGAGCTACAGCTGTCCCACTAACCCTGATAGATACTGAAGGAAACACCAAAACCTGTCCTAAAGAAAATGTTGAGGAGCAGTGGAAGCATTTTAAGGTTTTGCCATTGATCTAATAGTTTATGAACTTGGGATTTTGCAATGATATAAAACTACTTGAGTCAATCATTAAAAATAATTTTAAAGGCCAACATGACTATTAGTAGTGAATCATAAGAACTGATAGGTTTTTCCATATAGGAATAAAAATCTAAGGCTGAAGCTGAGACGAATCATAGAATCAAAAAGAACAATTGAGGGACATATTTTATTTTGCAAAAATACTTGTCATGCTAGCAAGATAGAGCATCATAGAATAGGCCAAAATATTTAATACTACAGAATATCCTACAAACCATTTAAGGATATAATTTTCTTTACATATATTTTTCATATTATAAAACGAACACAGATACAATATAAAATAGGCCAAGAGTAGTTTGAAATGTATCAAATACAGATTTGTCAATATTTATATGTATTAACTAGGGAAATACTGAAGATGCCAGACAAGTTTAGAATAAAAATGAAGCTTTATTTCTAAATTAATATTAAAATTTAATAGTAACATTGCTGCAATTTAAACCAGAACTCAAAAATAAAAGAGCTGTATATTCAGTGTTGCAGATCTGAATCACAGATTCATAGAGTGGTTTGGGTTGGAAAGGACCTGAAGGATCATTTTGTTCCTTGAACACTTGAACAATTCCAGTGATGAGGCATTCACAGCTTCTCTGGGCAACCTGTTCTGTGCCTCACCACCCTCACAGTGAAGCTTTCTTCCTAGTATCTAATTTAAATCTACCATCTTTCAGTTTAAAGCTGTTACCTCCTGTACTTTCCCTATCTGAAGGGGAAAAACATCTGCTAACATCAGGAGTGCCAGATCTTGATACTTGGTCTTCTAGTAGGGTCAGCTGTTGGAGGTGCCCTAAGAGACTCTTACGACTGGTGGAAGAGACTTAATGAGGAGAGATCGGAGGAAGAAGAAAATATCTCACAGTGCATTTATGCTGTCATGCACAAGATATGATTATCATAACCACAAGAGTGTCTGTTTCCAGTGTTTTACTTGGTTGTGCAATTGTTCTCTTGTTGGCATAATGTGTTTTATTATGAGAATATATGATTCCCTTCTCTGTACCCCTGCTACCTTTTGTCCTATTGGTTCTATACAAACCCTTTCCCTATTTGTCCATGTTTAGATAGGTTCCGCCCCTTGTTGCTCTTTTGAGTACTCCTCCCAATCTCCTCCCTAAGTTCTAGAAAGCTCCCTGCTTTCTGTTTATAAGCCTGCATCCGTGTTCAATAAAGGGCCATTTTTTGTCACACCATGACTTGCATGCAGAGTGGTCCTTCTGGGTCTTGCATAAGGGGGGTTACAGCTCTCCCCCCGTCAGTCAGCCTGCTTCTTCTCAGCTGTGAGAATATCTTGCTGGACTTTCCACCATTGTGTGTAGACCGGAGTATGGTCTGACTACATGGTTTGAATTGCTGCACATGGCTGTGTGACTCTGCTTCTTCTCTCCTTTATTCCCAGGAGCTGCATTAGACCTTCCCGTACATGTTATTAAAGAAACTGTGTCAGGTATCAACAACAACAATCAAAGAAATAGCTAAGGAACATTAGCAGAAGACTAGCAATGCGGTTAAAATATTAGAGACAAAGATGTACATGAAATGAAGGGAAATTAACCTCCAGTAAATTGACTCAATTTTTCATAACAGTTCAACTTAGACTCTTCCCAGTACTTTGTCATAAGGAGGGTTCTCTCACTTCAGGAATACATTTTGAAACCTGAACTATCCTAGGTTAATGGCTGAATCTGTACTGTTATCATTACAGCCAAAAAACCCCATAGCTGGATAAAAATACTCAAAACTACATTAAGACGATTAAACATTTTGTGGAGCTAAGTTGCAACTGGTTTTGTGAGAAACTATGTTTAGTCAGATTAGAAGAGCAGGAACAGAATTACTGGTATAAAATGCAAGAAGAAATGTACTCATTACTGTGCAGCTGTGGGTAAAAACAGGACTTTAGTACTGTCTACAGCTAAGGTTCCCTGAAGCTTCAGGCACACTTTCAATACTTGTAATATTCCAAATCTCTTCACTATTCTGCCTACAATATTCTGTACTGGCTACAACAGTCTATTTCTTGACTCCCACTAAATCTCAACTAGAAAGTTTCAAGTAAAAATATTTTCACTGTGGAGGACATGAGTTAGAGTATGTGTTTGTCTGTATAATATGAAACTGCTTACAGTGGGCTGGGGAGAACTCGTTGCCTGAAATACTGTTTAACATGACAAGACTTGAATTTGTTTACTGGGATGCCTATGTTCATTTGTTAGTGTGGAGATAAAATCAAGCAAAAAACAACATTTGAGGGTGTACTTAAAAATTGTGTTACAGACAAGAACTTTTCCATCTGAAACACAAGTCTGATGAAAAAAACCCCACAAATCCATAATAATTCAAACTGAAGAAACACAGAGAAAGAGCAAGGTAAAATGATGTGCAAGTCGTGTTAAAAATGTGGTTCTAGACTAGAAGAAAAAAATCATGCTCAGCTTTTGAGCCTAAGGCCATCTTCCAATACTGCCTTCAAATATGTCTGGTATGTATTTCCATATTACCATTCTCGCTGTATTTTATATTCTGAATGATGGGAGAAGAGAGGGTGTTTCAAAAGGAGGTGTTAGCTAAAAAATTAAGTGTCTTTTGAAATATAAATACCTATAAATAATGACCTAAATATCAGAAGCAACAAAGTAACATTTTTCAAGAAATAAGCAAAACCAAACCAAACCGAAGACTTTTATTTGACCTAAATAACTAGAGAAATCTGGGGCTTCGGGTCAGAGTCTTAAAAAGCATTAGGAAATATTTAAAAAAAAAATGCATGGTGCTTAGTAGTGAGTGGTAAATTTGTTTTATCAGTTTAAATTAAACTAATTAGAGTAATGACATATATAGATAGATGAAATACAGTTCTGACAAGACTGATAGCTGCCTGACCCAGAAAATGTTCTTCCTTTTTGATACGTATACTTTACATGTTGGAAATAAAAAACATATTCTCCTTGGTTTCCTGTTTGAAATACCACATCATTCTTTTATGTTTGTTTATTTGTTCTGTTTTGTTTTAGCTTACAAAACTTTGAAGCAATATGGTGTAAACAAGTATTTTCAGATAGCCTTCTTTTATTTCTAAGGCTAATAAAGGTTTATTTGTACGTTTAGAAGTATCATTCTCATCTGCACAGGTGTTAAACCCATGGTTTTGTTAAACATTGAGATTTCTATTTGAATGTTGTTTGAAGTCTTCCTGTGATCTTTCTGCTAGGTTCTGCTTCAACTTAAACGAACATAGCTCAGAGAGAATTCAATGTGCAGAATGACTAATTTTGTTGTAAAACTGTTTATGGTGAACTGATTTGAATTAACTCTAGAATAATCTCACTCTGCCTGTTGCAGCAGAGCCATATACTGCCTTCTCATCCCAGATGTCCTTCAACCCCAAGACAATGAGTATTTCTGCATCTAAACAGCCTAAACTCCTTTGATCCTTTTATAAGCAAATCTACTTGCTGGTTGGATAAAAAGGAGGTGAATTAGACCAATTTGGAAATTACAGTGTAATGACAGAATTTTAATGTAAGGAAAGCTTATGCTGGTTTACGTGAAAGAAGAATCAGGAGGCTTGCCAGCATGTTATTTGGGACTACTCAATGCACACATCATAAAAACACAGTACAAGGCATATTGAGGCTTGTGTACACCTCTCCCAGACAATGAGCATCCATGTACTGTTCTACTTGCGAGATTACTTTCTGTAGGGAATATGTCTACACAAACAACAAATTTCTGGTCTTTCTTTTTCTTGAAAAGGAAAATCTGATCACTTGTGAAAATAACTGTCATTTAAAGATATCAGAGTAGTTCAGTATTTTGACAAATAACAATTTCTTTTGAACAGAATATTGTAGTTCTCTATACCTATTTGCTTTGTGAAAAGAGTATTAATTTTAACAGAAAACACTGCTTACCTGAAAAGCTGCTTATTCTATGTTTTGACTGTAATGTGAAAATAAAAAGTGACACATAAGGCACAGGTATATATTGAAATACTTCTGTAGTCTTTTTTACTCACTGGGGAAGAACTAAATTCATGTTTTATTCTCTTGATTCCTGCTCATTGAGTAAACCCATTATTTACAAGAAAGCAGACCTTTTAAAGAGCTTCCATTTTAGCACATTTCTTCTTTAATTTAAAGATGTCATTTCAAAAATTCTGACACATAAGCTTCCTCCAGACCTTGATCCATTTGAGCTTTGCTACCTGATGGTTTTGCTTTTAGGTGGTAGAAGCTAATAATTTAGATTTACTTACAGGGATCAAAGTAGGCTGACCTATCTGTCATTTTCTATCTTGAATTTTTTTTTCCTATGACTATCTTTGGCTTTTTCTGGTCCTGAAATGTCATTTATCTGACAGGATTCATCAAAAACAACCTCCAGTGGTTCAGAGGTTATTCTGGCTATTTTCTCAAATACTTTAGATATAATTCCAAGCCCCCAATCATTTGAAAGCACCCATTTTATCTCAGTACTTTTAATTTGTATTCTTCCTGTTCTATTCAGCAAAAGTTGTACTGTCAAACACCTGGCTGCAAACTTTTTTGGGAAAGTTGAATACCGGTGGCCAAAACCTCAATGGTGTGAAGAAGTGCCTTTTGAAATGAAACCCAAAAGTACGCTACATAAAGGTATGGCTCACTATACACCAAAAGATTTCTTTTGCTTGTTTGTTTCATGGAACGTAAAGACTTGTTCTGAAATCATCCTGCTGGTATTATTTTAATTAAAAAAAAGACATTTTAGATAGCGTTAAGCACCCAAAAATGCAGTGACGGGGCTACTCATCCAGTATGCTGTAATGAGAAAACATTTTTTTTTAATTTTAAAAATACGAGAGTGGCAAACGCCCATATCTGGCGGGTTCTGCCTGGCCGTGCTCTGCATTTTGCGCCCACCGCTGCCGAAGCGCAGAGCCGGTGACGAGGCCGGTTATTTTCTGCAGCGTTTACTGTACCTTCACGAGCAAATCCGACTGAACCTTCCGTCCACAAGGTTGCCGCGGCTTGGGGACGATGTCTGCCCGGCCGGGGACCCACTTCACGTTCCCACCTTCACACAGGGTCTGGGTGTACCCCGACCCCAAAGGAGACCGCAGATATCACAGCGCAGACACCCCCTAGCCTCGCTCTCCGCGGAGACCTCCGGAGCCGTTTGCCCTCCAAGCCTCTCGTACGGTGCAACTGTCTCCAATGCAGAAAATAGACGGGGAGGTGGGCAGGATAAGCCCCCTCCTGCTACGTCCTCATGTGCATTGCCGCACGTATACATAGCCGAGCCGCCGCTCCCCTTGCACCTCGCTTCGCGCTGCCCGCTGCCACCGAGGGTACAGCCAGGGTGGGGGGCCTAGGGAGGCAAAGTTTCCGCCCGGCTGGGCCAAGGTGAGGGTTTCGTCCTTCTTTTAGCTTCAACGTCAGCGCTGCAGCTCCAGCCTCCCTCGGTCGCGCCGCTCTGAGTGGAGGGCGGCGCGGTGGAACCCTGCGCTCGTTCCCGACGGCGGGCGCTCCGCTCCGGCCCGCCCAGCACCGGAGAGCAGGCGCCGGGCTCGCCACTGCCTCCGTCGCAGAAGAAGGATGGAGCCAGGCAAGGAGCCCCAGGTGACCACCGGGGGAAAGCCCAGCGAATCTGAGTCGGCAGTATCCTTCCAGGCCCGGCTGTGGAAGAACCTGCAGCTGGGGGGTAAGGGCCGGAGCGGCGGCGGGCGGGCAGGAACCGAGCGCCGCACTGCGGAGCCCCCCGCACCGCCGCCGACCAGCGGCAAGGGGGACCTGCCGCCCGGCGCAAAGTGGAGCGGCTTCAAGCGGCGGCGGCAAGTGCTGGACCGCGTCTTTTCGTCCTCCCAACCCAATCTCTGCTGCTCGGCCGCTGAGCCGCTAGAGCCGGACGGCGAGTCCGGCTCCGCCCTGCGCCGCCTGCGGGAGCACCTGCTTCCCCAGGGCAAGGGGCCGCCACCCGGCCGCCACCCAGTGCCGGTCGCCGGCGATGAGGGGCAGGCGAGTGGGAAGGAGGGGCGCCGGCCTGGGGCACACCTGTCCCACCAGAAGAGCTCTTCGTTGCCCAGCACCGCTTGCCTGGAGCAGCTGCTGCAGGGCTCGCCCACTGTCGGCAGGAGACAGGAGCAGCGGGCGGAGGACGGCGACGGTGGCGCGGTGAGTGTTGGGCCCCGCAGCCCTTCGTGGGGCTGCCCTGGTGGTTTTGTCCGTACTGGGCCGGGGTGGAGGGGCCAGGCGGGAGGGAAGGTCCCGGGGAGGGCAGGCGAGACGAGGCAAGGCGAAGCGGGAAGGGCGGCCGGCCGCTGGGGAAGGGAGCTGAGGAGAAAGAGGTGAGAGGACGGACAGCGTTTGGTCTCAGACCCCTGCCCGCTCGCTCGCCAGTGGGGATGTCCTTCGCCTGAGAGGGGGAACGGCCCGGGGTCCGCCCGGTCGGAGCCCTGCACGCTGTGATAGGCCGTGTGGCTGAGCCATCCCGAGCTGCGGGTGCAGCGCTGCCAGGAGTGCTTGTGCACCGAAGCAGGAGCTACGTCCCTAAGACATTCCTTTTTATAAACTGTGCAGAGGAAAGTTGGTTGGACGGGGAGTTGGGGTTCCCTCACTCTCACGCCTTTCCCCAGAGCCACCTCTCACCTCTCTGAGGGCTCTCTCTGCCGGTGTCTGCTCTTGACACATACAGCACGGCTTTTCCTCAGGCGGCCTCTGCTTTTTTTTGTCTGCTTATCCAAATTTGAATTATTATGTCTTATAATTTCTGCAGAAAACCTAAACGATAGTCACTAGTACACATTTAATAGATGATAGATAATTAATTGGTAGACCATACTGGGTATTATCACATGCAGCTGGTCTCTTCAGTCTGATAAGATAGTCATTCTTCCCTGGTTGTCGAGGGAAGGCGGTGAACAAAGCTCTTCCGACTGTTAGTTTTGAAATAGGTGGTGAAGCTAATGTTCATAGGGGCTGCTGAATCTTGGCATAAATTTCCTGCAATAAAAGTGCAAAGCATATGAGTATTTCTGGAGTTTGTGTAATTCGAAGCAGTCATCCACTTTTCTTCAGGAATAATTGACTAATACCTATTGTTATAAATTGTCTTCTGGCATAATTAGGGAGAAATGAGTAGCTGAAGTAAAAGGCACGCTCTCTGTGTTGTCAAAAATAAATACATTTGGCTGCATACCTGTGCTTGGGGTCTAGAGTGGTAGTAGTTCTGTGATGATTTGCAAGTGTCCCTTGATGTCAGTGGGACTTTCATGTCTGGCTACAGAGTTCAGAGGAGTTCATCTTTACAAACACGGGACCTAAATTTATGTCTGAATCTCACAGGGTTACTTTGGTGATAATCATCATCCTGACTGGAAACCACAGTGGTTGTTCCTTGTTTATTGCTTGTAAATGTTTTACATCGTTGCTTATTGATGTGGGATTATCATGACAGGTGTCTGCTAAGTGGGAATTTCTCTGCAGTAGTTAGTCCCTTCCTCCCCACACCCCGGCTCACAAAAATGTGTTGCACATTTTAGTATTATTTTTTAAGACTACAAAATATTATTCTGCTTTAAAGACTATGACATCTAACAAATAAACAAATATGAAAATGTAGGATTTTCTTTACACAGAATATGCTGAGTTGGAAGGGACCCACAAGGATCATCAAGTCCAACCCTTAGCACTGCACAGGACCATCCCCAAGAGTTACACCATGTGCCTGAGAGTATCATCCAAATGCTTCTTGAACTCTGTTAGGCTTAATGCTGTGACCACTTCCCTGGGGAGCCTGTTCCAGTGCCCAACCACCCTCGGGGTGAAGAACCTTTTTCTTATATCCAACTTAAACCTCCCCTGACACAACTTCAGGCCATTCCCTTAGGTCCTGTCATTGGTCACTACAGAGAAGAGATCAGTGCCTGCCCCTCCTCTTCCCTTCACAGGGAAGTTGTGGACTGCAATGAGGTCTCCCCTCAGTCTCCTCTTCCAGGCTGAGCACATCAAGTGACCTCAGCTGCTCCTTATACAGCTTCCTCTCAAGGCCCTTCCCCCTCTTTGTTGCCCTCCTTTGGACACTCTCTAACAGCTTAATATACTTTTTACACTGTGCCCAAAACTGCCACAATATTCAAGGCAAGGCCCCACCAGTGCAGAGCAGAGCGGAACAATCTGGTCCCTTGCTTCGCTGGTGATGCTTTGCCTGATGCCCCTCAGGACAGGGTTGGCCCTCCTGGCTGCCAGGGCACTGCTGACTCATATTCAACTGGCCATCAACCAGGATCTTCAGGTCCCTTTCCACAGAGCTGCTTTCCAGCATCTCATTCCCCAGTCTGTCTGTACATTCAGGGTTGCCCCAATCCAGGTGCAGAATCTGCCACTTTCCCTTTTTGAACTTCATATGGTCAGTGACTACCCAGTCCTCTAATTTCTGCTGTTGTGTTCAGCAAAGAAACGACATGTTTATTTACAAAACCTGTCAATTGCTGTTTAGTTGTGAGGGCACTGGTCTTGTTTTGAACAAGATACAGTCAACATTTGGAAAGAATACTGCTAAATCAAATCAAAGTGGTACCCAGGCTTTCTAACACTTGTCTTTAATTAGCAGGATTATGGTCAATTCCTCCAAGCAGTTTCTAGTATTAATATGGGCTGTGCCTGCATACCAAACCTTCTGGTTTTGATATTAAATAAAGCTTGTTTATGTGTTTGTGGAGTTTGCCAGAGCTGCTGATCATGTTTGCTTTGGAGGGATGATTTGAAATAGAGTAGCTGCTCTTATATTGCATAATGAGCACATCCACTGCTCTTCTCATCTCTAGGGGTGTAATCTCACTCGATTTAATTCGGTGGCTTCACTGAGCCATGGGATAGTTGTGGAAATGAGACTGTGACTATATGCATTGTTGGTCTGTCTTCAGGTATGCCTGGTACTTTCCAGTGATCTGTTAACAGGGCAAGTACCTTCCATTGTGAGCAGCTGGAGTTTCTAGTTCAGTGCACTTCAGGAGTCAAGTCTTGCATGCTTACTTACAGTTCAGTATACTTCAGAAGTCAAGGCTGCACCCCAGGGCAGTAAGGTGCCTTACCTCAGTCATGGCATTTACACCTCTCTGAGGACTTGAGATTGCACATCTAGTAACATGAGTTTGGAATAACTTGCATTTTTAAATCCAAGTTTTACTTAGCACAGACTTTTCAGTGTTGTCTGGATTTTTATTGCCGAGCAACCTTACATGTCCAAAGATGAAAAAAATTCTATAAACTAACAGAATCACAAAAATGAGATTAAATTACCTAAACGTAAAACAACCTAAAATTTCAACTTCCTTTAAAATGTATTTAAAGTTTTATTGAACTACAGGGCAGGCAGATGCTACTGCTTC
Organism: Corapipo altera; assembly: GCF_003945725.1. Lineage (NCBI taxonomy): Eukaryota > Metazoa > Chordata > Aves > Passeriformes > Pipridae > Corapipo > Corapipo altera. Next base: position 2,232,812 of record NW_020884949.1, read on the forward strand.
ATTTGGATCTGTTGAATTTTTTAGCAAATCTGTAAACAAAAAGACCTGTTAGATATTTTAAGGGACATGGTTGGGAGAAATAAAATCCTACAATAAGTCAATTTTTTTGTGCTTTTAAGATGAAATAATACAGTTGTCATAAGTGAAAAGGCACACAGGTAGTGGATGAGAAGATTTACAATGTAAGTTGCCGTAGTCTGTGGATTTTATCTTGAAATGTAATTTTGGCATAATCAAACCATTTACATTTATTTTGAACTCATTAAGATGTGGTATAACACTATTGCATTGGGCATGGACAATCTAGCAAAGATCTAGTTTTCTTAGCATTGAATAAAGCTTCTGTTATAGTGAATAGGATTAATACCTGAGTTTGAGTAGAGGTGTACACTTAAAAGTGGAGTCTTATACAAACAATACCTATTATATTTTCACACTGAATATTGATCTAGTTCTTTGCTGAAGACTGAATACTTTGCAGAGCTGTCTGTGAATATTTTTGGGTAGGTGATCATAGCTATTTATTGGCAGAAAACTGAGTTTCCTTTTAAACGATAGCCAGAGCGTAAATGTGGGGTTTTAGGACAAAGAAATGAACACATGCAATTAAACATCGTCTTTTTCCAGCTTCCAAAGACCGTGACAGGTCTCCTTGGCCAAACCTTCTGTAACTCTCCATGTGGCATCCAGTTACTTTCATGTAACTGAGAGCTGCCAGATGTGTGCTGCATCTTTGAGGGAGTGAGAGGAGAACCATGGAAGCCTCCTGGGGTGTCCCATGGGCAGGAGATGACAAGAACCCTCCAAGGCAGCACTTCACAATGCTTGTGTCTGAGTGTGTTGCCATGCCCCAAGGCAGTGTGGTAAGGGTCCCTAATAATTTGCATCTTCTTGCCAGCTGGAGCTTGAATTTATCCAACAATGCCTGTGCCAGCATGGTCTTTCTCTTGAATGTGAGACACAGTTTTGCATGGAAAGTTTTATGCCACTTGCACTTTGTCATAGTAGTGTAGTGAAAACCAGGAGGCTGGAAATATCCTTGTTTCTTAAGATTTGCAGTAATAAAGACCCTACAGGTGTTTCACAGCCTTAATTGGAGAACATAGGTGTGGGCATATGTTATTTTGAATCAACAGTGAATATGAAGAGGGCTTACGGAGAGGATTCCTGAAGGGACATCCAGGCTTCAGTCTGGCTGCCACAGTGAGAACTCTTGTGGGCACTTTTCTCCAGTGGGTTTTCTTGCAAGATAATGCTCTGGTAACAACAAATCCTGTGACTTCTTAAAGTATGTTCAGGTTGATCGATTAAGTTGAAAGAGTGGACAAGTTCTTAACCCCTTCCCTCAATGTCTATTTTCAGTTTTGTGATTGCGTAAGTAAACTGGAGATGTGGCAGGGCTCAGGAGTTACCGCAGAGGGAAGAGTGAGGGCTGACTAGGGCTGCTTCTCAGTCTGTGGGTTCTTCGGCATAGTAAATCAAGAGTCATTAGTTTTGTGAACACAGACTATTTGTTTCATTAATAAGCATCCTGCAGCCCTGCATTTGTGGGTCTTCAAAGCCAGAGGTTGGAAAACAGTGGTCTAGATTATATAACAGACTGATGCAAGAGAGAGATTAGATCAAGTAAAAAAAAAAAGATATATATCCAGGTACAGGGTCTCTCCCATTCCTGCAATAATGTATAACTGTTGGTCAATACAGTTTGTGTAAGAAGGTGAGCTCCTCCATGAGAAGGATCTGCGGAATAAAGGGGAATTTAGTGGGCTGGGTTGTATGAGGAGAGGTTGCACTTTCAAGGCAAGGAGCATGGTGTTGTATTGAGATACTGGGAGAGAGAAAGGGAATAATGATGTAAAAGGAGCAGAGGTTGAGCTGTGAGGAAGTCTGAAGACAAGAGAATTATGAATTTGGTGTGAAGGGGGATGTAGAGCCAATGCAAAACAAACTGGCATACCATGCACATTTCTCTGCCTATACCAAGTAAATTTATGTGTGGCTTAGAGCCATTTGAGTCAGTGAAGTTACACAAGGGAAAACTTTGGCTTGTTGGTTATAATTGACATTTGTCACAGGTCACGATTGAGTAATTGATCCAGCAAGTGAAGGAAAAAGAACAAAACAAAGACAAATGGCTGAAAACATCAATGAAAAGTAACACAAGTAATATCACCCAAGAGAATCCTAATTGCTACTTTAGCTAATTGCACTGAGAAAGATGGCAGTGGTGAGGAAATCTGAAAACTGCTTACCTTTTCCTGTTATAATGCCGATACAAAATAGGAAGAGTTGGAGAGACTAATTTGCACAGGTATTTGGAGCATGATTTGAGAGCAGCATAATTCTGAAAATTAAGAGGGCAATATTTGAGACGACACCAGAAAGCTTGCTTTTAGGGATCTGGCCATTTACACACAGGGAATGGGTAGATAAATAAATGTCAGAAGACTGTGGAGCTAGTTAAATTAAGTAGAAATAGAAACCAGGAGTAAAAAGCTGTTGCTAATGTACATTTCTTTTTAAGAAAACTTTGCAGCTGATCAAAGCTGTTTCTCCAAGAGTTTAATTAGACAACTGATTTTATCAAGGGATGTTCTGCATTGCCCTATTTTGTTGTTATATTGATTTCTAATAAAAGATTTATCTTTCAGCAGCTTGAGATATGTTAATCTGTTTCCTGTGCTCTGTCAGCATCTGACCAGTCTGTCAACTTACAGTATTTTAGTACAGTGTATGTATATTACTGATATGGAAATCAAGATATGGTAAAACAGAATTGTAATTTCTACTTAATTAACTAGAGATCTGCAGAGTTTTCAAAGTGAGCTACATAATTTTTCAGAATTCGCCAGTTTGCATTTATTGTTATGTGAAATATTTAGATGTTTTAAAGTGAACTAGTAGCAGCAGTTGAGTTACTGTTTATCCGTGACCTCATTTAAACTTTATTTTCTCTCCCCCCCGAATTTAATGCTTATATATAAAGGTGTTCATTAATAATTATACTGAGGATAATAGATACGGATAGGAATTGCAGCAGTGCTTGCACTGAATAGTTAAAAAAAATGCATATTTTGTACCAACTGACTCTACTGTTTAGTGTTTAACTTTCAGTGTAGGGGTTCTATCTGGATTTCAAGTGAATGTGTCAAAACAGTTACTTCAGTGTAGTTCATGTGTATTTCATAACCTACTGACCTATGTTGAACTTTCAAAATTTAAAAATACAAACACTTAAACATGGTTATAACATTGCACTTTTTTTCCCCCAAGAAATGCTGGAAAATGTTCTTTCCCTCTTTTTGACATGTCAGATGTAGAAAATTACTAGTCATACCAGTAAGACCTATCATCAGTTTCTATATTATTGCAAAGAGAATTACTTTCCAATGTTTTAAAAAAAAAAGCAGTTTTAAAACTGTCAGTGTGTCATTTACTGTGGCAGCTGTATGGGTTGTTCAAAGTTAACTGATTTGTCTTGTGATATGGTGCTATCAAATTAATAGATTCAAAAGTCCTTTCTTCTTTTTTTTTTTTTTTTTTTTTTTTACTTCTTGAATGAATTTCTGGTCTTTGGCAAGGTGACTAAGAACTCACAATTGCTCTTAAGATGGAATTTGCCTTTTTCTCTCTAATCTTGCTATGCATCCTAGATCTCAGATATTACAAGTGTTTCCTTCTAGGGAATTTTAAGAGGTTAGCTATGTAAGCCCTGAAGCTGTTAAGTTTTAAAAAAAGAAATATTTTTCTCTTCCCATATAAAAGAAGGCAGAATTCCCCCCAGTTTTGTCTGTGGTAGACTTGATTTATCAAAATGGCAAATTAGATCACTTTTAGTTCAGTATGGAGTTTTGTTTTATGTGGAGTTTTGTTTATGTGTTGTGTTCAGGGTATGTTCCATTCAATGTATTTCTGTAATGGAGAACTGATGACAAACCATAGCAAGTGCACCAAAAAATGATCTGTCTAGATTTGTATGTTTTGAAGTCTTGTGGGGTAGGTGATTCATACCTTTCCACCAAGCCAGAGGTTTCATCTTTCAAAGGCTATGATATACCATCACTGTCAAAAAAATCTAGTTTTGAATGGTCCGGATTTGGTGTGAGTAGTGGGATCTGGGGAAAAAAGTATTGCAGTGCTGGGATTTTTGTCAGTAAAGGCACCTCATGTTTCATGAGTGATTTTTTTGGTGAGGAGGAAGACTATGTTTCATCAAGTCAAGTAATCACTGACTCATCTTTAGATGGTGAGCAGTCTTTTGTTCATTTGTGCTTGGATGTTGCTGATTTGATTTTCTATGTAGTCATTTGACCAAATAAAATCACAGAATCACAGAGAGGGTTGGATTGGGTTGGAAGGACCTGAAGGATTATCTTTTTTCCACCCTGCTGCCATGGGCAGGGACACCTTCCATCAGGTTGCTTCATCCTGGCCTTGGACACTTCCAGGGATGAGGAACCTGTTCCTGTGCCTCACCACCCTCACAGTGAAGAATTTCATCCTAATATATAATCTAAATTTACCTTCTTTCAGTTTAGAGCTATTGCCCCTTGTCCTATCATTGACCAAACAAAATTTGTAGTTTCACATTCTTAAGTGAGGTGATAAATATACACAGAATTCCTAAACCCTAAATTTTGATGGGTCTCCAGGGCAGGTGTTACGAGTAAGAGACATCACAGCAAGCAAATTTACAGGCAACAGAAAGAATCTTCTTCCTCTGCAAACTAGGGCATTGGCCATCAAACCTCCATATTCTTACAAGTCCTTGTATTAGCTCCTAAGCTAAGTTTGGAGTCTTATTACAATAGTTCACATTTAATAGGAAGAGGGTACAAAGGACATATTGCCAAGTAGTGATAAGTAAAACAACTAGTCAAAAAACAACACATTGTCAAAATTCCTGACATTAACACTGATCTACAGAACAAGGTTAATTTAATTGCTCCATCATAGTTCCTGTAGGAAAAGAGAAAGAGAACATGCCGTAACATAAACCCAGTGATTAAAAAGAAGGCCCTATCCATTCAGTGTGAATACAATGTTCTTTATCATGGGCATTGGTAGCTACCCATGAATAACTGCCCAAAGCACCTTGAACCACTGCTCCAATAGTGAATAAATCCATTAAAACTGGTTTTCTTGGGTGCTGCTTAAGCTTAATTGGATCTTTACCTTCCCTTTCACGAAAGGACCAATTAATCCCTTCACCCCTAGCCCACTCCTGTTACCCCCCGCCATCAGTAAAGAGGCTGCCATTATTTGATTGGATGAAACTAGTAAATAACTAGTAAATAACTGAACCACTGTTTTAAAACTCTTTGTGTGCTTTTGCCTGTGGCTTGACTAACGGCTTCTGCTTGGGTTAGTCCAGAAACAGTCTCCAAATTCGAAGTGAGAATACTTATGGGGTCTCCCATCTCCTCATCTAACTGATCTGGCAATAACTTCGGTATCTCAGTTCTGGTGTATGACACTGTTTTGGTAGGAGTTGGCTGACCATGACCATCATCTGTGGTTTCAGTTTTAATTAGGGGTCCAGATTCTACATCCTGCAGTTAGATTCTCTTTCTCTCATACACGTCCCAAAGCTCTGCCTAAAGCCTCTTAATATGATCATGCTTGGCAACAAGCAGGCCCTCTGCCTGCAGCCTCTTTTCCTTTTCCTAATCATGCTCAGCAACAAGCAACACCTTCTCCGGAAGCCTGCTTTCCCTCTCCAGGGGATCCAAACCCCCTGACCAATAGGCAGCCTTCAGGGTGATGGACCAGGGTTCACAACAATCATTTACTAGTAGGAAAACCCCTGTTTCCCAGTATCCCTGGGCTTCCCCTTCTGCAGCTTCTTTTTGCTCCACAGCAGTTGGTGCCTGCGCTTCTGCTGTTTATGCCTGCCCTTCTGCTATCTCTGCCTGCCCTTCTACAGCCTCTCCCTTTTTCACAGCTGGCTTTTTTTTCTGTTGCTTCTGAATCAAATCACCCTGTGGGTTTTCAGTGAGCCTTCTTAAATACCTCCACTGGCTATCCTCCAGTTCACTTTTTGAGAACGTCTAGAGTTTCCCAATTATAGGCTAACCAGATCTCCAACTGGAGCTGAGGGAGTAGCTGGAACAGCCTGAGGGCCCTCAGGACTTTCTCCCACTCAGGGGAAGAGATCCCAACTCTTTTGGTGTTCTTCTGTCCTCCCAGCCACTTGTGTACCAGTTTTTTGAGAGTAGCAGTGGGCAATTCATCCATCAGCTCCATAGAAGAGATCTCCTATTTTCTCCCTTCAACCCATAGTGTATTTCGCTAAGTTTCAAACTCCTTCCCTGACCTAGGCATTTTATATAAAGGGGGTGATTTTTCTTTCTCTTGCTCCGTTCGTCTAACTGCAGGCTTTTGTCTCTCTGTATTGAGGCTAACACCCATTCTCCTCCTATAATTCATCAATTCCCAGGCCACCTCTCCCCACATCAGAGGTCTTCCCTGAAGGGTTAATGCATCTTTACAATTGGTCTTGCAACTGAATTGCATACATTTTTAAGGAATTTGATAGTCACCAAATGAGTAGAGTCGTAAAATCAGCGTTAGTGATCAAATGCAGCGGGGATAGCTAATGCTGCACTAACTGGCAGTCATGCATTAGTTGAAGACAATCAATCTTCTGAATATTTTCTGTTGGAGGCCCCCCACTTGACATGGGGATACTTATGGGGTCTCCCCTTTCCTGGAGAGATAAACCCCTTGCCCAGTAGGCAGCCGTCTGGGTGAGGGACCTGGGTTCACCCTGGAGCAGGATCATTTACCAGTAGGAAAACCCCTGGTCCCTAGTTTCCGTGGGCTTCCTCTTGTGATAGGAGGATCCTGTTCCCACCAGTTAAAACATACTCTGTTTTTAACTCCTGGGGTCGCTTACCATACTTCTCTTGGAGTTTTACTAAATTCTCAGCTGAATACGGCAATGACTTAGTTATTTCCTTCTTCTCATCCTCCTTACCCTCCATTACTTCCATTTTAATTAGAGGTCACATTGCCACTCATTTTCTGTGCACGGTCTCCTCGTGCTCATCTAATTCCTTACTGGGTACAGGGACAGAGGGCTTAGTGTTTTGTTAGTCACTCTCTCTAAAAGTTTTGCAGCCTTTCACTTGCTAATTGCTGCTGCAATTTCTCAACTAATTCCTTAACTGAGCTGCTCTCCAAGATGTTGTACTCCCCTCACCAGCTTCTTATCCCTGACAGGATACCTGTGTCACTCTCAATATATTCTCCTGCTCTGCAGCCTTACAAAGTTCAAGGTGCATTCTTCTGATAAGGCCTCTTTCCATATTAAGGAGGGATTCCAATTTCGTTCTCTCATTTTGCTCTCTATCTAGACGTTTTTGTAAGGGATCAGCCAAATCTTGTAAATGCTTTTGCAAAGAGTCAACAAAATTTTGTAGGAATTTGTTTCTCTCATCTTGCTGTCTGTCCAAAAGTTTTAGTAAGGAGTCGTGAATCCTTTTATCCTTTTATCAGCACAACACACAATACTCCACATTTGAAGATGAGGATGGGGTAAGCATTGTCCACGAGGGGAGAATGGTCAAGATATGGCATTTCCTGGGCTGCTGTATCTTGCTCTTCCGTCTTTCAGATCCATCCTGTGCCCCAGTCAGTGATAGAGAGATCTGAGCCCATCCTGGCTATAAATAGCTGTCCGTGATGCCTAATGCCATGACCCACTGCCAGTAGAACAAAACCCCACATTTATCTACCTACTTCTTCTGATCTCTTTACCTAGCTTTTGAAAGTATATATTTTGATACTTTAGAAGCATATTGCAGCTAGTATGCTCTAGGGTGGTCTGAGAAGAGGATATGTGGTTTAATCTACCAGTCTCTTTTGTGCTTGTGATACAAGATTGTTTTGCACTGTTTTTGTGCAGATTTTTTTGAACCACAAAGAGGTTGCAGGCAAGGAATGTTATTGTTTAAAAATAAAAATAGGCCTTAGACTTCTAGTCAGACATAACAAAATTGTTGCAATTATATCTAGACTACATCACTCCTTTATTAAGTCAAATAGTTTGTGTTGTTTTGTTCCTTCAAGGTTAAGGTGTTTTGCATGTCTTCAGACATTAAACACATTTTTCATGTGGTGGAAAAAGGAAAATAATGGCATTTTGATACCAGCTGGCCATGAGCATTTTTTTTGTGTGTCTATACCGCACTTGAAACTAGCAAAATACCTATCTTAATGAGCCAAGTCAGCTGGAGGAGCTGGTTAGGTCATACTGTTCTTTCTGGGTTGGGGCTGTTTGTTCAGCAACACATGGCTGTGTTTTTCCCAGGGCTTTTGAGCAACATTATCTCGTTTGTAGACTCTGAGGTATTCTCACTTCAGGATCACTAGTTACACAAGGGGATATTTTTGCAGTTACTTTATAGGATGCATTTTTACTTTATGTATACCTTTCTTATGTCTACAGAGTAATGCAGATTGCTGTAGGACCAGCTGTAGTTGGTTACTTTCTATAAATGCTGCTTCACTATTTCTGGTACTAAAAATTAATTATGATGCTTTACAGTTGACTCAGGCTGCTGTAATACTAATGTGGAGAACGTGGAAGACATCTGTATTGTATCTGTGAATGTGACTCATTTGCCTAACTATTCTTATGTCATGGATGGTTTGAATTCAAGGGGTTAACTCTTCCTTCAGTCTGTCCATCTAGAAAAATGAGCAGTGAGGTTGTGTCTTACTCTTCTGATGGCAGACACAATAAAGCTGTAATTGACCAAAATGTTTTTTTCGTCTTAAAATTGAAGCTGGATACTTGAGCCTTTCTGGTCTTTGTCTGGAATCTAACTATTTTTGCTAAAGATTTATTAAAAGTATTTTCAACATATTCTGCACGTTTTAGACACAAAAAGTCAAAGCATGCCCTTTCTTTGTCAGGTTTGGTGTCATCCTGTAGCAGTCAGTAAGAAACAGCCTTGAGGCTAAAAACTACTAGTTGTGATGGTTTTTGTGTTTTGGGTTTTTTTATGTTTTTGTTTGGCTTTTGTTTGTTTGTTTGTTTTCCCCTAAGTACAGAGAGCTTTTTTCTTGACACTGGTGGAATTATTCTGAGTGCAGAAGTTCAGAAAATTTGTTTTTGAAACAGTTCTATGGTTTGGGCGATTGTAGGCTTTCATGCATGCTCCCAAGTTGCTTGTCTGAATATTTCTAACTTCAGTTCATTACTACAGGCCGTGCAAAAGTGGTTCTTTGTTTCTATTTTAAGTTTTGAACTCGTTAATTAAAATAGGTGATTGAAAAAATGATTTATTGAAAGTTGTGTTTATTATGGCAACCTCCAGTTTTAATGGAATAGTACTTCAAATGGTACTAGTGGGATGTAGAAATGCTGGCTTGACTTTCTAAATACTTAGGGATAGTTAATATCTCTGCTTTTTGTTTAACTGTTTACATACTGTAGGCTTGTTACATTGCTCACCTAAGTGTTTCTAGCCTCCTTGAACAGCTGAAAAACTGATTAATATAAATATCAAAAAGAAACTGGAGCTCTGTTGCAAGAAAAAAGAAAGAAAAACATTGAAAAAGATGTGAGAAGTGGAAAAGAAAACATGTTTAAAGCGAGGAAGTTCAATGTAGAGCTTGCGTTCTGCCTCAGAGGGGAAGAGAGAGGAGGACTCGGCAAGGAAGAATATGAATGTTGGGAGACACCATGTTTCTTTTGTGACTGCAAACTCTTGTAGGAGGGCAAGAAAGGGGAAGGAAAGTTTTGGGTTTTATTGTTACTGCAGAACACATTTCTTCGTTTCATAATACTGTGCTAAATGCTGCGGTCATGGATGAGGCTGGGGCCATTATGCAGCTATTTCCGTATTTCTGACTGGACTAGATACTAAGCATTGCAGGAGTGGGGTCACTGTTGTCAGTCTTGTATCCTGCAGACAGTGCATTAAAAAAAAAAAAGAGTGAATAGAAGAGATGGTAAGTGAGGAGTTAGTAATTTAAAAGAAGCTGGTGGCTGCCTTCTGCAAGAGTCTTGTGAGGTCTTTTGATATTTTCAGGCCTGCCTCATCAGTTACTTTACAAGAACAAAATTAAAAGATAAATGTTGCTAGATTTCAAGAACAACCCCCCTCTACCAAATCAAAGCTTATCTAACCATTTTCTTTGAAATGCACTAGTGTTGAAAAAATTTCCTTGCTGTGGAACCAATGAGCATATTGGTGTGCGATTTGGCCAGCAGTGTATGTGTGGCAGCAAAGGTTAAATATGTTAGGGCTCAGAGTTATGACTCTGGAATAATGAGAATAAGCCATCTGTTGAAATGCCTTTATTTTGTGCCTGCCTTTGTACTGTAGTTTCATTATTACCTTAATAAGAAAAAAGGGTTTAGTAGGAAGAAAGAAGACAAAACTTGTTTCTTTTTGAAATAGTATAGCACTTGGTACCCATGTGGTCTCTGTGATATTTCTATCATGGTACTTTTTTTTTTTCCCCTTGCAGAGGACCCGTAATCACATAGTAAAATATTAATAGCACTGCTTTTAAAAGATTTAGCTCCTGGCTTGAGCATATGTGTATGATGTTCATTGGAAAAGATAAAACTTCTGTATATGTACTGTGAATGTATAATCGATATAGTTGTTGTAGTCTTAAAATAAAATGTAGTATTCCAAGCACACACTGTAATTAGATTCTACTTACAGAGAGATGTGTTAAAAACTATTTTGCAAAAGCTTATGTGTACTAGGAAATACAGTTTCTCTACTTTGTCTATGGGACAGAAATGTGGTTACTGTTCATGCAGTCTGGAGGTTGGGAGAGTTCCTTACATTCTGACTTCCTTTATTGGTTTGGATGGGGTTTTTTTTACTGATACATTTTATATCACTAAATAACTAATAATAAGAGTGGTTGTCCTGGCATGCAAAGCTACAACTGCATTTAATGTCTTTTATGATCATTTTCCCCTCACAGCTCCCCCCAGAACTTTGTGGAAAAACCCCAAAGTACTGCAGTAGCTGACAAAATCTTAATTCATGTATATTTATTCAGTGCATAGATTATCACTTGGATAAACACAGGATTTGAGGGTGCCAGTGATGACTTGTCCAAATAGTACTGTAAGGTCTAGCTTTTTTTTCTTACCTATTTTGCTTTAGTGGGCCAGGACTGTATGTGAATGTAATTAAAAGTGGCGGTTCGTAGAATCATCAAATGATTTGGGTTGGAAGGGACTTTAAAGACCTTAGTGTCACCTCCTGTATATCAAAGAATTATTTTTTCAACCACATTTTTAAAATAACATATTTAACTATCAACTGTCAACCAGTTTATTTTTCTGGTGTTGTTTGTTGTTTTTGTTAAAAAAAAAAAGGTGAATCTCAGGAATTGTCATACTGATGAGATGGGCAGATTCCTTGATGCTGGATATTAGCTCTGAGGTTGGGGAATGGGATATGACCTTGTCTTAGTTCAGTAGGATGGTGATACATAATACATACCTTACATGAAACTTTTAGTAACATCAGCTGTCGTGTTTTTATTTCCACGCTCTGCAGAGAACAAATTTGGTTGGAATAAGTAATGCAGATTTTCCCTCTGGGGACCCTGGAATGTACCAGTTGGATGTTACTCTAAGAAGAGGACAAAATCTAGCTGCCCGGGACCGTGGCGGTAAGTGTGCTGTTAATCACTGCCATAATGATTGGGAAGCTACATGTTCATTATGTAAATTTATATGAGGGTATTAAAATTACAATTAAGGTTTGAGTTATAAGTGTGTTAGTTCAACTCAGCTTCAAACTTTGTAGAAGTTCTTCGACTCAAGAGCATGAAGTGAAAGGAGCTAGGGCCAGTTAACCCCATGCAGGTGGAGTAATAAGATTTAACTAATATTGGTTTAATACTTGTGCTAGACAATTTTCCTCTTCTTTTTTGAATATTTCAAACTAAGAAAAGGTCAGTAGATTTATTTTAACCATGTAGCTTTGTGCTGTCTTGCTTGCACATGTGCTGTCTTGGTGTTTATTTTATTCTTTACTGCTTAATTGATAAACACTGGAGCTGTGTTTAAAGACAAAACCAGTAAAACCCCTGTATTGGATGTGTCCAGGCTTTGCCTGTTTGTCACTCTGCCAGTCTCATATTAGCATTTTTCAGTCTGCTCTCAGACATGTACCACACACATAATTCAGATTTAGAAAGGATTCCTAAGAGGTGTCTTTGTTGCATATAACTCAGTTGTCCATACAACTGCAGCTCATATTTAATAATAGGTAAGTCAGTAATCCCCTTTCTGAACAGCGATATAAGCATGATAAATCTGATTAACAGCATATTTGGATTACCTGTAATACATTTCCTGTGAGAAAGAATAAGCCATAATAAATATTTAAAATAAGTAGTATTGCACAGGACCTTTCCATGCTTACCTGATAAAGTTATATGACTGCTTTCAGATCTCAGATATGGTAGTAGAAACCTAGACAGCTGTTTACATGAATAGGAAATTACTCCACTGATACTTATGTCATGAAGCTGAAATTTTGATACATTCACCGTTGCAAGAATAACTTTTCTTCCTCTAGATATATTGGTATTCTGTCAAACTTTGCTTGAAATTCGTTAAACACAGACACTCAAATGTTTCTGTTGCATGAGCTAGAGAGATTTCCTCAGTTTTTGAATGATGTGTTGAAATTAAGTCACATCCATTATTCATATTATTTATAAATGGATAAAAATTTGAATGTAAACATGATTATTCATATGCAAGGAAGACATATGTACTTTTTTCTCCCACAATACAAGAGTTTAGGTCTAGACTAAATAAAGAATAGGAGATCTGATTCCTGAGGTGGAAATACCAGGTGCTGTATAAAATGTCAAGTGCTTTAAAAGGTAATTTCAGAAAGCTGCTGCTTCAGCAGCAAGGAAACCTCTGAAAGCTAACTGGGAGGCAACATGGCAAGAGTGGTATCTTCTCAGTACTTATTATTCCTAGAGCCCAGAATCAAGGGTTGCAGTCTTCTCCCATCCTGTTTCAGAGCCAGTAATTTGCTTTGGATGGCATATACCTATAACTTTCCAGAAGGCTGAGCAAGTACTGGTTCTCCTTTTGAAGAGGTACAGGGGAAGGTTGTTGGGCTCTGGAATCACAGAGTAGTCTTGTAACTTGAAAACTTAGCAAAAAAGCAAGATGCATGGATTATTTTTTGCTCCCTTTCTGAATTTTTTCTTGTCCTTGAAAAAGCTCAGCACTCCCATCTTAACCAACCAAAGGAGTGTTTTACGGAGGCACTGCAAGCTTGTCAGGAAGGAGTGTGTGCATTGCACTTTACTGAAGTATAGAATTTCCTTTAGACCAGGTGGGAACTACAGATGGGCTCCCTCCTGCATTGAAGGTTTAAGGTCTCCACAGGGTTTGGGCCTCCAGGACTGAGCTTTTGTTTCTTAAGGGCAAAATACAGAAATTGCACTTGGTACTAGGACATCAAGCTAGGACCCATTCACTCATGACTGAACGCCCTGCCTGCCATCTGCTGTGTTTCTACTTATTTTCCTTTATGGAGCTACCTGGAGTGAGTTTTTAGGAGCACCTGCAGCATTTGAATTGAGGAGACTTAACACACATTAGTCAGGCACTTAGTGGATTCAGATGGCAGCTCAATAGGAAATGCACAGAAAGGGGCTTGATTTGGGTAGTCAGTTTTGTCTAAATTTTTTAACTATAATTGTAGCTTTTTTTAATACATTGTTTAATATATCACTGGTGATTAACATATCTGGTGGTGTTACACCACCAGAAACTGGGCATGTAAAACTGGTTTCTTACTGGAAGTTTATGTGGGTGCAGAGGAGATTGAGTTCACGGAAAAAAAATCCACAAAAGACATTGAAATGCACAGAAAACACATCTCACTCAGGTCTGTACTGCAAATTCTTGATGCCTAGGAGGGCATTGGAAGGATATAGTATATGTACATGTCCTCTTATTTTTCCATTAGCATCTGCTTACAGCCCTCTTAGAGACAAAGGTCTGAACTCACAGGACTTTTGCTCTGGGCCAGTATCAGTGTTTCTGTGGCACTGCTAGCATGCTGCAGCAGTGTTTATAGAAGAGATTACAACACAGAAGGTGATTAGAGAACAGTCTGCAGAAGGGACTGTGTAACAATGTGTATTCAAATGCTAAATGGAGCTACTGAAACAGATGTGATATATATTAACACATCTTGGAATATTTATTCCAGGACTGTCTCAAAGGAGTCTTACACTGTAAGTCTGTAACAGCGTGAAAATCTTTCTCAGATCCTCTGCTTAAGTCTGACAGTTGACTTTTCTCCAAGTACTGTGAATTTCACTCTAAAATAATACTTGAACTTCAGTTTTAGCTTTCTGTTCTTCAGTTTTTGAACTGCAGTTTCACATAACTTTTTTGGAAACCTGCTGCTGATCGTATTGCAGTCTTGGAATTCAAAGCTGAATTCTCATGTCATACATGTTCTGCACAATTTTTCTTCCCCAAATTTATAAAAAGAGATACCACAACATTCTCAGAGGAATAGGGGGTAGATTAAAGCTATATTTATGTGGCTAGAAATACCAGCATTAATCATAGCTATTAGTTGATTAATGGCACCACTGACAGTCATAACAAAAGAGGAGCACAACATTCTTCATGAGAAGACCAGCATCTTGCTGTTGTCTTCTCAAAGGACTGAATATCCTTCATTATAACAGTATTATGTTCAGGAAACTTCCCTTGTCCAACCATTGAGTAGCCAGTCTGACAGTCACACTCGCATCACCTGAACTAGGACCGAGGCCCCTTCACAGCTACACACACCACACTCACAGTCAGACCGGGTTTCCTTACCAGCTTGACCCTAGATTTCCCATGGCAGAGTATCAGACATGCTTATCTTTAAAGTTGTTTAATCTTGGTGCAATAAGTAAATCACAAAATAACAACTTGAGCTGAGTGCCTGCAAGGAGAGAGGATCCCAAACAAGGAAACCCTGGGCTTTTATACCCTTACAGTCCAAAAGTCTGTGGGTTGTCGGCTCCTGCTGTGTCTCTGAGTGTCTGGTCCCAGTGCCCTTTGTTATGCAAGGGTCAGCAGTTCATGGCCTGCTTACACTGCAGTTGCACACTGTGAAATGTATTCCTTAACAATTAATGCTATGTTGTGTGCGGTATGACAGAAGGAAACGTAAGCTTCATTTTAGCTCCTTGTCTTCACAGGAATCCTGTTGTCAGTCTGATCAAACTTTCCTTCCACGTACCCTGCAGCTGTGGTATCATAACTTCACCTAAGCTATGAGATGAGACAGCTTACATTTTAGCTTCTGGCAAAATCCTGTAGTAACCTCAGATGTTGTTTATAACATATTATCATGGTTTAACCCCAGCCAGCAACCAAGCAGCACACAGCCGCTTGTTCCCTTCCCCACCACAGGGGTGAGAGAGAGAATTGAAAAAGTAAAAGCAAGAAAACTCATGAGTTGAGGTACAGTCTAATAGGTAAAGCAAAAGCTGCACATGCAAGAAAAATAGAACAAGGAATTAATTCACTGCTTCCCATGGGCAGGCAGGTGTTCAGCCATCTCCAGGAGAACAGGGCATAACAGTTACTTGAGAAGACAAACGCCATCACTACAAATGTCCTCTACCTCCTTCTTCCCCCTCACTTTGTATACTAAGCATAATACCTTTTAGTATGGAATATCTCTTTGGTCAGTTAGGAGTCAGGTGTCCTGGCTGTGTCTCCACCCAATTTCCTATAGACCCCTAGTATCCTCACCAGTGTACGAGCACAAGAAGAGGAAAAGCCCTTGGTTCTGTGTAAGCACTGCTCAGCAGTAACAAAAGCATCTCTATATTATCATCACTGTGTTCAGCACAAATCCAAAACATGGCCCTATACTACCCACTATGAGGAAATTAACTCTGTGCCAGCCAAAACCAGCATACATATGCTTTATTTAAGCCTATCCTGAAGTAAACTATACACCTGGTTTGATTTAAAAATTTCTTTTCTGAGACGTTGTATAAGATTTGGAAAAGCTGTGTAATGTTGGACTTGGTAAGTTCATTAACAAGATAACTTTATCACCTATATCTTTCTGGTTTCCTTTTCAGTTTTGATTTCTCATTTGCTTTTTGTCATATAGAGTGCTTGTGTAATATCACGTACATTTTTAAGAGCTTTTTCTGGAGTTAAAATTTTTGGGTTAAAAAGTCCCTTTTGATTTGTTGCTGGTCTCTGACTTCTTGCATGTGGAGTTTATGTGGCTACTTCATTTTGGTAACATATCTTTACAGATGTTTGCAGTATCTTAAATGGATTTTTAAAGCAAACAAACAGAACTTTTCCTCTTATGATTAATCTGGTTTTGCTTTAGGAGAGTCTCATTTTGAGATGCAAACTGAAATGTTATAGCACAGTTGGTGAAAAGGGGAATTATCTCTTAGTCGTTGGCTTTCTCCGATTCTCTTTGGTCCAAAGAAAACATCAAAATATTCTTTAAGTGTTTTAAGTATGCTTACCTCACAGTGTCTCCTTGTTTCAATGGAGCATGTGATCCACTCTCTTTCATTCTTTTTGAGAAATGTATAATGTTGGTTTCTTGCTCCACTTCAGAAAAAATTGGGAAATACGTAACATAGGTTAATCCCATAATGAATTTGTTGCCTTCTGCCTTTAAAATTTATATTATTTTTTTCTTTTTTTTTTCCAAAGTGCATAAATATTGACCTGATCTTCAAATAGCAATAGGAAAATACTTGTTCTGAGCACAAGGGTAACATTTATTGGCATTTTCATGATGACCAGAAGTAGTGTGCTTTCTGGTTGAAATCTTAGAGGAAGAGTTCCTGGAAACAGCTGTTGACCGCCATCTAAGATCTTGACCTCTAAATGGAAAACATTGCCAGATCTCTGTGTCTGTCTCTGCAGGAGACAGTTCAGTAATGCTTCCTAAGGCTAGAAAACGTGTCTTTGTAGAAAGAGCTGAGGGCTTGATCCTTAAGTGGCTGACTCTGATACTGAAATCCGTATCCAAAAACGGCAAGAGGAGTGCCAGAAATAGTGCACTTAGTGCTCTGATGCAGTGCAAAGGCTTGCATTTCAATTTGATGAATTTACCATTTCTGATATGAAATATTTATAACAGTAATAAGCTAGCTGCTTAAATTGAGAATAACTGAGAGAGATGACTGTCAAAACCAGGAGACTATGAAGAACTGTAATAGTCCAAGAGTATTCACAAAGACTTTGCTTTTTATGTGGTGAGTAACTCTGTATACATCTGCATTTTCAGGATCTAAAAAATTAGGTGCCAATGGGATAACAAACTGTGATGATTAAGTAACCTTTTAATATACTCCTGATTTTTGTGCTAGAACACAATGTTGAAAGCAAATCTATTTATAAGGCAATGCATTTAAAATTATTGAAAAGACTTTTCAATATAGCCAAACTACAGAGCATACTATATATGTTTGAACTGTGGGTTTCACTGATATACCATTCTGAAATTCTGTCCTTAACCTTCCTTAAAATACAGTGCATAAACTGTAGCTTTTTAGATTGAAAAACTTCATTCTTAGGGTTTAGGTAACCAGGATTATGAATAAATTTTGTTATTGTGAAATATTGCTAAGTCTGTCGCACAGTCGAGAAGGATAGGAACATGCTCCTGTTCTTTTTCCTGAAGAGGTGAGATGAGAAAATTATTGGCATAAATCAATAACTGAGTGCTCACACCATCTTCCAAATTTGGCAGGTAGTCACAAGGCAATAATCAGAGAAATGCTATTCATACTGTAACAGCTAGACAGATGCCACATTCTTTTTAAAAGTCCTTTTGGGCCAGTATTCATGTCACTGATTGTGAACATTCATCAAACTAGCTCTTTACATTTTTATTTTAATGTATTAAAGAAGTATATAATTTGAATGCTGTAATACAAAAGAAATCAGATATCATTAGTTTTTGGATCAACATCAAAGGGTTTCTATTTACATTAAATCAGAATGGGTAAGAATGTTATCTTATACAAAGGCGTTTCAGAAGGGTTTTATATGAGGTAAAAATACGCTTAATTGTTAAGAGCTCCTGGGGATGTGAATGTCTGAAAGAACTAATTTTTAAATGCTCAATTTCCTTATCACAGAGGATAAGATACTCAAAGAAATGGCAGCTTGGCGTACTATTTACTCTGGAATTCATGTAAATATATGTAGATAAATTTGACTGCATTCATAGAATGCAAAAATTTTTATAGGATGTTTTATGTAAAGGTACATACTTGTTAGCTAGGCAGTGGTTTATGTCTGCACTTGAGTAAAGATGACCAAGGTTCATGAACAGTCTTCAGTCTTTTTTTTTTTTCTTAAGAGAGCAGTTAGCCTTGGATAAAGAGAATTGTGGCTCCAGATTTAATTCTGATTATCAACAGGTACAGCTCAGTGTGAAAACTAGACTGGGAAAATACTTCTCCATTTCATTTCTACTTTGTCTTAGCCTTGCTGCCATTGTTTTGCTCTCTGCAGCAGTGCAGTGATTTCTCTTTATCTTGCAGCCTAGCGTCCTGCTGCTTGGCAGCTGTGGAGGCCAGTGATATTTTTCTACTCCCCAAAAGGTAGCCAGATCTCACACCAGAGTCCTGGTGGCTGTGACTCATACTAGTCATGATGGTGATGGGATGTAGTATCCTTTTGTGATGTAGAAAGCATGGATGGAAGAGCAGAGAGGAGTAGTGAGATAAGGTGTTGTGCACTCCTCTCAATGTACTATCACAGTTTTGTTGGTCCTTGCACAAGGTGCCAAAGTCCACTTAAAGATGGGCTCTGTTGATTTGGTCCTTTCTGCTCTCAGTTTGACATGCTCTCACTGCCAGGTCCCTCACTCCATCCAGCAAAAGGCTGCTACTTGGTCTACATACAGCATTTTTATTCTAATCTGGCTTTCTATCATTGCAAGGAATTATGCACTTTAGGAAGCAGTTACCTGTTAGGGACTTTACTGTCCCCTTGAAAACTTCAGAGGGAACAGCTTCTCCCCTTTGCCTGGGAAGCTGGAAAAAACATCAGGCCATTATTTGAACCTTAATAATTGATCTCTTGTTCACCCTTGTATTTCTGTAAGCATTTGATGCACTGTTGCATTTCTGTTAACACACTGTGGCTCTTGTTTTCTCTCCTCATATTTCTACCCCAAGAAAAAGAAAACATTTGAGGAAATTGCATGGCAGCCTTCTAAGAATATGGCTAAATGCCCTTTCCTAAGCCTTTAGGTTTATTCCCCTAGGAAGATGGACTGTCTTAAGTAAATTGTGGGAATATTAACTAATTTGAGAATATAGCTTAACAACTAATCCTGGACATTTTACAATGAAAGTTGAAGGCTATTTAATTTAGTGAAAATTTTAATTAAACCCCTCCAAAAATATTAATTCCTCAGACTGAGATTTGTTTATGGGAATTATGGAGCCTATGCAGAAATATTTATTGATATGACTGAATGGATATCTGTAAGACCCCAGCACCCAAGCTACGAGCTCACTGAAGGGGTTTTTACTTTAAAAATTACACAAGGCTCCAACAATATCTGCCCTCTGGATGTATTAGAAGAGCTTTTGGTTCTTCTAGCACCTTAAGAGAGAGCACAGAGGAGAAAGGCTGCACACATTTTCTCATGGGGTACTTTTACTGGTAAACTTTAGGAAAAAAGAGTACTTAGCAAAATTTTAAAGGGTAACATTCAACCAAAATAAAGCATTCCACAAAACATTGACTTAGCACATGCTAACCCATACAAATTTAGCAAAATCCAATCCATCTGGTCTCAAGCTACCCAAAATATTAGAAAGGAGATTAGGAGACAAAGAAGAAGTAAACAAAGAAAGAGAAAAAGAGAAAATTATAGGTACCACTGGAGTCCTGTGCAAGTCCAGCTTCTGTGTGTCCAGTTGGCAAGGTTTGTACAAGCATGGACAGCACATGTTGCTGTTTTGATTTGCTTTGGCTTCCCTGTGGCCACACCCTCCACCCCCAGGCAGGACTTCTGGTGTGATATGGGCAGTGCTCCCAGGCTGTTTTTGACTGACAGCTTCTCCAGGGTTGCCCAGTGATATTTGCAGAGGCTAGGGTATGGAATAGGGCATTACCTCACCTTTGTGAAATCCAATCCCTTCTTCCTATCCCCAGTCCCCTCAACACTTGAGTTGCTCTGAGCCAATAATTAATATAATAACCCAGTGTCCCGCAAAAGCAGAAAAAATAGTTATGAAATGCAAAAATAGCTTTCTAGATTTTTCAAGCATTTTGTGATTAGTTGCTTTTAGGTACTCAAAATTGAAACTGTCCGTTTGCAGTACTCTAGGAAAGTTCATATGCAGCAAAGACAGTGGTTGCGTGGAGATGGACTGTGGGCTAAATAGGTTTATTGTAGTATCAGAAATCACAACACATTAAACAGCAGGCTTCCTGTGTATTTTAGGTGCACTCTAGATTTTATGATTACTTAATTCATTTCTGATCTGATTGAAGTAGATAGCAGAATCTCCATCAGTGTGAGTGGACCAGAATTTCCGCAGCTGTAACAGTTATGAAACAGTGTGTAAAATAGTTTGTAAAATATATTAGAATCCTATAAAAATGGAAAAGAAAAAAAATAATAATATTTAATTTCTTGTGAGAAACGCTGTTAATACATTTCTCATGTTTTCTAGAAAAGGCCATTTAATGGGTTGAGTTTTACAATTAAAAATAGAAACTAGAGAAACTCTCTGGTAAGCGCTTATAAATAGCTTTTCAGAGGTGAACTTTGGGGCATTTCTTTGTATTTTGGTTACAGGTCAATTTAGAAGAATAAGAGGGGATTCTAATGAAACTTGATAATGCAGTGTAACATAAACTGTCAATAAGAAAATGATGCACCACATTGAGCAATGTGGTGTTCCTGCCCATGGCAGAGCGGTTGGAATGAAGTGATCTTTAAGATCCCTTCCAACTCTTAATGCTTAGAGGAGTCCAGCTCTCTAAAAATGCTTTTTCCAGGTTTTTTTCCCTCTCTTTTAAGACATCATAGCTCTTGTGTGCCCATTCAGCTAAACTCATGATCCAATATGAGGAAGAGTAAATTTGCTATTCAAATTTGTTTGTAAAACTTTCCTGCTGTAGTGACAGCCTTGCTACTCTTGTTGGGTACAGGTAGAGAATGCTTTTGGATTAGCACATCAATAAAGAGAAATCAAGATCAGTTTTTAGGGCAGAATCATTCCGGTCTTACCTACCTAAAGTAGTATTTTGAACTGTGTGTGTGTCATTTCATGTGTCATTTACAGATCCACCAAACTGTACAAAGTAAAGATCTTGTATTATCTCAGTCTGTCACCTAGTTAAACTTCATACTGGCTACACTTTCATTAACAGCATTTCTAACTGCAAGGTGTCTTTCCCTTTTGCTTATGTTCAGGAAGACATTTTTAAAATAAAAGAATCCATTAGTTCCAGCTTCTGCAGTCTTTTTGGACTGACTTCTCCATTGATATCCTTGAAAAATGTTTAGGAAATAAAACAAGGAAAAGTGTTTACCAGGGTAGTTATTTTTTCATTGTTATGAAAATAAGTTTGAAAGTATTAACTCATCTTCCTATCAGGAGTATGAAAATAGATATTTTTTAATCAGAATACTGTATCTTGACTTCGAATGGTGCTTGCCTTCTGTATTGATTTTTAGGTGACTTCATACAGTGATATCCTTGGTAGCTTTCAATGTAATGATGTGAGAGTTTTGCCAACGTGAGAGTTAGTTCTTCTACTTCAATTAATCCTTTTCTGACTGCTGTTTGTCATTGATACTGTTAGTTTCTTATCATACAGGATTTGGTGAACAAGTATGGTCATTTAAGCTAAGTTATAATGCAGAAGATGGCAGTCATGGGAAATGAACCTTCTGGCCAAGAGCAGCTCAGTTGTTAAGACTCTGTGCTGTTTTCTGTGAGGTTTTGTGACGAAAAATTCAGAGACAGTTATTCTGTGACTAAAAATGATTCAAGCATTGACTGTGCTCAGAATTTGGCTTTAACCCTGGAAAAGGAAACTGCTCTGTTTCTCTGTATTATGGCCCTATCTGGACTGCACAGAAGCTTAAATTTATGAAAAGGACTTGATATATTTATTCTGAAATTATATAAAGCATATATATACACATATATCTATATAGTTGTTCATTTTTGTGTCCTAAACAGGAAAGTGAATCATAGGCACGATCCATCCCAGAGTGATCTTAGTCTCAACATATAGATATGCACAAAATACAGTTAGAGACACATGAGAAAGTGTTAGGAACTTCATTTCATCCTCAAAAGAGCCCCAATTCTCGCAGCAGTGGCATGATGTGGATGCTTTGGTGTAAGCTATGGGGCATGAGATTGAGAATGAAGGAAGAGCTGGGGTTTAGTGAGGGCAGTCTATTATAAATGAGCACAAATTCTTGAGGAGGCCAGAAAGTTTCCTACTATTCCAGTAAGAGTAGCAGTAGATACTTCTATGATGCATGGTGGAGTTTACTATTGTGTTGCCATTATTCCAGTCTGTTAGGGCTTATTGGCATGGGGGTCACACTGTATGCCTGCTGGTCAACCAATACACCTTGTCCAAACCACACATTACATGGCTTTGTACTTGTTCTTTCTTGTAAATTGTCATAGTTTAGAGGCATCATTTAGATTCTTTCTCTCTCAAACTGTGAAACTGTAGCTGTGATTCCATTTTCAGTAGTTCCAAAAGTGGTAAGAATAATCAAAATTTGTTTGAAAATTCTAGTAATAACACTAGAGATCATTCTTTTTGGCCCATAAGCCAATCCCAGCAGACTTTTCCACATTTTCAACTTACTTTTATATTATTTCTTTAGGTTTAAGTGGCGTTTGA
This sequence comes from Corapipo altera, assembly GCF_003945725.1. NCBI lineage: Eukaryota > Metazoa > Chordata > Aves > Passeriformes > Pipridae > Corapipo > Corapipo altera. Next base: position 2,255,742 of record NW_020884949.1, read on the forward strand.
GTGACTCTAGTCATAAGTGCTTAATTGGGTAGTCATCCTTGGCATCTCTCTTTCTTGGTGGGCAGATGTCCTAGTTAGAACAGCTGGGACAGATTCATCATTGGATGGGGGTAGCCCAAAACTGTGTATTCTATAGCCCTCCATGCCATTTCCCAGAAACTGTTGTCAGTAGAGGCCTGTGAGGTGGGCCCCCCCCACCCCATGCTCCTGTCCTCATGCCCTTTTGTGGAATTCCCTGACTGAGCACCCTCATACCCTTTTATGGAATTCCCCACTCTGAGGTTAGGACTGAACATCCTTTTATGGAATTCCCCGCTCTGAGGGAGGGGCTAAACATTGCTGCCTGAGCTGGAGAATATATAAACCTGGAGTTTCAGAACCTTTAGCCCCACTCGTGGGATCCAGAGGAGGACTGCAGCTCATCGCTCTCAGCTCATCGCCCTCAACCAGACTGCAGCTCATCGCTCTTGGCCAGACTGCAGCTCATCACCACCCTTGGCTGGACTACAATCACCACTTTTAGCTGGACTGCAGCAGCTCTCCCACCAGCAGGTTTTTCCCCTCTCCCTTTGCTTTGGACTCAAAGGGGGGCCCAGGTAGCACCGTTTTGTTTGTGCCCTGGGGTGCTGGGTTGTACATTTGGGCTTTGTGGGTTAGTGCCTGTTGCTTGCCTGTGTGGTTGTACTTATTGTATTATTTTATTAAATTGTTATTCTGACTTGTGGTCTCTCTCTCTTTTTGAGTTCATTTTCCCCTGCTGGTTAACTTTTAAACCAGCACAGCAGATATGGCACAGTCTTTGAACTACAAAGTGTCACCATGTTCCCCTTCCTGCAGGATGTTTGTGGAGGGATGCCACAGCACCTTCACGTAACTCCCCTCTCTGTTGTATCCCCCCTAAGAGGTGCTTATCAGTGTTGAGGGAACCTCCGTAGGGCATCATGACCCTTTTCCATCTGGGAAGCAGCAGCTGGGTCTCCTCTGTAATTCTTATTCTCCTTTAACTTTTAACTCTATCCACTATTCCACAGCTTTTATATTTCCTTTACTTAGCATTTTTATTTTGCATTTTAAGTTTCAGCTTTTATTTCAGTCTGAAATAATAAATCATCGTCCCTGTGGAATGAAGAAAAAATTACATGTTTTGCTGGAGAGAGAGATTGTTGACTGCACTGTTAAATTGACAAGGGCACCTCACATGTTTGTCAGTTGCAAGTATATAGCAAAAAGATTATTTTCTATTAAACTGGAAGGTATAGTGTATAACAATAACAGTGAGCTCAGTTTTTTAGGCAAGGCAAATCAGAGGTTTCTGTCCTTGTCCCAGTAGAGGTGAAACCTCTGGTTTTGCAGAAGTTGGCTGTCTTGAAAAACAAATGGTCATGCTTTAAATGGTTTAAGGAAGATCATAATTTCAATCCGGAGATTTTAGGCTAGAAGAAACAGTGTTTCCTTTGATTAAGGGATTCTCTTTTTGTGTGGTGGGTTGACCCTTGCTGAATGCTAGTGTTCAAGGCCAGGTTGGACAGGGCTTTTGGCAACCTGATGTAGTGGAAGATGTCCCTGCCCATAACAGAGTTTTGGACTAGATGGTCTCTAAAGGTCCCTTTCAACTCCAGCCGTTTTATCAGAAGAAGATAGTTTCTTTGTTTTCCTTTTTGAAATTTTTCCCAACAGGCTGAAACCCAATTGTTCCCCAGGGGAAAGTTAGGTTTTCTTAAAAAAAATTAAAACTAGAATTTTAATTGCACAGTGATGAGTATCTCAACTATGCAGAACTTTCATGGGACAGTCACTCTTCTCTCTTCAGAATGAGCTTGCTTATGGTTTTCTCTTCCATGTTGAAAGTTAAAACTGTGAGTGAACAGCAGTGATAGAAAAATGCATGTGACTGTACAATAGCTAAACAACTTTAGTAAAATCAGTTAGTTAGCCATAAATAATGTACTTGGAACTCAGTGTTTTTCTAAGATGTGATTTCTTTCTTCTTGATGTATGAAGTATAAAAACATCTCTTCCTCAAGTGGCAGCTCAGTGGGCTGTTTTTCAAAATGGTACTTCATGATATTGGGGTTCCTGTAGCTGGTGTTCTCTCTTTTTAGTGGAATATTTTAAAACTTGTCTTAAGGATTTCAATGTGTGGTTACCTTATGCTATAGGTGGAGCTTTAGTTGGGATTTTTTAGACATGCTGGTAGTGTTGCCAGACACCTCTGAAATCAATGGGAGTAATAGAACCCTCTAACACTGTCTTTTTAGTGTTAGAAAGCAAGGCATAACAATTTTTGCTATATGCTGGCTAAAAGAGACTTAAGGCCTAACACAGTTTATGACTAATTAAAACAACTAATTAAAAGGTTTAATTAAAAGGTAACTAATTATAAGATTAATTAAATTATTCTCTGCTAAAACTATATATTAAAACCAAGTACTAGAAAAGTTACATCATTTCCAACAATTCCCCCCCTTTGGAAGTGATTTTATTTTTTTTTTAAGATTACTTCCACTTTTTTTTAGTTCCGTTGAGTATCTAGCAAAAGTTAAAACATTAAAATGCAATAATCACTATTAAACCATAAACCTATTAATAAAACTAGTAGCATTTATTGACTATTTAACGCTTTAAAACATGTAATTTACTCTTTTTTAGGACTAATTTAAACTTACTGAAATTATCTGGTATCTCAACAAAACTACTTTCGATACTTAACCCTGTATGAACAAACTTAAGTTTATAAAAAAATTCTATTATGTAGAGTGGCCAGCTATCCTTTTGAGACCCTATTTCAGCTTTAGATGAAATAGTTTTCATTGAATCTACATGTTCTGTTACATCCTATTTTGCAAATCTGGAATAAAATCCATAGTCCAAAAATTAATATCTAAACTATAATGATTATGCCAATCAGTTTTCTTGCAATTGCACTTAAATTTGGGATCCCCACAATGATGTTAACCAATTAACACATCTTCCCCTTGATTTTTGTATATGTCATGAAAAATTCTAGTTTTTCCAGATCAGTCTGAATTCTTAAGGTCTGATCCGTGTATACACAGCAACTGGTGTTAATGACTGTGCCCACACCTCCTTTGGAAGCCAGAATCAGATCTAGAGCCATTCAGTTTTGTTTGACTACTTTTGAAAGGCTGATAAATTCTTGTTGCAAAGCACTAATTGCATTGTTTGTTCAGTTTTCTGTTTGTTCAGTTACTCTGGATATATTCCCTATAGCTTTCTCCAATTCTCCTAACCATGGTAGAAGTCCTCTCATAAACTTGTGGAATCCAAAGGACCTCTCAATTAAGGGATTTAAATTTCACTTGTGTCTTGCTATGCAAGATCCTAGATGTCCTCTGGAGAATTCCAATTCATCAGTGTCATCTCGTTTTGGTACTACAGTTCCAATGGTGCATATTCCTTGCCATCCAGGGGGTGGACCTTTTCTAGCCTTATTTCTGCAAAGCCAGTAGTATCCCATGTTATCTGGAACAGGTCACCAACGTATATTCAAAATATTTGTTCCTGTTACATCTGAATATGAACAACATTTGGGATAATCTCCTACCATTATTCCTTGGTTGCAATTAGATGACTCCATTTTCCATTGAGGGGCTGCTTCTGGTCCTTTTAGAAATCTTTGAAACAAGAGTCCCCAATGATTGCTATTTCTACTGACAAAATTTGTCAATCTATGGGTTTGGGCTGCTTTTCTGTCCAAAAAGAGCATCACTCCAGTTGGAGGAAAAGCATTGGAAGATACACCTAGTATTGGAAGCTCCATTGTCTGAATGCTTTCATCTGAATGAGTGGGAAATTGAGAAAAAATCCAACAGTTACTGCTATTTGTTGTCAGTGTCAAAGCCCGCATTAGTTTTAGGTGTGAATATTTCTTCCAAGGGTCCAGTAATATTTGTTCTATTTGTGTCATGCTAGAGAGGTCTTCAGGGAAGAGGATGTTACTGTCTTTCCCACTTACCCCACAGGCACTTGTAGCCATACTTACTTGTTAATTGTGAGATCTTGCTAGGATGGTGAACTAGTCCAGGTGCAAATAACCATGCTGCAATACTGGAAACATTGCTCTGAAAACACAGAATAGGCCATTTAACATCTCTCGTTTAGAGTCTCTGCTTCCATTGCAGTTTTTTTTTTCTGCAGTGGATTTGCTGTTTGCTGTACTGTCCAGTGTGGTCCTTCTGGGTCAGAGGCTGGATTGATTTGCATATAGTGAATCCAAGAGTCTCCATCTGTTGTTTTCATGACTGTATGAGTAGTCCGGAGAACTTGAAATGGTCCTTTCCACTTCTGTTTGAGCAGCTCTTCACTCCATGTGATGAGGTCTCCCTGAGCCTCCTCTTCTCCAGGCTAAACAACCCCAGCTCCCTCAGCCTCTCCGCATAGGACTTGTGCTTGAGTCCCTTCACCAGCCTTGTTGCTGTTCTCTGGACCTGCTCCAGCACCTCAATATCCTTCCTGAACTGAAGGGCCCAGAACTGGACACAGTACTCCATGTGTAGCTTCACCAGCACTGAGGACAGGGGAAGAATCACTTCCCTGGTCTTGCTGACCACACTGTTCCTGATCCAGGCCAGGATGCCATTGGCTTTCTTGGCCACCTGGGCACACTGCTGGCTCATGTTCAGCTTCCTGTCAGTCCGAACTCCCAGGTCTCTTTCTGCCTGGCTGCTCTCCAGCCACTCTGTGCCCAGCCTGTAGCGCGCTGCAGGAGGTTGTTGTGGCCAAAGTGCAGGACCCAGCAGTTTGCCTTGTTGAACCTCATCCCATTGGAATCAGACCATATCTCCAGTCTGTCCAGGTCCCTCTGCAAAGCCCTCTTGCCTTCCAGCTGATCGACACTCCCCCCCAACTTGGTGTCATCTGTAAATTTGCTGATGATGGACTCAAATCCTCTCATCCAGACCATCAATAAAGATATTAAACAGAACTGGGCCCAGCACTGATCCCTGGGGGACACCACTAGTGACCGGCCGCCAACTGGATGCAGCCCCGTTCACCAGCACTCTCTGAGCCCGGCCCTCCAGCCAGCTCCTAACCCAGCACAGAGTGCCCCTGTCCAAGCCGTGAGCTGCCAGCTTTTTCCAGGAGTGTGCTGTGGAAGACGGTGTCAAAGGCTTTGCTGAAGTCCAGATAGACCATATCAGCAACCTTCCCCTCATCCACCAGGTGGGTCACCTGATCATAAAAGGAGATCAGGTTGGTCAGATAGGACCTGCCCTCCCTAAACCCGTGCTGGCTAGGTGTGATCCCTTGTCCATCCTGTAGGTGCTGTGTGATTGCACTCAGGATGATCTGCTCCATAACCCTGCCAGGCACTGAGGTCAGGCTGACAGGCCTGTAGTTTCCTGGGTCCTCCTTCTGGCCCTTTTTGTGGATGGGCGTGACATTTACCAACTTCCAATCATCTGGGACCTCCTCAGTGAGCCAGGACTGTTGGTAGATGATGGAGAGTGGCTTGGTAAGCTGTTCCACCAGCTCCCTCATCACCCTAGGATGAATCTCATCTGGTCCCATAGATTTGTGAGGATCCAAGTGGCTCAGCAGGTCGCAAACTGTTTCCTCCTGGATTACAGGGGGGCTATTCAGCTTCCTGTCTCTGTCTACCAGTTCCAGAAGCCAGTTGTCTTCAGTACAAACTGTCTTTCTGTTGAAAACTGAGGCAAAGAAGGTGTTAAGTACCTCAGCCTTTTCCTCATCTTTGGTGACTGTGTTCCCCGCCATGTCCAACAAAGAATGGAGGTTTTCCTTGCCCCTCCTTTTGCTGTTGAATATTTTGCTTTGGAAAACTCTTGTCATTTTTACACAAAGTACTTGATGATCCAAGCTATTTATAATAGCTTCTGTTTCCCATTGTGTTTCTATTTACTTATCTTCTGCTATTTGTCTCATCACTGCTTGAGGTACTGTGATTTTCTATTTGGAGTTACCCACCATCCTTCATAATTTAGATGGGCTTTTAAAGTTTTAGCTAGCTTTTTGTTCTGGGCCTGGTACTCTGGGGTTACATCTGAAAGGTTCACACATTTTAATGGAGTAACTACTAGGATGCTTTTCTGTGCCACCTTTGTAGCAGTTTTATCTACTTGTCAATTTCCAACGTTAGTTGGTGTGTTTCCAAACTGATGACCTTTACAGTGCATAATATCCACTTTGATTGGTAACTGAACACTCTCCAGTGATTGTTTAATGACATCTCCATACTCGATAGGAGATCCTTGTGCTGAAAGGAACCCTCTTTCTTTTGAGATAGCTCCATGGTGTGTACTATTCCAAATATATATTTAGAATCAGTCCATATGTTGTTCTTACCTTCAGACAATTCTAGGGCTTGCTGCAGAGTGATGAGCTCAGCTTTTTGTACAGAGGTGTTAACAGGTAATGGGTTAGCTTCAATTACTTCCGTTTGGGTTACTACTGCATACCTAGATTTCTGCTCTCCTTTGCACACAAAACTGCTCCCATCTGTGAATAGTCCCCAGTTTGGATCTTCTCTTGGAGTGTCCCTTAAGTCTTCCCTGCTGAAGTCAACTTTCTCAATGGTTAGGAGACAGTCACGTTTTAAGGCCTCTTGGCATTCTGGTACAGATTCGAGAAACATAACTGTGTTCAAGGCAGTAGTTGTTTTCAGTTTCACATCAGCCTGTCTCAGCAGGAGAACTTGATACTTATGCATTTGATTTGGGGACAGTCAGTGACCCCTCCTTTTGTTCTAGGACAGAGAAAACCATGTGTGGAAAATAAATAGTTATTTTCTGGCCCAAGGTCAATTTCCAGACTTCTTGTATTAAAAGTATAGCTGCTGCTCCAGCTGGAAGACAGGTGGGCTATCCCTCTCTTACATTGTTCAATTGCTTGGAAAAATATCCCACAGCCGTTTTTCATGCCCCCAGTCTCTGAGCTAGCACTCCTAATGCAAAGTGTAAGCATTTATGCACAAACAGTTCAAAAGGTTTGGCCAAGTCAGGTAATCCTAATGCAGTGGCTGACATTAGAGCACTTTGTAAGTCATCTGACATTCTGGAGTCCACTGTAGTATCTCTTTAGGGTTTCTTGAGGCCTCATATAAAACTCTTACCAGAAGTCCATAACTAGGAATCCGTGGCTGATACCAATCAACTATTCCTAAAAATATTCTTAATTCACATACAGACCTTGGCTCTGGAGTTTGGCAAATCGTCTCTGTTGTTTAAATTCTGAGGCTTTGCAGTCTCTTAGAAATGGTGAATCCCAGATATGTCTGGCAATTTGGGCCTTCTCCTTGGATACCTGTAACCAGTTTGTCCCAAAAAGTTTAGTAAACTTACAGTCATTTCAGTACATCTGGTTTGGGCTTCTGTGGCTATCAGTATATCATCTACATGCTGTAGCCAATGTGATTTTTTCGTTTTCCTTTTTCCATATTTCCAATTATTTTGCCAGTTAATTCCCAAACAAAGTGGGGTTATTTTTGAACTCTTGTGGGGGGACAGTCCATGTTGATTGGGTTTTACATCTTGTCTAGTGACTTTCCCATTCAAAGCAAACAGAGATTGACTTACAGTTGCAAAGGGTGTGTGGAAGAAAGCATCCTTAAGATCTAAACCAGTGAAACACTCATCAGATACCTTAATTGTGGTTAGAAGTGTATAAGGATTTGCTACTACCAGGTAGGTGTATTGCACTTGTATTATTAATAGCTCTTGTACTAGTCTGTGTTCATTAGTATGTGGCTTTTTACTAGTAAGATGGGAGTATTATATTTTGACTCACATTCTCTTAGTATCCTTTTTTGCACACATTTAGTAATTAATTCCTCTGATTCTTGTCTAGCTTCTAATTGCAAAGGATATTGTTTCTGCCATACCAGTCTGATGTCTGGTTTCAGCTGTATTCTCACTGACTCTGCTGCTTTTGATTTCCCGGGAATTCCAGAGGCCCACACCAATGGAGTAACAGCTTTTTCCACCTCTTCTGGGATTTCCTTTGTTGTGTTTGGTTGTTGTAACAACATAAAATCCTGGGCCAACGCCATTTCATTATAAAAAATTAGATACTTGTGTTTGTTCATTTTCAAATATTATCTCTTCCTAACAAAACCATTGGGCATTCAGGCCCAATATATAGAAATTGATGTGTTAACCACTGTTTACCTATATGAAATTTTTAAAGGTTGGAAAAAATGGCAAAGTTTTGCTTTCCCAGTTGCACGGTGGCATTTACAATATTTTGGCTCAGAGCCCTTTTGCATGTATTGAGAACAAAATAAACCGCCCTGTTTAAAATCAGCGGTTCATTCCTCAGTGTCTAGGTGTCAGCTGGAGATGCCTCCCCTTTGTGCTTTATCTAATATAATTTTAATAGCATAATTGCCTTTGGAATAGTGTCTTTCATTCCACATATATGTGATCTCTAATAACTGATTAGTAGCTTCCTTTAAACTTCATTTTTAAGATTCTGCCAAGTTAGTGAATGGAAAATGATCATCTACTGTCCCCTGCTGGATCCCTTGAGTATGCATTCTTTCTCCCTTCCTCTCTTTCCTCTGAGGTCTCCCCATTTTTCCAAGTGAAAAGCTTTGTCTCAGTGGAGTCACTAGAAATTGTTGCCAAATACCTCCAAAATTGTAGGGGAATAATAGAACCCTCAAGCACTGTCTTTTTAGTGTCAGAAGGCAAGACATTACTTTATTTGCAGCATCGGGTGTGTATGTGGCCAACAAAAATCCTGCCTCCATACGGACGCCAATACATTACTTTTCCACCTATTTATATATTTTTGACAAATAAATTATTATTCAGTGGTTCTTAGTTACATAATTATCTTTCATTAGTTACTATTCTACCCTCTATTGGTTATTAATTTCTTGCTTTCTATGCTAATTAAGTCCACATCTTTAGTCTGTTTAGTTTTTTTTTTCCTCCAGTAGGAACCTTCCAGCACATATACTGAATTTTTTGTTAATTCTTTTCTTTATCTGCTGGTTTCTGCAAAATGTCCTTGGTGGTTCATTCCACATGTCCAACAATACATCTTTCTCTCTCGAGCTTTGTTCACTGAAGCGCATCCAAGTTAGTTTAACAAAACTTACAGTTTTAGTACTTTTCCCAAACTATGTTCTCACAAAAGTAGCTTATAACAATTTTTGCTATATGCTGGCTAAAAATGATATGAGGCCTAATACAACTTAGGATTAATTAAAACAGCTAATTAAAAGTTTAATTAAAACTGTATATTAAAACCATATATCAGAAAAGCTTTATCATTCCAACAGTAGTTTGACTTTGTTACATGGAGTGAAGGGCAGAAATACTGTAGAGGAATATGAAGGCTTTCGCATTGTCCTTTCCATCTCACTAGCACAAGTTATAGCAGAGCAGTCTCAAGCTCCCCTGTGTTCACTGTTGAATACTGTTCAGCTAACAGTTTATCATCTTTCAGCACATAGGGACATCTTACTCCTGCATCTTTAAGATTTCCTTCTTAAAGTATGTAAAAAATATAATTTCATGATCATTATGCCCAAGATGGCTTCTGACCGCCACATCTGCCACAGCCCTTCTCTCTTCATAAACAGCAGGTCTACTGGGGTACTACCCTGGTAGCCTCACTTACCAGCTGCAACAGGAAGTTATCTTCCACACGCTCCAGGAATTTCCTAGACTGCTTTCTCTCTGCTGTGTTTTCAGCAGACAACTGTCAAGTTAAAGTCTCCCACAAGAACAAGATCTGGTGATCATGAAATGTCAGCCAGCCACTTAGAACATGTTATCTGCCTCTTCAACCTGATTGGGTGATCTGTAACAATCCCACCAGAATGCCTTGTTAACCTTCCCCCTGATTCTTACCCATAGGCACTCAATCTTATCGTCACTATCCTCGAGCTCTATACAGTCAAAACACTCCCTTAATGTAGAGAGCCCCCTCACTGCCTCTCCTTCCTCACCTGTCCCTTCTGAAGAGCTCCTGACCATCCACTGCACTCCAGTTATGCAGTCATTTCACCATGTTTCTGTGATGGTCACTATGGCATAGCTTCCTGCTGCACAATGGCTTCCAGCTCCTTCTGTTTGTTACCCTTATTGTGTGCGTTGGTATAATTGATATAGACACACTTCAGCTGGGCTGTTGATTTCACCCCCAACGCTGGCATACTGCCTCCAGGCTCATGTCTAGTGAGCCCAGTCTTATCCCCTTCCCCCTTCAAACCTAGTGTAAAGACCTCTCATTCAATCCTTCCAACTCACAGGCTAATATCCTCTTCTGCCTTTTTAGGTGTTGCAGGCTGTCAGGGGATGACTGATTTTGCCCTCTCCCACCTTAGTCATGCAAAAATTCCTGGTACAGTCAAGGGATGCTTCACTACCAAACTCTTTACACAAAGGCCAAGGCCTAACAGGATTCCTGAGGTTGTAGAGTGGTCCCGAGGAGCAGCGGGATGGGTGCACCACCCCATGGTGTCTATATTCAAAATATTCTTCATGTTACACAGAATTAATTAAAATACCTGATCTTTACCTTCAAAATCACCACCACTACTTGAATAACCAAGGAACAAGTTAGTTGTGCTAGACAAAACATTTTTATGCCACTGAATTGTGCCCCAGTAATTATAGATGGAAATGACTGTAACCCTGTCACGTATGAGACCCTGGGTTCCCCCTCTATAGCTTTCTGAAAGGGAGATAAAACTTTAGGTAAAGAATACTGACATCTTCTGGCTGGATGAAATAATGCAAAAAGCTCGAGTCATACCCTCCTAATTTATGTTTAGAAGAATGTGTTTCAATTTTAAGAAACGTGAATGACTGTATTTCCCAGTAGATGGAAATGCAAACTTCTAAAATATGTCAGGCTTGTGAAAAGCCTTAATAGTAAAAAAAAAAGTCTCATCTTGTAATTTTACTGCTGTTCATGAAGATGCAACTGTTATTCATGCTAGTGTTTATTTTAAAATAGTCTTTGATTGGTTAGTCTCAAATGTGCTCTTGGATTACTACTATTCTCGATGCCCACCCAAAAGTCCTCCTTTCACCAATTGTTCCCTGTGACACCACGTCCAAGTTCCATGTATTCTCTGTTCATGCCTGTAGTGGTTTGAACCTTGTTTTCCCCCGGAGGCTAAGAAAAGTGGTAACCCCCAGGGGTGGAAACCCCTGGAAGTTTTGAAGTTCTGTCCAATGAGCGCTCCTGCAGAAATGTAAACATATCACAAGCACTGGAAGAGAAGGGTGGTAGTTTTGGGTTGGTAGAAAAAGTAGCCATGTTGTAGGAGCTTCGAGGAAAAGGGGCCCGGAGCCCCTCGGGGCCTCTGGGGCCCCCCAGCCCCAGTTGGGGGCTACAGACACTTGGAACAGTGTGAAGCTAGACTATGTGTCTGTAGCTGTGAGCTGGGAGATGTTTTTCCATCTTGAGTGAGCAGAGACAGAGCAGAAGCGGCGGCAGCGTCCAGAGGTTATGGCTAAGAACCAGGACAGATAAGAACTGAACCGGAGGAAGCAGCAGAAGGTAGCAGCAGAACTACGGAGTTCTGGGGGTAAGAACTGATATTAGACCCCCCAAACTCCTTTGAGACCTCCTGGAAAGGAGGAAGATGATGGACTCTTGCTTGAAAGAGCCTTGAAGTGCAGCATGCACTGCAGAGAGGAGCTGAGAAGCTCAAAGGCGTCCTGAAGCTGGACCGGGACGGAGAAGGAATGCGGGGGGGTTGACCTTGGCCCCCCTTGGTGCTGCTGCTAAGTTAGCAGCCTTGAGACAGAGCACGGAGCTCTGCAAAGGGGAATTTCAATCCCCTGAGGAAGGGACTTTAACGAAGATGCCCCTGCATTTCGTGATATACCTGTGGTGACGCGAGTCTGGTCCCTGCTGGCAGCCCACAGGTGAGGCCTTCGCTTGGACGGAAGGAGAGCCGAGGGGCTTGGAGACCCCCTTGTGTGTACTGAACAGAGATCCAGCTACAACAATCCAGTTACTGCTGCATGCATGAGATGAGGAGAACCTGCTGCCTTAGAAGAAGCTGCTGCCCTGAGGGACTGGAAGGGGATCTGTCCTTCTTTCCCTCCTGGACTTTTATTTGGAGGGGAGAAGAGATCTGATCCATTGTAAATACTATATGTCATGGTAGAGATAGTTGTGATCGTGTGTATAATGTGTTATAGTATTTATTTGTACAGTCATTGTAATATATTTCCTTTCCCCCATTCTGAGTCTGGTTGTGTTTTTGTCTGGAAAAACCCATCTCACATTAGGTTGAGATGTGGGAGGGGGGATGGAGCTAGGGAATTGGATTTTGGGACTATCTCAAACCATGACAATGCCATATTTAACATTTTTCTTTCAGTACACTTCAGAGTTGTCTTTCTGGTCACAGTTAATTGCTACTTGGTTGTATCAGGGGGCTTAGGCCTGTGCTCTCTGGTGAGTAGGTGATTGCTGCAAAGAAGCATGTTGTGAACTTTATGGACTGACTTTAGAGTTTTCTTGTTGTGAGTGTTGTAGGAAATGAATCTTTATGGAAGAGGAAAGCCTGGACACAGTAAAGTCAATGAAAAGTTATACTAGTGGTGTCTGTTGACTGTGTACCTTTTGAAAGGCACAAGATAATTAGATTAATGTTTTACAGGAGTAATTTTAACTATATAATCTAATTTTTGTGTTTGCATTAAGATAATATCCTAGCCTTAAGAAAGATATAGTTTTGTTAAAGTAAAACCAACACTGCAGTAGCCTGTATTTCATGTATGACTTTGAGAATGGATTGCAAACAACAGAAAGTGATGCAAGCACTTGATATTAACAGGGTCAATTACCTGAGTAATGACATCTTGGAAAATAATAGATTGTGACAATAAAAAATTCTTTCATCTGATGCTGTTTTCAGTTTGATTGTCTATAGAAATTACTTTTAATTCTGTTTGAAGTAATTTAGTCTCCATTCCCTTACTGTATTACAAAGATATAATTAATACTATATGTGTCTTTAACAGGAACCAGTGATCCATATGTCAAGTTCAAACTTGGAGGAAAAGAAGTATTTAGAAGTAAAACAGTACACAAGAACCTCAATCCTGTGTGGGAAGAAAAAGCTTGCATTCTTATAGATAACCTAAGAGAACCATTGTATATAAAGGTAGGACACTATCTTACATATGTTGGACAAATTACAACAGAAGAGTTATTGAAAGAGTTTAATTTTGTGATTTTTGTATACTGAAAAGTTTATTGTACAATAGTGCGTTACTAAAGACTATTATTTAAATTATGTCTGTAGAATGATGATATCAACATTTTAAAAAGTGATAAATACCACAAATATTTTTGTTTATTTGAGGTCATCATTGTTTTGTATTTCTTTAGTGTGATCTTAGCAGAAAGAGCGCGAAAGTAAACTGTCTTTCATGGTGATGGCATGTGAGGGGCTTGTGCTCACATACTTACTTGGATTCAAACCCTTTGAGTCCTGCAACAGTGTTGTAGCCTTTGGGCCATAGGATTTCTGTTACTGCTGTCTTAACGCTGTCCATATTACGGTATTTGTGGAAGATGGACCTCTTTGCCTCCTGGAAAAGAGTTAGTGTAATACAATAGTTGAAATATTTGCATTAAAATTGAAGAACTTGAACTTAGTCCTGTCATATCTCAGTTAAAGGGTTTCCTTACAAGATGTTCACAAGTTGTACTTTTACTTAGCTGAAAGTATATTCTGGTCCTCAGAAATCCTCATGACAATGCTTACCAAAAAAAATTTAATTTACCTTGAAAGTTGATTTTGATAATTGACACTTTCCCTTATTTTTTTTGTGTCACAATTTTTTTTGTTGCCTTTTTTGTTTATTTCCCTGCAAATCTGCCTCCAGTTTATTTGTTGTTCTTTCTTCTGACTTAGAAAGGCATAACCCATCTCAGCTTGTACTATTCAATGTATTGGGCACAGATTCCTGTCTGGATATCAGTAAATTTGTCCAGGTGCTCTCTCTTTAGGTAGGAAATTAGCAGGCAGGGTTCTCATAGTAGATTATTAAATGTCATTGTTTCCTTACACGTATCCATTAAGTTTTAATCTTAGATTGTAATATTTCTAACCCTAGAAAATTATACAACCTTCAAAATGTACAATTCTATTATTCCTAATACTGATGCAAGTGCTGTAATAACCCACTTTTCATAACCATATCCTGCCCTCCTCCTTCCATTTTGCAGAATTGATAAAGGAATCAATGTATAGCAAATCAATGATTCTGCTTAACTTTAGGTATTCTTTTGATCTTCGTTCTTTCAGTGCCAGTGTTTATCAGAATGCTTTTTTCTTTTATAAAATTGATGTTGTTCACATATGTAGTCTAATAGTAGCATACACCACTACGTGTCTCTATGTTATGCAATCTGACTTTTAAACAAGCAGTTTCAAGCTTGATTTCTGGCCAGAAAGTTTCAGGTTGCTTTCAGGTAGTCCTGGTGTAACAGGTGAGAAACATGAAGCTGTAACTCTGGAAAAGGAGTTTCAAGAACCATTCATAAAGTCAGAAAAGCTCAAAACAAAGTAGATTTCTAGTACTAAAAAATGCTCCTGTGCGTCTTAGGTATTTGACTATGACTTCGGACTTCAAGATGACTTCATTGGTTCAGCATTTTTGGATCTCACTTCATTGGAATTAAACAGGTATGGCACAAATAAACCTACAGAATATTTCTATATGGCTGTCTGCTAATATCATGTTTGTGGAATTGCAAATAGCACTTTATGCTAGAAAATAATTATACCAGAGAATATTCTGGTTTGGAAGGGACCCGCAAGGACCATTGAGTCCAACTGTTAAGTGAATGGCCCATATGGGGATGGAACACACAACCTCGGTGGTGTTAGCACCATGCTCTAAATAACTGAGCTAATCTCAGGGTTTCTGTATAAACCTACTAAACTAACCAAGGAAAACCACGTATGGTTAGGAAAGTACTTTATTCTGAATGCTTATATATTAGCTGATTATGAACAACTTTTTTTAGTGTCTGTGGAGCAGTTAGTTTTATAACCACTTTAATCTTGGTTTTATGCTGTCTTCATTCACAGCATAACCACCTGCTATTTGACTTTCTTTTTTTCTGGTTTTTAATCCATTAATGTTAAAGTTCCGATTTAATTTCTTCAGTACATGTAAGTACTTAACAAGTAAAAGCATTTAGTATTTTTTTATGAACATTTAGACAGAAATACTTTAAAGTAGAAATAGGGCAAATTTGCGACACTGTTTTTAAGTGATTTCTTATAAATGGAGATACCTTTAATTCTCATAATTCAGAAATTTCATTATCTGTGAAATATAGCCATAATATATCAAAATAATGGAAATCAAAATAAATGTGTACTTTTTTGTCTCCTAGGCAGACAGATGTTACCTTGAGACTGAAGGATCCTCATTACCCTGACCATGATCTGGGAAGTATATTCTTGTCGGTTCTGTTGGCTCCAGGAGAACAGCGAGAACCGGTAATTTTAATGTTTTAATAAGTGTGATCGCTCCTGTGACTGTTCTGTGGTTGGATGACTTAGAGCACAAGAGTAAACCTCAAATTCTGAGATTAATTTGATTTTTCTAATTCTTAAAATAACACTGAACGGTGTTTCTGGTACAGTACAGCGTGCTTCATCTGAGTTGGATCCTTCCTGAGATAGTAAGGAGGAATCCAGATGGAACATAAATTTCAGATAAAGTCAGTTACAGGTGAATGGTGCTGATTAATATGGAGAAACATCAGTAAACCACTGGTTAAGAATTTTTAACCTAGTGCTACTGTCTCTAGGTAAGAATATTTGATTCCTATTCCATGCTGAAAATAAAGCTGAAAAAAGGTAGTGTTTCTGCTTTTTGACATCTAATGTTAAAGTATTATTTGATGTTTTTTAATTTCATTTTTACATTTCAATTATGAAATGGTGTGATTTTGTAGGTTTATTGTAGTTCCTTCATCAGTCTTAGTTTTCTGAGTTGCTTAGTTGTAAGTGAAACTATTTTCCAGTTTTCTAGGTTGTCCTCGTTGTGACAAACTCTGTCTCTAGTTGGATATATTTTACTAGCTTTTTGTGTGTTGACTTTAGACTTGGGTAGTATAACTGTGGCAGAAATAGAAGAGATGATGTCTCAGAGGTTGTAAAATAATATTGATTCCTCTGGCTTCAAAGAGGCTGCAGTGAACCACATGGACCTTGCAGCTAAATTTTGCCTTAAACAAACTGTTTTCAAATTAAAGAAGAAATTGCTGTTAAGCAATAGATCCTGTAGAGGCATGATAGCGGGTTTTTTTTAATGCCAGTCTCTTTGCCATATCAGCAGCCACCACTGTGCAGCCACTGAGAAACTTTGTTCAGAAACTTTGCCCAGGCACTCAGACACATAGACATACACCATGAACCCCACCCTGACCCCCAACACCACCAGACTTCCAGAATCTTCTGGAAAGAAGACTGCACATGCCTGGAACTCATCCAGGAGGAGAGATTGGGGTATTACTGGATAAACTCCCAATTTTTGACCTGTTTACAGGCCCCCACCTCTGATGGACCAGGACTATGTATCGTGACCACAGACCATGATCACCCATGCGTGGCTGGAGCCACAGGCGGTGATATCTTTCTCTCTTTTCTCCTATCTCTTTTTCTCTATTTTTGTCTTTCCAATTTTCCTCCCCTAAGACGATCATGCACTCCAGAAGAGCTATGCACCCCTTTTCCAATCCATTACCTTTTTTCTCCAGTTTTGGTTTTAAAGCACGTTTTAATTAAATTTGTTGTCATATTGGTTATTTAGCATCATTTTAGCATCCTCCCCCAAGGTTACCCTGCCTCAGAAGTGGGTTGCAACAGAGGCCAAGGAAAAAGCATTAGTCTGATTAAATTTTCCATGGATACGATCAACTACATGGTTTTTGTAAGAACATTTATGTTTCTACATGCTGCAGTGTGAGTCATCTTGCATACCTGAGGACTACTGGCAGATTGTAATAGTTCTTTTTCCACTTTTCTCCCAGGTAACATTAAGTAGCGTAGTAAGTCAGTTACTGGAACTAGATGTTTGGTATTTGGTATAACCGAGATGATGTAGAGTTTTGAAAATGGGTTTCTTCTCTGTTAATTTGCCTCATAACATTTTGTTAGCACTTAATAGAAATAATGGAATATGGTAGTAATGTGAATCTAGCTTATTTAAACAGTGTATTTTACTTTTTTTGTTTGTCCAGACAATTTAGAATTCTGTCTTGCAGATTTGCACCACAAGAGTGTTTGTTACTTAAATGAAAAAATTTATTTCATTTTGGATTTTTTTTGGTACATTTAGGTAAGACCAGGGTTTCTGAGTCATATGGTAATTGCACTGTTTTTCCAAGTGGTTTTGGCACTATCCTGCCATGATCCTAAATCATGTAGCACAGAAATACTGTATTTTTATGTGGGACATCATATGTGTTCAGCATGTTAGTTTCCTTTTTTCATCATATAGAGAGGATAGTACTGTGCTGCTCCGTGTTGTCAGCTCTTATAGAGAGTGCGCTGAAGAAAATTACAGGTGAGAAAGTGAAATTAAGACACTACAGTGTAGCTTGTCTTTCATAGGGGTGTTGGTGATTTAGCAACTGAATGTCAGAAGTATTGGGAGTACCACAGACTTGCTGGGTAGCAACTTTTTTCGTATCCAGCTGATTGGTTGTAATAGGAGGAAGAACTGGGTTTGAGCTATCACGCGTTTCATTGTTCACTTTTTTTAGTTTAGTTCAAGTGAAAAAATTTTCTTCCCATTCAAACTGTTAAATGGGACTTCATTCTGAAAATGTCAAAGATTCCAATTAAGAATCTGGTTCCTAATCTGAATCTTAATACTTACTGTTAGGAACCAGTCTTTCCAAGATACAGATCTCAGACCAGTTCTGGCAAAGTTGCAGTAAATTCAGAGAATTTGTATCACAGTGTGAGCAAAATAACTTTCAAAATTAATATTGAATTACTGTATATGAATGTGTTAACGGTTTCATAATTAAAGACTCAAATATCTTTTACTCAGTATCCATATGTAGCAGTTATTTATTTGTTAGATTTTTTTTTTACTCCAAGGAGTAGATATATTGCAAAGTGTATCATTCCAGTTAAACTGTTGTCTTTGGTTATTTTTGAAAGGTTTTGAGGATAATTTTTATTGAAATCAATATGATTGAGATCAATACATTTTCAAATGTTGTTAAAAGATCAAGACTAATTCTTGTCCACTCTCGAAATGTGCACCATATAAAGTAGCAATTAAAGCATTTCCTACGTTCTCATGCTGTTTGAATGATTGCTGCTCCCCCTCTACTTGGATATCTCTATTTAAGTAATAATTCAAGTGTGGTTGAAACGTACAGATAAAAACCTGTGAACACCTTTAAATATGCTTTAATGACTGCTGCACAGAAGCCATGCTGTCTCTTCACATTATGTACATTTTTTTCCTAAGTAATTTCAAATCGTCTTAAAACCTGTTTGTTTGATATCCCTATATAGCTTACATTTCAAAAATACAGTTTCTTCTGAATAGGTTTTATTTTGCTCTGGTGATAACTTGTGAATTCCTTGCAACTAAGAGTTGCAAGTCATTAAGTAATTAAGATAATTTTTTTTTTTTTACACCATTTACATGTTGTCACACATAAGTGGTTTAGAGTGGTTAAATCATAGAGCTGAAGATTTCAGAAGTTTACTGCAAGTACTTATATTGAAGGTACTATAATTCCATATATTTTAAATGAGAGTGTTATTAAGACCATTGGGAAATAAAAAAAAAAGTAATAGCTTCAACAGAAGAAGTATTAGCTTTCCCATGTAGCCATAGAAGCCACATATCCTGTATTTTGGGCAGGTCTATAGCCGTATTTCAAATCGAGACCTCTTGAACAAGATGATGTTTGTGATGTCTCCTTTGGTAGTGTGATGTGGATGATACTTTCCAAAGAGATCCTTTCACTGCCTGAACTGCAGTGAGGCTGTTTTGGAGGTCATACATTGATGTGCAGGTAAAGGAAAAGTTTTTTGAGGCTGTGTTTGTGTGGCTGGAGGACAGGTCCTGTAGCAAAGTGCTATATTGACATTTCAAAATAATGTAGCTGTGTGTTACAGGAGGATGCATCTTGTCACACTGCATAAGAAATATTGATGCTGATGGAGGATAAGGTACTCCAAGTGGAAGTTTGAACTTAAATGAGACAAAATGGGGGGCCTTGTATATTGCCACCTGTCTGTGAGAGAGGTATTATTGCAAATGATTTTAAAAATAAGCAGTCAGTTTGACAGAGTAATAGATTATTTTGTTTTGAGTGAAACCTTGAGATGTGAAAAGAGATGAGAGATTTGATCCACAGAGGAACATTTTCTTCCTTATCTTTCTGGAAAAAAATTCTGATGAAATTCAGATTTTCTACGTACCGACTGATAAGGTGATCTTGGGAATTATAGCTGGAAGGTCGCATTTCCTCAGATCAAAACATTACATTTTTGGATTCAGATATCAATTAAGAATGGTAACATATACATATGTTCATATAACTGTATGTAAAATTGTATTACACTGACTACGAAAGGAGAGTATTTATTTTGGAATCTGATGGACTGTGAAAAACAGTGCTTAAGTAGTTTATGATTGTGTTTTTCCAGTAGGAGAATACTGGACATAATTTCAATTAAAGGAAATTTAATATACTAGTTTCATAAGTAAGAACACAATATTAGATTTTGTGGTACATTTTATGTGAAGAAAATGCAGAAGTAGCCTGCAGTTATTAAATATTAATGTAAGAGTATGGGCAGGTGAACAAATCAAAATTTCTAGCAAATCTTGTCTCTGAATATCCTTGCCTTTTTCTACCTTGTGCTTGTTCTAAAGACATAAAAATGTGAACATTTGAAGTAATAATCTTGTAACTTCTTATTTGAACTATGTACATAAATAAAAACATAGCATTTCTGAAGTTATTAGAAGTCCTATTCTTTTGATTTTTGACAAATGAAGGCAATTGGATTAGTTCTGATTTTTGAACAATCATAAATTGTGAATAAATTTGATTAATGAATTATTCTTATAGGACAGTAAAAATTAGAAAGTTTTTAATATTTGTGTCCATTTCCAGCCTAACACAATTAAGTTACCATAACACTAGTTACAATAATTCATTTGCATTTGCTCTGTGCTGTTAACAGTACATTAATGCAGCATTTTAATTTTATTGCCTTGAGAGGACAGATAACTTAGGTAACTACTGTAAACTAAAAAGATGTAAAATAAATAAATATGGGAAAAGTATGTATATATAAAAATGTTAAAATATATGAACTCTAAAAATTCATTAATTTAACTCTATTTATAAAAATAGCGTGTTTATGATGTACTTTCTCTATTTTTCCTTTTGGTGACTTTCTGCATTTCTTCTTTTGATAACCTTCTGAATTTCTCCTTTTGATGACCAGTTTAAAAGAAGTCAGAACCAGAAGTTACTCAGTTTTTTCTTGGACCTGCTCCAAACAAGCTTGTTTTGTTTCTTTAATCTGACAGTGTTCTATTAGTATTCGCTTTAGATACATGTAGTGCAGCGCATGCCGGTGTGCTGTTTGTAACTACATGCATGTGTACAGGCTTCTTGCAAATTCTGTTTGGTGTTGTAGTTGTGGGTACCACAGTGCATGTGAGTTTTTCTCTCTTTCTCCACCAGCATTCAGTGCACAGATTTCACCACTGGAGAGCTTCCAGTGACTGTGACTTCTTCAGAGCTGCATGTCACCCAGGTCTTCACTACAATAGCTGTTTCCTACATGGGTCTTACAGGCAATTTCCAGCTACAGGAAATGACAAAGTTGGTAGCTTGATGAGAACTGTTGTCTTGGGACCAGCAGAGATTGAGGACAACTGTTCACTGCTGGCAGCCTAAGAGGCATAGAAAATGGAAAAAAGGAAACCAAGCGGAATTTGGATGTTGTTATTTAATGAGATTAAAGTTCAAGGCATTGTTTTTTTCCTAAAATTATCTATCTTAATGATGCTTAGGTTTTTTACTTCATATGAAAATATTAACAACATTAATATACTGTCAGTTTGTTTGCTGTATTAAATCTTATAATACACTATTACTATTTATTTGTTTGTTTGTTTGTTTTATTTGCCAGAGGGATAATAATATAATAGGAAAAAAAAGGCAGAGATAGACTCAGGGCATGGAATATTTTCAGATTAAAAAGTTGCACGTAGATCATTCATCCTGATCTGTCCTATGCTATATATTTATTTTACTGGCTTCTAAGGGTGACTGCCATGGCTTCAGCTTATCTTGCTCTAGCTGGTAATGATACCAGTGTACTCAGCAAATATGGCATATGTTTCTGTAGCTACAACTCAAACTGAACTCCTCAGAGTTGAAAGAATCATAGAATCATAGAGTTGTTTGGTTTGGAAGAGACCTTAAAGATCATCTAGTTCCAGCCTCTTCTACTAGACCAGGTTGATCAGGACCGCATCCAACCTGGCCTTGAACACTTGCCAGGATGGGGCAGCCACAGCTTCTCTGGGCAACCTGTTCCAGTGCCTCACCACCCTCGTGGTGAAGAATTATTTCCTAGTATCTAAGCTAAACCTACATAGTCAATTCAGCTGTTGGACCATATTCTCTTCCTTGCTCACAGCCTGGTCTGAAGCCTAGTGAAACTGAGTTTGTGCTCTGACTTGTAGCTGTATAGGATTCAGAAATTACGAGGAAGAGAGAAGCTATGTTGTGCTGGACAGGACCCAGGAACTCAGAGACAGAGCCTTCTATGGGCCTCAAGCTGCTTAATTCTTGTGTGCTTCTGTAAAAATGAATTCAAGGGTTTTCTCCAGCTTTATAAAGCTTTTAGTATTTGTGGATATTTTCCAAAGCCACAGTGCTACAATTATCATGAACTTACAGCACAGCCCTTGGGTTTTAACTGTCCATAGCAACTTAAAAAGCGTCCTCAGCAGCTTGTTGTTTTTCTTCTCCCAAAAAGCTGTGTCTATTTGAAAAATTTCTGGATATTTCAAACATATAAATCCTACATATTTTTTCTCATTTTAATTTTTCCCCATGATTAATTTAATTTATTAGCGAGGAAAATGTTTGTATTTTAAAATTTATTTCCATTATCTGAAAAACAGGTGATTTTGCAATAGTTAATAAAAAGAAACATATTTATTTTTCATGACAAAGTTTCAAAAGGAATTAATGTTCTTTGATTTATTCTTTCTCAGTGTCAATATCAGGCTACTAGATGTTATTAAATTGTATAAAGTAATTTTTCTGCACTTCCACAGAGCTGCTTAAGCAACAGTTGTGTTCACAGATAAATTGTCCTCAATCTACTTGACCAGTGTGTCTCCTTTATTTAATGATTTAGAATCTGTCTGTGGACACTTTGCCTCTCAGCATGTCAGAGCATGGTGTTTAGTAGTGCCAAGGTTTTACAGGTTATTTAGGTAATGAGACAGGGCAACTGAGATTTGGGATTTTTTGAGTGAAGGTATAACTTTGTTTTCTCCCTGATGTGCGTAATTACCAAACTAAAGACATATTTTTGCTGCTGTGAAATGAACTAACAGTGGTAACTTTAAGGATTTTGTAATAGATTCATGTTATCAGAGGACCCTTATGCGGGATTTCTATGATGTGGCTACACTTACGAGTTAAACAGTAGCATTCCAAAAAAATGGAGAACCTTATTATTAAAAAAACTACTATTCAAGTATCAGTCAGAATTGTAATCACTGTCAGTAATGGCACATTCATTTTTTCCCATTTGCTTATCTAATTTTGTTTTTCTGTCTTTCTTTCTTACAAGTTCATATAATGCATTGTCTCCAGAAATGAGACTTTCAGACCACCCAGAAAAGTGTGCCTGAGTGTGCAAAGGGCTGCTACTTGCCTGGATTTGTTTCAGGCTTGGGTATCTGTTGCTGAATTGTACATGTTGCTGTTTCAGTTTTAGTGGTGGTTAAATGTGAATTGTCCTGTTGGAGACAGTTGGCCTCCTTTTCTGTATTGCAGAGGAAAGGTAATTAAAATGCTTTATTTTATTTTCAGACAATGCTAATGAGGAAGAGTTGGAAAAGATCAAGTAAGGTAACTTATTTTTAACATGTGGTCTTCTGGATGTTTGTTTTTGGTTTTTTGTGGGGTTTTTTTTGGAACAACTATGATGTTTTACCAAACATGACATCTAGGACTGTAAACTTCTGACACGGAATTCATTGTCCTTCAAAATGTGTTTTAATGACCTTGTTTTTTGTTTCATCAAATCAAAATCATGAAACAGTTTTTTTAATGTAATCATGAAACCTGTCAACTTAGTTACAGCATTTTAACCTATCTTGAAGTCATCTGGTAATGGCCGACATGTCCTGATTCCTTTTGTAAAATCTTTATTTCCCATGTATAAACAATTTCCTTTGTTAATGGGAACAAGGAATTCATGCAAAAGGATAACTTTCATTTTCTTATTACTTACTCATTAGAGGTTTTGTATGCTTTTTTCACAGTGATGCTAGTCATCCATAGGTGACAGTCATAGCCATGTTTTAAAAGAGCAGAATGCTTAAGGAATCATTCTTGGTGTCCAGTTTATAGAGCTCTTTAGATGCCTCTTCAAGCAAATTCAGTATCTGGCTTTTCCCCTCTTGGGAACTGATAAAAAAGGAGCAGTGTATGCTCTTTTTCACAGGAGAAATGCTGAGAGTTTTACTATAGTGGAATACAAACAGTTTTTACCTTTCTTTTTTGCTGTATGTGTCTCCAAAGAGATAAAGAAAATGTATATAGTTTCTTAGTAGTTTTCTGGCCAGTCTTACCTAATGCTACCATTCTGTTTAAAAGTTTTAAGCCTTCTTACTATTTGTATTGATAAAAATACAATTGAAATTTCTTGAAATCTCGAGTTGGTGTGGTAGATCTGGGTTTTTTTGAGATGTTACCATGTAAAGGTGTTAAAATGTGAAAAAAAAGTGAAATAGCTATGTGGAATGATTGACTTATTTTGTAAAGTTATTTGCTTTTCTAGCATATTGATGCACAAATTTAAATAGAAGGTTGTTAACAAACGATGTTGTATATGCTGCTCACTTGACAAATATTTGCACACTTTTTAATCTTTAAATAATAAAAAGAGCAGTGTTCATAATTCTTCAGTAATGGATGGGTTTTTCACAGTTTGCTTCTGGATGCAGGACAATACTCTTATCTCTGTTTCCTTTTTGAAATTTCAGAAGCAAAGATATTTCGTGAAGTGATGATGTATAGTATTTTGATTCTCATATGGTTCATATAACTTCATGAAATATCTAAGGTGCTCAAACTCCTGGAGAGATAAGGAGGAGCTGTGAGAATGGTGAAGGTAGAACTGTTTTGCATCATGAAAGTGATATGTTAACTCTTGATGTGCTAAATATATGTTTGTTCTCATACTTCAAATTACAAATTGGCGAAACTATGAGCTTCAGTAATCCTGAATGAATGGCACAACATGATAATTGGGAATTCTTCAGAGCTTCTCAAGTGAATTATTTATTCCTGTTCTCCTTTGTTACATTCATTTAATTTCTTTTCATTCAGTAGTAGCATTCTTGCAAATCGGCCTCCGAGCTGATACTCCAGGTGAAGTCTCACCAGAGCAGAGTAAAGGGGGAGAATCACCTCCCTCAACCTACTGGCCACACTTCTCTTGATGCAACTCAGGACACAGTTGACTTTCTGGGCTGCAGCAACATATCACGAGGTCATGTTGGGCTTCTTATCTACCAACACCACCAAGTCCTTCTCCTCAAGACTGCTCACAATCTATTCTCTGCCCAGTCTGAATTTGTACTTGGGTTTACCTTGACCCAGGTGCAAGACTTTCCATTTAGCCTTGTTGAACTTCTTGATGTTCACATGGGCACCCCTTAGTCACAACTGAGAAGCTACTTCTGATTAGTTACAATTGGGGATAAAAGCATGCATTTACCGCCTAAAGCAAGTGAATAAAATTGATTTTTAATTTGCATTTAGATAACTATATTTGCTTTAATTCAGCTTTAGAAATTTTTGCATATACTTTTAAACCGAAAAATAGAATGTATGAACATTTTAAGGAAGAATAAATTGCAAAATGTATGGCTTTCAGCTCCTAACTGCTGACTGTTTAAAAAATTTCTTTTAGAAAGCTTTTCTGAAAATATCTGTGTTCTAGTTGCACAGACTAAATACCAAGACCTATGGCCTTAATAACCGATGCTTTTATGCCCGACTCAAAATATTTGTTTTTTGTGGCTCCTGATTTACATTTTCTTAATACCAAAAGCCTTATGAAGCAATTTTTACTGTTTTAAAATTGAAACTAAATGCTTCTCCACTGAAATTAGATGTCTCTTGAGAAGAGAATAAAACTGTAAATAGCAAATCATGGTATAAGTATTGCAGAGACAAACATAAGCATAGAGTTGTATGATATTTCTTAATTGAAGTAATTTACAGTCAGTTCAATCTTTCAACCAGAATCTTTCAGCCAAAATTCTCCGGAATTTCAGAATAGATGGTAGAATTCCTGCATTTGGGTTTTTGTGAAGAATCTTTTAAAACTGAGAAAATATACTTGTTTTTTGTAAGCCATGAGGTTCTAGATGTCAGTTTATCAGCTGTAAATGGTACTTGAAGGAAGCGCTACTATATATTGGAATAGAAGTAGAAAAGTCAGAATAGGTACACCTGTCTGCTAGACATGTGATTATAAAAATTATGCAAATATTTGGTGAGGTTTACATTTGCATTAATTGTATGTGAGTGATAACAGCTGACCTAGTTAACAACAAAATCAGCATAGTAACACTTTGGCATGGGGGTTTCTGGGTTCATTCCAGAAATTACAAAAGGACAGGGAGTTTCCATAAAGTATTGGTGACCACTGTCCTTCTGTGTATTACATTCACATCAGCACTGGGACTCGGTGACGCTGGTTGTCCAGGGCAGTAACAGGATCATCAGGAGACCCATTGACTTTCACATATTGCAGGCACAGTTTCCAAGAGGAATTGCTGGGAGAAGGACAGTGGAGAAGGTTAGGACTGTACTGGCACAGCCTCTCTGGCAGCTCCTTCTGCACACTGTTTACCTCTATAAGTATTTCCACTCTTTCACAGAAAATGCAGGTCAGAGTGAGTGCCACAACCTCCTTCATACTACACCTGAGCTGCCTCTGGAAAGTGGACTTAAGCCAAATTATTCCACTTAAAACCCCCCCAAAAATATACGAAATGCTGCAAAAGTGTGAGCTCTTGTTACTGTACTGTCATGACAACATTACTCTACAATGGCAGTATCCAGTTGTTAGAGCAAACACCATAAACCAGATTTAACATGGCAATTATAATGAAAATACACAGGGCACAGGACAGTGTAAATTTCACAACTACAAAAATTTTTATAAGCTTCACTTACGGTTAAAATATCCTAAAATGTTAAACTTAGTTGATAGAAAATTAAGAGAAGTGTTTTTTCGTTTTGCAGTCATTATCAGTAGCAATCAATTTACAAAACCAGTTTAGTCACAATGAGAAACATTAAGAAGGAGTCATCATGATCCCACTGATGGCATTTTTGTAACTCAGTGTCTGTATGTTGATGACTTCTGCAAGGTGTCATACTTTGTATGTAGTGTCTAATATAGGAAAACCATTGCAAATGCATGTGACTGTCCCTTGGTTTTTTCATCGTGTGGTACATAGAACTAACTGCTGTATCTATTGATATTCTCAATCTTTATTTTACATGTTTTATCCAAGTCATATAAGCCTCCTAGAAACTGGGGGAGAAGAATTCTGTTTGCTTGAATTTGCAGCAGTCATTTGTAACACTGGCTTTGATTCACTTTGTTGTATTTGTACACCTATCCTCTGTTCAGTGATGGAGAGAAGTATTGTTCTTTTTTATGTTCTTTCACTAGTTTCTTGATTGATATTTTATATAAAGCTTCCAATCCAAAGTTATTTTTTGGATAGAGATGCCATTGCAGGACAGAAAGCTGCATTATTGATTTGGTTTTTAAAACTTTTTAGTAAGTTTGTGGTAGGCACACTTCTATTTCCATCTGTTGTGTTCAAGGACACAGAAGAGCAGCGTACCCTAGTGGTGTGTGTACCAAGGAGGAGATTTTTGTAAAGGCAGGGTCTGTTTGCATGGGCACAAGCACATGCCAGTGAGTTAGGTGGTACTTTGCAGGGCATGAGGGCTGATCAATGAAGAAGTGAGGTCGTGCTGGGAGAGGACAGCGCATGGGGTTTCTCCAACTCAGTATGGGCTCAAATTCCAAAGGTCACTTAGATACCCAAAGATAAATGTAAATATTTAGGGGATTTTGAAAACCACCTACTAAATGCATCTCTTCTTTTGATGAAAGTAACACTAACTCATTGAGAATGTCTTGGTGAACCTGAGGTAAACGCCTGGATTCTGACTAAGCCTAGTTGGTTTCCCACCCAGTAATGTTACCCAGATTTACCTGAATACATGCAAAACATTGAGTCATGTTATAAGGTTATCTTTCAGCTCTGACATTTGGCTAACTATATGAAACCTATCTGGTAGAGGATACAGTTCTGTATCAGAAGATTTTCTGCTATTAATGCCCCTAGCCCACCCACTGCTCTACATTTAGACAGAATAAGTGGAACACAAATAAAAGCTAAGTTTATCACATCAGAAGATGCTGGCTTTGCGTGCTCTTTATAGTAGAAGCATTAAAGCACAGTGTGTGGATATGAAAATATGTGGGTTTTTCTTTCACAGGTAGCTGTACGCATCCTTTGATGTGAAAGATTCCTTTTCAGAAGTCAAATTTTAATTTCCTTTTTGGGAGAGTGAAAGCCTCACTGCATGCAGGCTGCAAGTTTCCCACCACGCCTCTCTCTTTGGTGTGTTTAGAACATGTCAGACAGGAGTTGCCATGCCTGTATCCTGCATATAAATTCTCAAAAATGTGAATAATGTGAATAATAATCCCACATTAATGACAGTTGATTATGGACTGAGATTTTGACTTTGCTTCTTTTCATATTTTGGCATTATATATGAAATATGTAGCTTCCTACCTGTTTACAGCGAAATGAAAGGTTGTGTGGTTTCTTCTTGACTTTTTTTCTGTTTGTGGCAGAAGAGTGAATCCAGGCAGCAATAATCATGACATGCTTGCTGAGGGGAAAAAAGTTACCTAAGAATTACTCTTGAGAAACATCCTTCACAGGAGAAATTGAGAAAGATACAGACTCATTTCTTTGTTTTATTCTCATGGTTTCCCTTCTGACTTTGTAGTGAACTCACTTTGGGCTGGATTTTACAGGCAGTTTCTTAGCTACCTAAAAATGTACCTAGAAATGTACCTGTCTCACACTGTGGCATTAAATTCATAAGGGAAGAACTCTAAAAGGTGAAATCAGTCTTGCTTTTTCATTTTTTCATCTCTTAGCTTTTTTGTAAAATTTGACTTGAAATCTAAAAATTCTTTTTTTTTCATTTTAACTTCCTACAAGAACCATTATATGAAATGAGAGGTTATGTTAGGATATGTAATTTCTGAGGATAAATGGGACTTTGACTGGAAGGAAAGCATGTTGGATGCTCTTCAGTCTTGCTTGGAAACAAGAAAAGTGCCAGCTGGAAATTATTCTTGCTGGAGAAGGCCACATAGCCCATGCCTTTCATGTCCAGGAAATCTCAATAGCTTTAGCTCATGCAAGCTGTACCCTGACTTCCAGTACATCTCCCTTTTGCTGTGCCTTGGATCTGTGTGTTACTGATAAAAAAGAAAAGAGCACTGTTGTGGTCTACAGTCACAACCAACCCATACCTCTTTTAGTAGCTGCTACTTTTTTTCCAGCATGTTGAGACATAGGCTCTGCAGCTTCACTGTCAGTGGACAGTACTGGGCTGTGCAAGGTGCTTTGATCGCTGTTGACCACAGAATGTGTCTTTGACTCAGGAGGGCTTCCTCCAGCAGCATGTGAATGGTTGTTCTCAGGGCTCCTGCCTGACTCTTGTAAACTCCTGTCTTACCTGTCTGTCATTTTAGCTCCAGCTCTTGACCATTTAGATCTTGCCTTGCCACCTTTTTGTAAATTACCCCCTACTGGTTATGAAACATCCTACTGGTCATAAAAATCCAGCATGCTGTATAAGGTGGCAGGTGCTCTAATGCAGCAAATTATTTTAAGAGCTGTTGAAAATATGGAATTCAGATCAGATATACTCTCTAAATTATTCAGTGTCTCATTGGCGATCAGTGAAGTAGGCAGCGATGCTGTGGTGCTTAAGGTTTACGTCAAAAGAGTTGTGAATGCAAACTCAAGCTTATTTTCCATGATAGTATCCTCAAAATCATGTGGATGCCCACTCAACTCTCAAAAGTTGTGTGGTTTTTTGCAAAGTAAGTCTCAATCACTGCATCTGTCCCAATATAAATATCTTCCTAAACATGCATGGTCTTTTCTTCTTTCTGTACTCTCATCACCTTATGTTCAGGGTAGAGTCAATGATTATTTACTCTCCAGTATTTCTTTTGCTCTAAGCCTTCTAAGAAACTGGAACAAGAATTAAAAAATCTACCACTTCTTCTCAAGTCAGGTCTTTGGCAATGTTGACTGTATTCCCCCAATGAAAGGGGTATTTGTGCCAAGAAAAAGTTTTAGTTTACGTTGTGTTCCCAAGCTGTAAATGAAGTATCTTCTCTGGCAAGTGATTTTCCCAATTGTGCACTAATTTTTGTAGAGTGTCTGCTTTCTGATGTCCCACTGCTGTCACATGTTAAGTTAAAGGTTTTTCCAAACGTTATTCCTTATTTGCCTTTGTAGAAACAGTAGGTTTGTGAGAAGTTTCTCTGCAGTCAAATCTTTCACTTCAGGAAGAGAAATCTTTAATAAATATAGTGAAATATTTTGTGATTAACCGTGCTATTTGGGATGAATAACCATTAGAAAACATAAATACATGCCAATAAAATATCTGAAATGCTGCAAAAAGCATGTTAATCAGATTTGGTCCAACCCCAGTGGCCTCAGTCCTCATGTATAATACTTGTCTCTGGTGAGTGCAGGTTATAATCCAGGGATTGTTCTCCAGTCTAATTTTTATCATTGTCTCTGGGTAATAATGTAAAATTCTGCCAGGGACACCTGCACAGCTGTAACCATCCAGCTGTGTTTACCGTCTAAAAGACTCAAACCAGATTTGCACTGAAAACCTCCTCCAGGGATACTGGAGGTCTGGAAATGATGAAGCTAGCCATGCAGGCATGATTGCTGAGCTCATAAAGCTTTTGTTGCCCAAACTACATTGCAAAATGAAGAAAATGCATATATTTGATATATTTACACTAGCGTATATATAAAGATTATCTTTTTTTTGATTCCTAGAAAGAATAATTTGCGAGTTTAAATATTGTTTAGCTATCCAGTGTTCTGATTATAGATAAAGTAACCTTGAACAAATAAAATTTCAGAATAGAAGGGAGAGCCTTTGGCAACATTGCTTCTCAGGTGCACTCAAGACACGTTTGCCTTCTTTAGGAGTGCACAGGTGATTCCCCAGTTCTGATACCTCGTAGGTCAGAGCAAACTGGAGATGATCTTAAATTACTTGAGTTTATAGCCTCTTGCTCACCCAACTCCCAGTGGAGTTCATTAACGAAATGAGCCAACTGTTTTGTGTGTGAATTTTCTTTTAACCCACAAAATCTGTGGCCAAGGGTTTGCAGTCTGCAAGTTTCTGCACGATTCTGAACAAAGGTTCTGCAACATTGTTTAGAAACTCTTGAACTTATGGTGGTATTTAATGAGTGTTTCTGAGAACACCATGTCATTTTATAGGCTGAGATACAGGAGTTTATATTATTCCAATGGAAGTTTTGTATTGTCACTGTTTTTTTCCGTTTATTTTAATGTTTCTTCAAGTTTATTCAGTCATATACTACTAACAGAAGAGACTTTGCAACATTTATTTGTATTCTTATCAGCAGAGGGAGAAGTGAAGCAGAAAAAACACCTTTTTGTTTTAATACACATTTCCTTAAGTAGCATTTGTTCTTCTTTCTTCTTCCTTTAAAGCATTATATGACATTATCTGCTTAATTGTCACTGTTTTATTTCTTTCCAAGTTATTCTATGCAGTATTGTTTGCATATGTATTATACAGTAACTTCAAAATGGCTTAAAGTGGTTGTTTTAAATTCCTGGTTATGTGAAATTGAACATTGAAAAGCAGGGGAAATTTTTGGAATTGTGTAAACTAAATTTATGCTTTTGTTTCCCTGAAGTTTCAGACCCAGAGCTTACGTCTCTCAGACCTGCACAGAAAGTCTCAGCTATGGAGAGGGATAGTTAGTGTTACCTTAATAGAAGGTCGTGAACTTAAGGCGATGGATGCAAATGGACTAAGTGATCCGTATGTGAAGTTCCGAATGGGGCATCAGAAGTACAAAAGCAAGGTAATTTTAGCTGTGACTGAAAATGTTTTTGAAATGCTTCATTCCTGTTTGGGGTTTTTTACCTTGTATGACTCTTAGTAGTGATGGAGATATATCACTGTAATAATCAGTTGCCAGAGCACCTGGAGCTTTGTTTGGATGTTTCTTTTTATTTCATTATAAACAAAAGTAATACTAGATGGGGGAAAATGTAGCACTGAAAAATTTGGGTGTACCAAAGGGCACACCTGATATTCTGTACAGACTGTGTTGGCTTTTATTTCTTGCAGGAGTCATTCATGAGAGGGGAGAGATGCAGAGTGATTGTGACAACTACTTTCCAGGCTTGATGCTGGTTGCTTCTTGGATCCTTTGCATTGTCTTATCCTCAAATCATGTCATGCTTATATTCTCACTTTTCTCTTTGTGTCCTTACAGCAAGTTTCATTAAAGTTTTCTTTATGTATGAACTTCACAGGTAGAGAGGATTGATCAGGGAGACAATTAATGTGGAAACTTTCTTGGCTTTCTTGCTATTATTTTTTTTATTCCCCTGGTCCCTTCCTTTTTTGAAAATTGCTGTTTATGGAAGATGCTTGGACCACCATGACCTTCCTCTCTCAACGGCAATGATGACCGCTGTGGTTTTCACAGCCAGACGAGGGAGAAATTGAAGAAGAAGCCAGGAACATTTAGTTGCTGTATTTGCAGAGCTCTGAGCCTGCATTAGTGCCTCTTAATCTGAAATTAGAAGAAATCAAATTTCATGCTTTTGTGAATAAAAAATTTTCATAATCCTCTATGAATTTTCAAGCCAGTAGAACTGGTGGGTGTAAGAAGTAGTGTTTCCTTAATAGGGAAGGTACTAGGCTGTTTCTTGCTCAGGACATGTGTGACTACTGTGAATACTGTTTTTGCATTTTGATAGAAAAATCTGTAAGCTTTTCGTTCTGCGCAGTGTGGTCAGAAGTACATGGACTGAAATCCATTGAAGTCAGAAGTAACCAGACTGAAAATGATTGAGAAAGCTGCTTTCATCTGGGTTTTAAATGAAAGGAAGTAAAATACAGTTTTGGAAAAAAAAAATTTATTCCATACAAAGTAAACCATAGTATTGTAGTTCTCCCAGTATTACTGGAGCTAGGGTAAAAGGACGTGATAAAATTGTTTGTTTAAGTACAGTCACCATCTACTTGTCATTGCAAGTGCTTTGTTTTCTTTTGGGCTCAGGGACACAACTTTACAGCTAACTGTCACTTAAGAGAGGACATAATTATTCTACAGAGAAATGGCTCCATTCCCAGGGCAAATCGTTTGTTCAGGAGGCTTTTGAAGGTGG
The DNA here is from genome assembly GCF_003945725.1 of Corapipo altera. Classification (NCBI taxonomy): domain Eukaryota; kingdom Metazoa; phylum Chordata; class Aves; order Passeriformes; family Pipridae; genus Corapipo; species Corapipo altera. Next base: position 2,288,573 of record NW_020884949.1, read on the forward strand.
ACAGGTTGCAGGATTTTGGAGGTTGCTGTTAAGTCAGAGAGGCATGAGAGCACTGGCCAGTAGTCTTTTCCTAATTATACTATTTTTTAATTCTCCCTGCTTGAGATACTGATACTGCAGACAGAAAAAAACTTCCTGAACAGAGTCTAAAGATGAAATTTACAGTTCAAGAAAGTGTGTGCCTACACTATGCAATATGACTTTCTTTTTTGATCTCCTTTCAGATTGTGCCAAAAACTTTGAATCCTCAGTGGAGGGAGCAGTTTGACTTTCATCTCTATGAAGAACGAGGTGGAATTATTGATATTACAGTGTGGGACAAAGATGCTGGCAAAAAGGATGATTTTATTGGCAGGTTTGTGCAATTCCAGCCTTCTTGTTCCCTGGGCTCATTAAAATGAGCCTTGCTGTTGAAACTATTTCTTATGACCATTTGGTCTTGCTTTTGTTGTGTGGTTTGTTTTTTTTAAAGTTCGGGGAGAATTTTCTGCAATATCCCAGTACAGTTTGCTGCATTGATGTAATTCTTTACTTTGATGATGTAAAATAATTTTTACTGACCAGTAGATGGCAGCTTTTACCAATTAATAGATTGAGGTTTTCAAAAATAAAAATCCCCCGTGTAGCGCAATTACCAAGATGCAGGAGGTTCCATACAGCAACATACAGTTTGGAGGAGAAATAACTCTTTTGACTTGTAATAGATGCATAAGACCAAATTTATGTATCAATCCATTTGGTAAATGAAAATAGAGTATTGAAAGACTGCACATATCTTTTGGGGCAAATAAATAAGATCATTCACCTAATTTATATTCAGGAAAAGTGAATTTGTCTTAGAGTTCAAGAAATAGTATGTATTTGTGTGGCTATGCTCCATTTCAAAGAGTAGGAAGTGGCATTAACTGGTAGCTAATTGGGAAAAAACTGTTTGAGCTTTTAGATTCTATGAAGTAGCTGCTATTTGGAAAGCTCAGATGTTTTTTACATCATACTTTCGTTGATATCATACAGTCATTATAATAGGATTAATAATTATTAATCCTAGATATTTTGGTTGTTTGTAAGAGTATTGGTTGTAGGTGCTTTCACTAGGGCATTGGTAGTGTTAACTAGCAAGAATACTTTTTTTTTGGTGATTAAAATCAGGAATGGAAATCCCACAGACCAAACCATGTATTTTTGTTGTCAGTATGGCAATGTTTCTACTGACCTTTTCCTCCCTCATGTTCCATTTAAGGTAATGGCTTTCTTTATCAAATTAGGTGAGCTGAATAATATTCTGTGTTTACTTCTTACTATAAATTCTGCAAACTCAAAATATGTACAGAGTCTGTGGCAAGCAAACAACTTTAATATCGACAAAAGCACTTTTCAAAAATACACACAGTAGGATTTTATTTTATATGATGAAACGCCATGACATATATGGTAGCAGTAACTGTTTTTCTGAACTAGTGTAATCATTTAGTCCTATGTTGACATATTATATACCTTGGGAAATTATTCCTATTTTCTTCATTATTTTACCCTCTTATCTGAAAGATGGTGAAGCTTTCATGTGTGATTTTTCATAACATCATCATCCAAGCCGTACTTGCTGAAATCTTGCTGCTCTTGATTTTTGTAACCTCTCTGTCAGTGTATGTATAGTCCCTCTTAAGCTTGTCCTTTCAGATACTCTCTCATTTCACCTTCTGTTGGTACCTTATCTCTGGATAATGCAACCTGCAAACAAATTCCTTCCCATGAAGATTTCCATTGAAAACCGTCATTTGTCAAGCTCAGTCTGAATACAAAAATAGGTCTTAATATTTCCCCTCCCTGATATTCTTTTCTGGTCATTGTGGATAAAAATCACCAACACCTGACAGCTCCACTTAACACTGACTTCTCTTTCCCAGTTTCTCTTTTAAAGGCTGCCTTGAAAAACTGGAAATACCTTGGTGCACACATTATGACTTGCTCTTTGTGTGCGTGTGTTATGGTGAGTGTAGGTTAATTTTTAAAAGCATGGCTGAGTTGTGCTCCATAACTAAGGCTCTATGGCTCTCAAGGCACATGTATATTTTAATTCACATTCCAGAAGAAGTGATAATGAGGCTGTGGGAGGGAAACAAAAGACTTCATGGTAGCATTCTAGCATTGGTCAAGAATGGAGGGTAATTCCTTTCACCTGCTTGCTTGAATAATGTGCATGCAGCAGCTGTAATATTATATAAGAATATTTCTATTAAATGCAAATGAAAACAATTGTTTCTTGAAGATGTCCTGCCTGGCCAAAGAATAGTTAGGGAAAAGGCACATTTGATTGAATAGATCCTATTCATTGAGGGAAAGAACAAACCAAATTGAGAAAACAGAAGAAAAGGTTTCCCAGGTGGAAGGTTGAAGGGCCAAATTCCAGGATCTTCAGGAAAATAGCCCAGGAGACCTGTGTTTTTACTCTACTGAGCTCAGTTACCTGCAAATTCTATTCCAAATAAGAATGCCATAAACTCTCCTGGAATAATACCGTTTCAGCTGCACTTTTGTGAAATAGAAGAAGTAGGGAGTCAGGGAAATAGACATCTGTGGGCCTTGTATATCGTTGTACTTGTTAGGCTAGAGCATGGTAAGGACCAGATGAAAGCTGGGATTGTGACACAGTGGCAACAGCATGTGTGCTCAGATTGCGAGGGCTTGGGTTTGCTATACATTTCTGAGGGTGAGAAGATGCAGGAAAAATGTTCAAGAAGGCTGAAGACATGGAATTGAGATTCTGGTTTTGGGGTGACGTAACAGGAGGACAGAAGTGGAAGGGGTGGCTTGTAAGAGGGAGGAAGATGTTAAGAGGGTGGAAGTAATGGCATTTCATCCTAGTTGAGAAAAGGAGAAGAGAACGTCTGTCGCATAAGTAGCATAAAACTCTGTCTTCATCTTGATGCCAACGCACGTTCAAAATGGCGGTTCCTGAAATGGAATGCTAACGGGTTGATTTCCATTCTTAACTTGGAGCACTACAGGTTTATAAAATTCATTTGAGTTTCAGCTGTGTGCATTCTCCATGGGAGTTCAAAGGCTGTAGCACCTTGTGAACTTCCATCTTAGAATATTCTAAAAAAATCCCCAGACCCTGGAACCAATTCAGTGTTTATTTCGAGATTTCAAAATCCTGAGAAAAGACCTCATTCAAAAGCCTTGAGGAAAATATATTTCCAATCATGTGCTGATTTGTATGAGAACACATTGGTCTTGTCACAACTGAGCTTCATGTTACAGAAGCGAAATACTGGCATTCTTCTGAATATAATTTTTTTAAAAAACAACGAGCATTCCAGGACCAAGTACATGAGGTCGAGAAGTTCTTTTTATGGAAAGCACCAGGAACTAAAGCCACACAACATTCAAATAAGCGTGTAGACTTGCATAAACAGTATTACTTGTTGTTTCAACTGGTAAGTAGAAATACATATGTATGTGTATATATATTGTACAGTCTGAGTACATTTAATATTCACATCTTTTTGCTATGAACAAGTAATTTATGTTCTGTATCAAGTCAATATGCTCCTATGATTAAAAACATACACTGCAGTAAGGTTGTGTAGGTAATATTAAGATCAAAATGAAGGTGAAGTGATTTTAATTGTCATGTAATTATTTAAATTCCTTATCATTTGTGTTAAGGCGATTCTGACTGTCGCCTTTACGATAATCAGTTAATAAATCCTCATGATTGTTACACCTTTGTGCGTAGCAGTAATCTGAACAAATTGGCTGCTGACAGCTGCAATAAATTGCCAAGAATGAGTGCTGTCAGAGAACAAGTTGTTTCTGTGAACATACCGGATAAGTAGATCCCATGTCATGCAGTTTTATTCAGCTGAAGTTATTTGCAATCCAGTGCAGCAGGATTTATAACATTATTTATTGGTATGAAAAAATACATATTCATCTTTAAAATTACATTGACTTTTGCTCTTATTTTGTGCAAATTAAGAAAAAAAGACCCTTGTGTATAGTATGTTCATTAAGGCTATGTATTAATTTTATCTGTAGCAAACTGAAATTTCCCATAAACTCTCTAAATATTGTCATGAAAATTCAGATTTATTTAGTGACCATCCGTATAATGGATGTTATGAAATACAAAAGTTAAAATATTGAAAATTAAGTATTTAGGTTTTCAGTACCTAATTTGCTATGTCTTGTCTGTTTAGTCTTTTCTCAGTTACAAAGGTATAGAGTTGTGGATGTACAAATACCATAGGCTTTTGGTTGTACATAAATACAGCCAATATGCAACTATGATTCTGTGATTAATCTGAAAGCACTGGGATACGCTATCAAAGTTCTAAACTAAAGTGAGATTTTATTTTAAAAATATAAAATTATAATATTTATGGTTTGAGGGTTTTTTTCCCACTGAAATTTGCATAATTTCACTATGGGAGACTGAGCATTATCATAGAGAACTGAGTGATGCTGTAAAGCTGTGTATGGATACTCCAACATGTATATAAAGTTGGGTGAAAGGCACACTAAATATGCTACTGCAAGTGTTTCTTCCCAGATTTTTTTCTAGAGATCTTGTGGAGACTGTGATAAAATACCAGCAATTTTCCTTTTTTAAATATTGTTACCTGAGAAAAAGGTTTTGAACAGTATTTGTGAAAGTCCATGGTAATTTTGAAATTGCCAAATCTTGGCAGTTTTCTCTATTTTTTAAAACTCTGTAGGCAAGATGACTTCCTCTGGAATTGGAGAGAGTGCTTTATTATGCCAGTCTTTCAGAAATGTTTTTCACATGGTAGTTTGAAAATTCTGCACGTTGAAGTAACGTTGGAAGGATGTATTGTATTAAAAATGTAAACATAGTGGTCAATACGCTGTTGTAATTTGAGATTTGAACTCTGTGTGCATGTGAATTACACAGCAATTCTGTGCAAACATAGACAAGCACACAACCAACAGCCTGTCTGTATAATTGTTTGTTGATTATACTACAGTTAAATTATTGCAGATGCATTTCTCGATGTAAAATAAAGATTTTGCCTGAAGCATTAAAATCTAAAAATGCTACTACCAGGCCTGCCCTTGAAAAATCCTAGGATGTGCTGAACCATCTCCATTTCTGATTGTTGTTAAAAGGAGCTAGATGTAAATACTGCATCTCAAAATCTGACCTTCAGGTATTCCACACCTTAACTAGTCCTATCTCTGCACATCTTTACTAATGCAGAGGCACTTCTGTTCTGTTAGAAGGCCAAAAAAAATTTCAGTTTTGGTTCACAAATCTTCAGTAACTTTCTTTTACTGGATACTTTATTATTTAAAACTCTTACTGACATTTGTTATTGACACATTCTATTGCGAAACTGATAGTATTCCCCAATGTATTCTGAAATACAGAATGCTGCATACAGGCTGGACTGTTTATGGATCCTGCTTCTGACCCTATGTCTTCCTGCATATGGAAATTTACAACTTGAAGAGTGGCAAAATAAGAGGAAGAGAGAAGGAATGGGTACTTAGACATGAAGAGCATGACAGTGTGTAGAAAGTGGTGAAGGGTGCAAGATAGGCTTTTGTGAGGATTTCTGAAGGGCACAGATTGCAGCTGTGAAAAACCTCCTACAAAAGTTCTTGGACCGACTAGTGAGGGAAGAACCATATAGGGAGACATAATGTTAATCAAAAAAATAGGCTCATTTAGCAGATGAAAGTGTTAATTTTGTTGCAAAGAAATTGCATTGGTGACAGCACTACCAGTCTGTAGTGTATGGCTGTGCCATAGGGACAACTAGGAAATACCACATCATAAACCCATTTTTAAGTAATATTTTCTACCTGTGCAATTTCAAAAGTAAATCTGTAGTTTTATAATGAAGAACTGTGCTTACAAAGAAGCTAATCTATCATTTCAAAGTTGAAATTTTTGTGGCACGGACTGTATTTCTTTTAGTAAGCAATAAACACTTATTCGGTATTCAGGAATTGCTTGGTGACTGGTGAGATTGTCCTGTATTTTGTGTATTTCTGTAGACATGACTTACTTACCCAAAACTGCAGGGCTCTTTCCTACATTCCAGGTGTTGCTACATGGCAAATGAGAGCATTGTTATCCATGTCTTGCTGAGGTCTGTCGTCCCAGCTTCCCTGGGGTCCGCTCCAGCTTCCCCTGCTCACCACCATTCTTGTCCTCAGTCAATGTCCTATTTAGCTGAGTTACACTCTCCAATTCCTTTGGGAGCTTTCCTGGTTTTCAGTCTATCACCTCTATTGAACACCTCTCACAAGCATCGTGTGAAGTCCATTATTTTATTTCATTTTCATTATCTTTACAGTTAAAAATGTCACACTCTGATTCTTCCAAGAAGTTCACATTACTGCAGTCAACACTGAGTATTTCTGAGATGTGTCATTTTCTGTCAGTGCTTTGCAGAATTTTCCCTCTCCTTTTGTTCCTTGGTTTTATTGGAACATTTTACTCTGCTCATAAAGGATGTGGAGTCTCACTAATTGTAGCAGTTCATGCCTCGCTGCTTCTGATGTGTGTCCAGCTCAGTTCTAATTGTGGAATCATACAGTTTCCTCTCCTTGGCATCCTTTGGAGCAGCATAGACCTGGATCACAGTGGAGTTAAAAGGCTGTGTTCCTGAACAAGTCATGATGGTAATTAAGTTGCCTGGTTTGTAGCCAAGTGGTGCTTTTCTGTCCCTAACACTTAGGATTGTGCCAGTTCCTCTTTTATGCTTTATTTTGTCATGTGAGAAAATGATCTCACTATCTGCTGTCTCTCACTTGCCTGGCCACCTGGCTTTTAAGAGGCCTTCTATGTCATGTTGCTACCTTTGTAATTCATTCATTAGCAAGGATATTTCACCAGGGTGCCAACGCAGTCTTACATTCCAGGTTCTGTTAGAACTAGAGAGGGGAGGTGATTTTTACCTGTTAGACATGCTGATAATAAAATACTACATATAGTTCTGCCTTCCACACTTTAAAAAGGATGCAGGAGAATTTCACTGGATCAGAAAAGTTACAAAAAGTCATTTGAGGGCTGCAGGAGATATGTTCCTAGGAAATGTATAGGGAGCAGAAGATGTTTAGCATATCAAAAGGAAGATGAAGAAGATATATGATTATAGCGTATGAGTACCTTCACTAGAAGAAAACATGAAACACTAAAGGCTTTTTCAACTGGGTAAAGAAAGGCATAAAAAGAACCAAAGGCCAGATATATTCAAATTAAAAATAAATCTGAAATATATTTCTGAAAGTTTAGACGATTAACACACTGAACACAGTTTCAGACAAGTGGTAGATTCCCCTTGAACCTTCAAATTTTCCTCCATGGGAGCTGTACCCTGTTTCTGAGCAATTTGTATCTGTATCTATAATAACTCTGGCACACAACCGTGATGCATTTGCATGGTTTTTCTCCCCTCTGATCTCTCAAGGCCTGAAAATCCAAATATACATGGTGCCTGGGAATGTTCACATGCAGAACTGATGGGGGGGAGCATGCTCCTAATGCCTCTTTCTGAGGGGTCAGCCAGCCACGGTGGTGGTTCTAGTGCCCCAGTCCAACACTTGTAGTGCTGCCAAGGGATCATACAGCATGGAAGATGCAGAAATATTCAAACTGCCCTAAAAACTACAGTTCTCTCTATGATTTGATTTATAGCCATACTTGGAAATCTGTCTATGGAGTTAATGGCAAATTTTTTGCTGTAATTCTTCAGGCTGATCTCCTTACAGGTGGTGAACTCTTTTCTTTCAGCAGCATCATGTAAGTAATAATTCGTTAAGAAACTGGATTGTCTGAAGTTACTACTGTCTTGTGCTCTCAGTGTGACAGCTGCTGGTCATATGAAACTTATGGCCTTCTCAAAGTGGCTGTAATTTTTCATGGTCCTCAATTTGAGAAAATGAGACAAAAATTTCTCACTCACTCTGCACCACTTTCTGGTAACATTCAAGTTCACCTTCATCCTCAAAGCATCTTTGTTCTCCATGGAAACAGTTGTGGGTGACAAATGTCTTTTAAGAGAACATCTTAACTGATATAAGTCAGCATTGCTAAAGCTTTAAAGATTGGAATACTTGTATATACTGTCAGTAAAATGTAAAGGAGCATTGTCGACTTCAACTTTCCAAAGTTATTTACATTTGGAAAATTGATATTTTCCAAACAGGTTCTTATCTTTAGAAGTATTTTATTAACTTCAGTCCTTCTAAGGAAATGCAATAGAAAAAGGAGTATTGTGGTTTTCCTATTGGTGTCTGTCAAAGTTATTCTAGGACAGGGTTAGTGTTTAGGTAATGCCTTAATAAAACCAGACTTCCTTTGCTTTTTTTGGTCCCATACAAAGATCTGGTGAGGACAAAGTAGATTTTGTTTTTTATTTTGTATTTTAGGAAAATTTGGCATAAGAGCAAACAAAGTTGATTTTTTATCATGAAAAATTCAACTACTAATGGGAGAAAATTGCAATTTCTCCTATAGTGTCTGTAAATTGTGAAGTCTTATCATTTGTCTGAAATGCATGTGTTGTAGATGCACTCACGTTATGCTGGATGCTCCTTGAGCCTTGGCACCTTTGAATTAGACACATGCGAGCTTCATACCCTGTAAGGCCAGGATTGAGAGGACCTGGCGGAGAGTGAGAAATATGCTTTCACCTGACTGTGTACGCACAGAGACATTCTTAACCTGGACTTCTATAAAGTGCAGTGGTGACACTCCTTAATGGAATAACTCTAGATTTTTATCAAATTATCTGAGAACTCTTCAGAGGATATTTTCCCTTTAAAATGATTAAGGCTTGCACTGGAAAAAAAGTTTCCAGAGCATTTCCTACTGTTTGTATGATTTTAGGAAATAACAAGCTGGTGATGGACTGTTCATGGAGATTTATCAAGCAGTCGATAGAGACATGCTTCTCAGGTAATTTGTTCTGCTATTAGGAGTATTTCATAGCTGTAGGAAAGCAGCATAGATAAAATTGAATTGTCAGTTGCTTCTTTTAGCCTAAATAATGATGTTGCAAAAGTCTTGTAACTTCAGGAATTGGAGAAATTGTGTCTGTAACTCTGATGTAAACCCTGAAATTTAACACTCATTGCATTTTTCTGGTGAATGTAGGTGGGTTTTTCTCCAGAGGGGTTAGTTATTGTTGCCTATTTTTAAGTGAGGACTGGATTATTTCTGCATTACTAGTATCATAATGACTTTCTGATTCTTTTACTGACTTTGAGTTTAGACTGATTCTTTAAATGATTATTGGTTGGAGTCTCAATATTGTTGCTGAGCCCTACTTTTGAGGGATATCTGTTTTGAAATAAATTATCAAAGAATATTTACAACCAGGAGTATTTTAACCTCCTTGAGCTTTGAATGCTTGATTACAATATTTTTTATCTTAAGGAGGGCTTTATATTTCTCCCTGCATCATAAACAAGAATAGGACAGTCTATGTACATATGCAAAACTTGTATTGACCACCAACCTGCATTGACAGCAATAGCTTTTTTTTTCCTTACTGTTGTTAATTTAATTTCTCACTTCTTATTATCTGAAAGGTTCAAAATAGAAGGTAAACATTAAGCTCAGAATGCTGCATAAGTTAGAAATTTTTTCATTGTAAGATAATTCAACCTTATTACCATATGAGCTTTGCAGTAGTTTAGGCAGCTGCACAACAGACAGTAAATGTTTTTAAAATAATAAAAGACAGTTTTCCTGTAGCAAATCTAATCTGCCTATGATAGCAGAATGCTCATTTTATGAGGCTGCATTTATTCTCATAATTGACTGTTTCTTGTCCTTAAATGGCTATTTATTCATGTCTACCACCTTTTTCTCAGTTTATTGACCCTGTGGTGACCACATTATTTTTTCTTCAAAATCAATTGACATTTTATTAAAAGAGTTTGCTAGATGTTTAGTTTAGTGAGTTAGTGGCAAATAGTACATGTCACATGGCAGCTTGTCACATTAAATAATCAGAGGTGAAAGGAGAATATTCAGAGGCTAAAGTAGATGTAGAATATACACATTTATTTTATTTCAGTATTGTTACTGTTTTTAGAATAATGACTTTTGGCGAAACTCATCTTGGGATGCTGTAAGTATTCCAAATAGTGCTTTTTCACAGAAATTTCTGTGCAATGCCAGCTGGCATTACATTGACATGGACACTGAATTTCTATACACACTCAGAGTGGCAGTCTAGGAAAGTTGAAACTTGTGCGTTATACAAATTAAAATATTAAAACTTCTAAGCTGTACACTAATTACTTACCCTAAGGTATAACTGTTTTATTTAAAAGGTTATGGTCAGCTCTTTGATAGCAGTGATACTGTTTTTCTTTCCATGCTTTGCCTTGTATTTCTAAAGACGTTGCGAAGCTATTTCTGCTGTCTGGAATATATAGAGTCATTCTTCATTAGTTCAGTGTATGGTACAGCCAGAGTTATTCAGAAAGGGATCAAGCAGGGCGGATTGACTTCAGCCACTCTGCGCAGTTATAAGCAGTCCCTGCTCATTACAAAGTGAGACATCTTATTATATACGGGGTTGTGGCATCAGATTTTATCCTGGCTGCCTGCACGAAGCTTTGACCCTGAGCCACACACAGCTTACTGCAAGAGAGCTGAGCTTTTCAGGTAGTGCTCAAGTTGAATTTTTCTATGCTCAGTCATCTTAATGCCATCACAGTTAAATCCACACAGATTTTCTTTTTTTTTTTAAGAAAAGATTTTTACTATTGTTAGATGAACAGTATCAAAAATGTTCACATCAAAACTTATGTTTTTTCTTTATACCAGAGACTTAATTAAAAGTAAAATTTCCATCTGAAGATGAATTTTTTGAAATTCTCTTTGTATTTGAGTAAGGCCTGTTAGCTAATCTTATCTCTAGTGTCTGTACATTCTTTTTAATATTTATTGTTCACTTCAAAACAGGTTGTGTAGCCTTAAGCTAAAAAAAAGGTCAAAAAAGCAGCATGGATTAAAGCTGAAGATAAATTTAGAATTTTTTCCAGAAGCTAGGAGGGAATTTCTACTTACTCGGGTTTTTTGTCCATTTGAATGCAGGTAAGCCAATGTGCTCTTGTTTGATGTAAGGAAAACCACATGCTGATGCAGAATGTGTGTTTCTAGATGCCAGGTTGACCTGTCGACCCTGAGTAAAGAACAAACCCACAAGTTGGAGATGCCACTAGAGGAGGGAGAGGGATACCTGGTGTTGCTGGTCACTCTCACAGCCTCAACTGCAGTCACCATATCTGACCTCTCCGTTAACTCCCTGGAGGACCAGAAGGAGCGAGAGGAGATACTGAAGAGATATGTATGAAGTTCTCTTTCACCCTTTGTTTGCAAAATGTTTGCCTATGTAAAAAATAACTATCATGAGGGTAAAACTCTGAATATATCTCTTATATTCTAAGAACACCTTGCCAACGACAATAATTTAAACCAGTTACTAATATAGAAATAGTTACGCTGGTACAGGTAACATCAAGAGCGCTACAAATGCTATTCATACAGTAAAGTATTTTTTACATGGTAATTCAACTGTTTATGACATAAGATGTCATATAAGGAAGTTAATTTTACTGCCTTGCACATAATTTTTAATAGGCCCGAAGTACCTAAGGGGTTACTCAGCGAATGTACACTTTCTAGTGATTTTTTATGCCGAATAGTTTGAGTTGTCAATAGTTTACAGCTTTTTTTGAACATCTGTTAAAAGGCAAGAAAATTTTTTTTTCACCTTCATTAGAGGCTGAAGCAGTATTTTATATCGTCAAACTTATTGTTTTAAACAGTATTTCCATTTCAAAATATTCTGAAGCAAATTATTTCCATTTCCCAGCATCCTCACATTACACAGTATCTTTGTAATTTTATCAAAGCAACAGAGAGGGGAGCTCTTACTCCAGCATTTGCTAGTGCCTGAATGCCTAAAAGTAACTGTTTCACTATGCATGGAGAAAGAAAGAAAAAAACCATGCTATTTCCACTTACAATTACAAAGCTTTTATTGTACAATGCTGCCAGGTGTTTAGAAAGGCTTCTCTAGACACTCAGCCATTAAACCAAGCTCTGACTAACAAAGAGCTGCTTAATTTATTTCCAAGATTTTAAAATATTCCTATTCCATGACTGACATCCTTTCAATAACTGAATTTAATAAAGATGTACCTTATCAGGCTGTGCAGATAACATGAAGTGCTAGTACTAATGCTGTACAATATTCTTCAAACAGATTAGCAGGATGTGCGCTTCAGCAAATTTATTCTGGCTATCTCCACTGAATCAGCTGTCTGCTAATGCTTGTACAACTCATACACCAATAGTGTTATCATAAACGCGGTTTAATAGAGGTGACTTAGAGAGGCTAAATATAATATTCCTAAGTGAACTAAAAGCTAAGGTATTGTCCACCATCTTTGAAAAATAATTACAATTAAGAGAGTTATTGCACATTTTGGAATCCACCAAGACAGTCTGTGGTTGTCAGAATAGATGTCTATAAGTAGAACAAATTTCTGATGGATATGTTTTTGAGGTGACATAGTTCTTGCTACCAAGAGCAACAATACCCTATTTCTGTGGATTATTCTGTGTGGTGATATGGCAGACAAGTGATACTGATGGTTTTGATTATTTCAGTAGCAGTATAGAAACATGTTACAACTGTGTACTATTAATCAGTTTTCTTAAATTCTCATTTTTTTGTCCCCAGCGTAAAGCATAATTATGTGTCATAATATTGATCTGGTTTATTTCTGTTTCTTGCATATGCATCGATATGTGTCTTTTCTTACATTGCTGTATGCCTTTGAAAACGTTGATATTTTAGGACAGTATTCATATTGCAAAGGTGTGAATTTCTCATTATGTGTTTCTGAACATTGTGGCTTCTACATACCTTTTGGATAAATTCTACTGTTTTTATTAAAATGACCAGCAGAAGAAAGAAATTACCAGGATTAACACAATTCAAGTAGTTTATTTTCACTGATGTTCAGTTTGTCTTTGGTATTCATATCTCCACTTCAGAATGAATACAAGGGCAACATGTGCAATTAGCAAGACCTACAGTTCCCCACTGAATGGCTGTATTTTTGGTTTTATTTTTTGTCCTCTTAAAAAAAAATCTAGCTTCCATTAGAGAAATGTATTTTGCACCCTTTCTGCAGCCAAAAATAGTTAATGAGCTGACCCTGCCATCAGATCAAATAGCCTTAAAAAATTACTCTATTACTGTCATTTAACCATTTGTAGCTGAACATCAGAGCCTTACAAATTAAACAGGCATTACTGTTTGAACCATTATTTTACCACAATTGCCTGAAAAGATTAATTCCTTTTGGGGTGAAGAGGGGGGCGCATTAATGGGTACAGACCAAGAGAGATTGTATGACCTTTTCAGAACTGGTGTGCTGAACCCAGGGTCCCCCTTGTCACAGTTTAAAAACCAGAGGAGCTAGTTTAGAGAAGTTGTTAGCATTCCATTTTTATTATGACATTTCACAGTCATCTGATTTAATGTCCCTTGACCGGATTGTCCACTGTGAGACGATGGGCTTGAAATGTTATTTAGAGCATTGATAAAAGGTGAGCAGTTCTAAGATGACAGCGAGTCATAAGGCTGGTGGTGTGACATTAATTTTCTCCATAACAGAGATGGAATAAGACGTCATGGTGACAAGCTGTCAATCAGTACTGGCCCCTTAGTGTATCTTGATGCCATAGGATGGAGTATTGCTTCTCCCATAATAGAGCTGAACTGAGATGCTCTCCCTGACAGCTGCTGCAGCCATACAGAAAATATATTATACAGCCTTTCATTAAAAAAATAAAGAGGACTCATCTCCAGAGCATTTCAATCTTTTCCCATCTATTGAGGGCTGAAAAGATTCCCAGCAAATCACAGATTCCTCTGCTATGGAAATCTGAGGCTTCAGAAACCATGTGGGTTTTGATATCTTCAACAATAATCATAAATAAGAAGACAGAATATCATCTGATAAATCATTACTTAAAGTTATGTATTTAAAGTAATGTATTAAAGTAATAGGCTTCTCCTGGAGCCTCTGCTGTGGCATCATATACATTTTCAACAGAGTTACGATGTGTGAATGAATCTAAGGCAGCTGACTTGCTGGAACTAAAAGTTCAAAAGTAATTATTCTGTGGGATTCTAACGAAGGTGGCAAAGCGAAATACAGCACTGGTGCCTTTTTGAGGAGTGAGCTTACCAGGATTTGGAAAAAGAGGACTGTTTGGTGTCATAGGAAGTGGGGGCAGTCACTTGTCTTGCTTTGTGTTTGGTTTTTGCTTTGTTTTATTTCTCCAGCTTGGTGTTTGTTTGGTCATTGAGAAACTTGTGTAGAATGTGGAAATATTTTTATAAATCCTTTCACTTTCATCACAGTATTAGAGCAGCATTATTTCTGTGGTACTAGTTCTGATAAGAAGCTTCAGAAACCAAACCTGATCATTACTGTTATAAAGGAGGGACAGTGCCAAGATGCTTTGAATTATAACAGTGCTATCTCTAACACCATCTCTGCCACCCTCAGCTTGTAAGCACATAAGCAAGGGTTTGAGTGTATGATTAAAACTGACCATCAGTATTTTGAAGTCATATTTATGATGATTTACTTCTTAAAATAGGTAAAAATTTATTAACTGTTATCCCATGATAACTTGCATACATGTATTTGTATGTATGTGACATGGGCTACTACAGTAAAGTGGATTTCTCAGTTCAATATAGCAAGATCAGATCTTCACTGTAAACAGTAAATGGTCAGTTGGGGCTTCTAAAATTATTATCATTGTGAATTAACTCTTAAAATTCTCTTAGTAATAGACAGGGATGCTTATTATATGTCTAACATCTTAATGGATAGGTTGTCTAGGGATAAACATCCTGGATTTTTTTGCAAGCTGGCATTTATTATTTCATTTAAGCAGCATGTGTGGTTTTTAGATCTAGTGATGTTATTTATTCTGGTTTTCCAAACAGTCGGTTTTGCCTAGTGATAAATTAAAGAATTGTTGAGATGGTGTTTTGCCTGGTGTTTGCTTTTTATGGAAACTTGGACACTGTCACAGGCAGTGGAAATGTTTCACTACATTAAAATTTTAGGAAAGATGACAGGCATTAGGTGCATTAGTCCAGATTTCAAAATAAAGATATGTGCTAGTATTTATAAACAAGACTTGCAAAACAAACAAAAATTAAGCGATGTTTGTATATGGTTTTAAATACATTTGCAATCCATAATTTTACTATTTAATCCTATATTTTGGATCCTCTCCTAGATTATCAAACTGAATTGTAAAGCTAGGTTAGTTATTAATGGATTACATATTCAAAGTTGCATTCAATGTTCTAACATCTGAAATTCTGCAAATTTTAAATTATATTCAGAGTTAGAGTTTGAGAATTATAGCTTGTCACACCTAATTAGTGCAGTACTTGCAGTTTGTTAGTTTTAGTTACTCAGAAAAAAAGCAACAGCAGAACATACTTTTCAATCAGCTTTCTAAATCTGTGTTAGATGAACAAATGCAAATGTTAGTCTACTCTTAAGTTTTTTCTTTTTCTTTTTAATATAAGTAGATGTTGAAGAAATTTGTACTAAAGAAATATGATTTGTGGTAAAAGCTTTCTGCCATTTGATTTGAAACTTACTTCAATTATTTTTTTATCCTTTTTGCATGTGATTATTATGAAAATTATTAAGTTGATGTTATTGTCTTTTGATTGCTTTTGCTCATGTTACTTGCAAGCTTATATACGCATATATGTTATATGCAAGCTTGTCTATAATAGTCAACTACAAAACAACTCTGTTGGCCCTAGGTCACTGTTAGGATATTATTGGAACCATCAAAAAGAAAATGTGAACATAGATTTTGCAAAATAATTCAGGGAGAAGAATACTTTTATTGTTTGTGTTAATTTTGTTAATTCACTACTCTTATTTCAAATTTTGAAGTACAGTTGTTCATATACTATTAGGGGATTGATTCACTAGAATTAGTGTTAGATACAATAATTAATATTCTTATTTTTCCTTTGTAATTTTCATTAACAAAGTTACAAAGTACAGAAAGAAATGCTGACAACTGTACTTCTTCAGAGAATAATATTTAAAAGTCTGAATACATGGACATATTTACACAGTAACTGCTGTCTGGGCTAGGGAGGAGACTATTAATCTTGCTTTTGGTTTGTCTTTTTTGCAATCCAGAATTATTTTTCTTTTTATTATTTTTTAGAGTCCAATGATGATGTTCCATAACATCAGCGATGTGGGATTTCTTCAGGTGAAGGTCATCAGGGCAGAGGCATTGATGGCAGCTGATGTCACAGGCAAGGATTCATTTAGTTTCTGTGACAGTAAATACCATAGTAAAACTAGGTCTTTTTAGAAATGGAAAAAAAATGCTTAAAACAGAAGCTCTTATAAACATTATAACCTGTTTGCGCAGTTTCACTTTTTGCTCATTAATGAAAAAATTTAAACACAAGCAAAGAGAACTTCTGTAAGCAAGGCAACAAGTCATTCTAATGGTAGCATAGCCCTAAATAGATTATTTCTCGTAAGGGCAAAATACACATTTTTCTCCATCAGAGACCTTGTAAAAATTACTTAGAAAACCCTTCTTTTTCTTAGTAGATGAAACTATACAAAATTATCAACATTAAAGCTGAATTCCAACGGACAAGGCAAATGAAAGGTGCTTGACTTAGATACTGCTTTAAAGTTGTTGCTCAAAGAACCAGTTGATATCTTTCAGATGTTTCGCAAGCCTGCTGTTGGTTTAAGACATTTCAAGTACATGCAGTTTACTGTAGCTACTGCTTATCTTTTCAAGAAGGAAAACAATTTTTTTTTATTCTCTATTTTATGTGATATAAGTTGAATAGTTAATATGACATTTAACTTTTCACAATAAAGGGAAAGTATTTCAGCCATACTGGCCATATTTCTCCAGAAATGTCGAAGTTACCTCTTCTAAGTACAATCACCTTTGTGCTGCACAAGTTGAATGGAGCAAAATTTTCTGCATCAGTATCAGAAAACAGCCATCTCTGTTTAAAAAAAAAAAAAAAAGAAGATAAAAGGAAGTTAGACTTGCTTGGTTTAATTGCTGTTAGGACATAAATGTTCTGTTATGGGAGCAGATGTAGTTACATAACAACTTATTCACTTTCAATAGTTTTTTGATAATTAGCATGACTATCAGGATTTCAGACAAGGTAACAGTGGAAATATTTTATTGCTGAAACTGATCCAGTTTATGGCACACAAAATAACAGATTCTATTTTTGGGGAGGTTGGAGGAATGCTTCTAAAGATTCCTCACTATGCTTTGACCTTATAATCCAATGTGGTCTGAACAGAGAGAGAGATTAAGTTATTCAGGGGCAAATGGGATAATTCAGTCCCTCATCTCGTTCAGTCTTTGACTTTTTCAAATGAACGTGTTATTTGTGCCGGTTGAACAATTGTTTTGGAAATACCTTTGATTCAATTAAAGAGGTACAGAGCTACCAGAAGTTTTCAGACATTGCATTTAGGATGACAATCAGAAAGAAGGGGAAGAACACTTGATATCTTCCCGTGTCTTATAATAACAAAATATTCTGGTTTTTAGTAAGAAAAAGTATTTATACAGCAGATACTAAGATGGCTGCACATTTCAGATGTGACAGAAATCATTATATATTTTGGACAAAAGTACCTGGCATTTTGAAAAGAGGACAAAGGGGGTTTATTATCTACTGTAATAATTTATAGCTATTTTTAGTAACTTGTTGGTATGTACAAATCATTCATTTAAAATTAATCTTTCAATAGTAATACTAAGAAATAACTCAAAGTAGCTATTTGGTGATTGTCAGTAAATCGTGTTTGCAGAAATTTTGTAAAAACTTGACCCACCACTCTTACTCAACTAAGCAAAACTTACTAGTCAGTAAGGAGAGTGCTGCCATCAGTGGTGTTAATCACACCACTAAGGACTGCTTCTTTGAGTAAAAGCTAAGGAATAGTTTGCTTTTCTTACTGTGTTGTGTTTTCAGAGTTAATCTTTTGTCCCTGAGTCTGAAAAGTAGCTAGAACAACTGTATAGTATCTGTGTGGTTTGCTCTGCTTGCTTCCTGCTGAACGCATCCCATTTCACTTCCAGGAATCTTTTCATGTGAAGTAATAAATCAAATTTTATTAGTTTGAACTGAGTAGATTCTTAAAATCCTTAGTATTCCATCATTAAGCATAAGCACAGACAGAAAAAGATTTCTGTAGTCTTTTAAGTAGTCATCAATGTTGCAAGGATTTTTTTTTTTCCCTTTCAAAACATGAAATTTTTCTTTTGTTACTGTACATTCATTGAGCAGCATTGTAATACTGTATTAACTCTGTGTGAATAAAGAGTAATTGAGACTCCTGTTGAATGAATGAGTAAAAAACACAAATTACTTTTTAATGAAACCCTCAATTCTTCTCCTTTTGTCAGAAAGCTCATAGCCTTTTTCAGCTGAATGCTACTACAGTAGGTCACTTCAGTTAAGCCCCTAATAAACTGTTGATAGCCAGGGCAGTTTTTTTCTCCAGTTTCAGTAGTCTGGTCTTGGACAGTGCACTTCAAATCTTTAAAGTTAGTACAGATTTTTTTTTTTTTTTAAAGGAGAGTGATTAAGGGTGGTGGTTCAGGCCTAAGCTTAGAAGCCTCCTCCCATACACATGCATTGAATAGGGTGCCAGGGTAAGCTGAAATTTCAGTTGAATTGTGGGCAGGGGAGCAAGTAGGCACTACCAGTTTTGAAATGGGGCACTGCTGGAGCATGCTATAACTGGGTATTAAAAATATCCCAGTATAAAATAAAGTCAGTCAGACTTCTCACTCGACCCACTTGCAAAGAGGTCTAGGCTTTAAAGGAAGGACCACTGAGGGGTTGAGAGATTCCCCACTGGTGCTTGAAAGCTCACCTTTATTTTGGGAACAGCTGAAAAAGAGGGCATCTTCCAGGACTGGGGCCTTTGGGGGAATTGCTGGGTCTGTGAGGATGTTTTCTCAGAGGAAAACAGTGTCTTTCCGTGGTCAAAACACAATTTTCCACCAGTTGGATTCCACCAGTGCAAAATTACATTCTGTTGGAAATTATAGTCACAGCAAATACACCTTCCTCAAAATTCCATATTTTTTAGTGTGATTATTTGGAACTCTAATCTAATGAATGGAAACATGTTGAGCAGGGACTTTACTTTTTTCTTCTTGCTCTGAGAAGAAATTTTCAGTTGAATCTTCCATTGTGTTTTAGCTATTCAATGCATGGCTGTTTTCTCCCTAAATCCTCAGCTGTGAGGAGTTATATTTTTCTGTTTCCCTACATCTTTGCTGACTTGTGGTTTCTGTGGCAGACCTTCTCAAGGATTTGGCAGCTTGTGGAGTCCTGGCAGGGTAGGGGCTGTGCCTACAGTGACATGAAGAAATACTCTGATGATGCAGTAAAACCTAAAGAAAAATGGACTCATCATGATAGTTGGCTTCTGACATTATACATATGGTTTTTACCTAAGGCCTACAAATTTCAGAAAGCAATAAGCTCTTTACCGTAACATAGTTTAGGTTTAGGAAGTAGTCAGATACGTGTATTCCTTTCACAGTGTAGCTGGGTATAGGTGGTCAAAGGCTGCTGGCTTTGCAAGGCAGTACCTGCATCTCCTTTACTGAGGCAGGTGCATCCGTCCTTTTCCTTTTGTCACAAAACAAAATTCAAAATCTCTGCCTTATGAGAAACAAGCAGTATGGGAAAACATCTGCCACAGGTTTGACTGATTTCAGCAAAAGTGCTGTGTTTTAAAGCAATAATAGCAACTCAGATTAGCAGAGCAAAACCCAAGCTCCATAAGATGGCCTGCCTAGAAAACAGTTTATTTTGCTGCCTTTGGGCTTTAATTAAGATGTGTTCAATTCTAGCCCCTGGCTCCCCTCTCCCCCTACCCCCACCCCTCTTGCTGTGTCACAGACCACCGATCAGACGCTTTCAGATGGTCCAGCCCATGACTTTGACCTTCTGCATGGTCTGGCGTTCCCTGGGGAACCGTTCAGCTCATGAGGTCTGATTTCACACTTCCAGGATGCCTCGGCTCTCATAACAATGACAGGGAGACAAAGCCCTTTAGAGTGGGCTGCATGGGGACTTGTTTAAATTGGAAACTAGAGAGGAGTCAAGGAACAAGGTTACAGGCTACCGAATAGTGCTTTTAATAAAGAGCTCACAGCTCTGGTTCAGCTCAAAGAGGGCTACCTCTGTACAATTAATTGAGACATTTATCGGGAGCATCTTAGGCCTCCACTTTCTCACAGAATTATGTGGTAAATATCAGCTAAGAGGCAAATGAGATGTGCATGAAATGAATTTTTAACACTTTGATTACTGTGTCTCCAGTCTTCATTAGAAGTGAATTTATTTGTATTTCTGACCTCATTAATAATCAATTGTTTGCATTTTTTCTATGTACTGTAATTTCAGAACCTGGTATATCAGATGGACTTTACTGTGATATTTAGGTCTGCAGTCGAAATTTTCAGGCTTTTTTCCTCTGAAAAGTAGAAACTTAAGCATAGAAAATTAGTCAGATTTTTGTTTTATTCTTTTTTTTTTTCAGTTTTATGTCTGGAATTCAACCTCTCTTCTAAGAAAATTCCGTGTAAAATTTTGATTACAGTACTTGAAAGTATGATGAAGACACCAAGATGGCTAATTGTGCAAAATGTAAATGATTTTTCTAAAATCTGTTCTACTAAACTGTCTTAACATCACGTCTTTGAAATTGTTCTTCTGATGCTAGGAAATATCAGAGTACACAAACATTAAATTCACAAAGGTATGGAAGCCCATGCATGTAAAATTGAAGAAATAAATTTTCAGTGGCCCTTTGGAAATACGGTTCCAAAAGTAATTTGCTCTGTCAATTAGTGGCAAACATATTTCAATATACACTTGAACTATCTCCACTAAGTACGGAAATCTAGTAGATGGGCAGGACTTTTATCTATCTGTGGTAGATAAAGTCTCACCGAGACTTTGGTCCATTATCACATACTGCAAAACTCGTGTGTTTTCAAGTATCATTTCTAGGATAGTAATGGCAAAATTAGGATTTAAAAGATATTTTAAAAAGATATTTTATTAAAAGTTATTTTTTGTTAACCATAGCATTTACAATTAAATTTACACTGAAAGAATATCTTGTGTTATTAAATTTTCTTTTTCTGTAAATACTCTGGGGAGATGAGTTTAACTTGGTTATGGCACTACACTACCTTGCTTGGTAAGACACCTCAGGCATTCATTATATCAGTCTGTTGCAACATGTTTGCAGCAGCACAGATAGAGTGGAATTATAATTTCCATTTTAAAGATGGAAAACTAAGAAAGGTTAACTGACTTGGCTAAGGCCAACAGAGCAAATCCTTCTCAAAGCTGGCATTTGGCTTGGGTCCTGTACTTAATCCATTAGATAAGGCAGTTTCTCATGCTATTGAGCCATTCCTCCTCCTGGCCAAAGGTCAGACTGACTGCTCTGTTGCAAGCAGCTGGCTGGCAGGGAGCTTGGAACAACATTAGTGACATTAGCGTCTGCATGAGTGGCACTGCCCCCCAGAGTCATGAACTGGCTGTCTTGTCTTCCCAAAAAATAAAGACCTATTTTTGCTGTTTTTCTTTTAGATCCGTAGTGGACAGGCATGGCCAGAGGTAGGAGAGGACCATAATAGCCTATGAAATATTCAAATAATATTTTGGTTTTCTAAACCGTGTTAAAGTTAGTTGAATTTCATGAGGTCATGGTGTGAGAACTTGACTTATAAAAGTAGAAATGGAATTGAAATCCCTTATTAGGCTTTTAAACTGTCCAAAATATTTTTAGTTCCATTTTGATAATGTAATTTCAATAATGCAAAAATTCATGTAATATTTAGTTTCGAATAAGGTTAGAAATCTGCTTTACATTGATTCATGGTCTAGCTAATGCTGAAGTTGACTTTCTATCAGTTTATGTAACTGATCAGTGGCAGGTAGATGTTAAGTGCCAATCTATATTTAGCCTGCCATCTGGTTCCTTTTGTTGAGAATACATTTGAAACAGCAAAATTAGGAAATTATTTTTGTCCCTGGAGATATACTTTAGCAATGCATGTTTTCTAAAGCCATGGTAGAAGTACCTCTGCAAGGCTCAAGATAGCCCCATGCTATCTGCTGTCCCTTGTAAGTTAATACTTATGAAGTGCAATAACTTTTTCAGGAGACAGATAGGTCTGCCGTGTGCTTCTTTGCTTGCATCTACTCTGAAGAGCAATTGCATCCATGGTAGTTCCATGGCAGCCCTAATTAAGAAAGACAGAGTCTTTCTACTGTGGCTGATGGTGTTTCTAATTTTTCATTTTCTTTCCTAAAGGCTGGAATTTAGTGATTGAAAACAGAAAAGCATGATATTTATTACTGTACACAAGTGTTTTCTTCCTCTGTAAAGCAGAGAATCATCTTACTGCATAAAATATGGTTGTTTCCATATTTTTGTTTACTAAAGTCTCATTTTTTGCAATATTAACTGAATAATATGCAAATGACATGCAGTTTTCTGGAGACAAATGCATGCATTTAATAGAGTTTTATAATAAAAGGACATTGCATTGTACAAAACCAGTAAGCAAGAAATGCGAATTTAAGCTTTGATAGTGTTTCATCAAGGAAAAGCTCTGCTTTGTGTACAAGTGAAGCTAGAAGGTGAGTGTGAAAGTACAGTTGTGTTGAATTGAAGCCTCTGTTTGGAAGAAATGCTATGCCCCGAAATGAATTTTTGCAGGGAAAACAGTTTACCAAGATTTATATTGGACAGTTTTCCCCTCAGGGACCATTGAAGGACAGATCTATTTAACTTGCCCAGAAATATGAATTATGTCATATTGCAGTTTGACAGCTGTAACATTCAGGTAAAGTTCATAATTATACAAATAAAAGACCCTTGCATCTGCTTTGTCACGTCTTTACCATCTCTTGTGATAAACTACTACTTCTGTAGTCAATTTGAAATAACACCAGACGGTTTGTTATTGTAGCTGCTCTCTAGACTGGACAGAGTCCAGCTCACCTCCAGCCTGGCAGATAGGCTGCAGTGGCATGTGTCAGAGACCGGTCTACCAGCCCATGACCATCATTTCACCAGGGTTCACAAGTCACCTGGTGTGTTTGGTGCTTGCTTACGAGTTCCAGTACAAAGAGCCAGCTGATCTACAGATGTGGAAGTTTTGTGGTGTTTGAACTGATGGAAAGGGCCTCTCCCAAACCTTTCCAAGTGAAAAAACACAGGCAAGATGGTTCTGTAGCTACTTGAGAAAAAAATTCAGAAGCTAAAATTGTGTGGAGAGTAAGGTTTTATTGTTTTGGTTTTCTAAATATTTTGAGAAGCAATTAAAAGTTGCTTCTATAAATCACTGTTTAAGGTATCTTTTTCCAAGATGAAAAAGTGAATTTTATTATACTTGCAGGAGAAAAATGTTTTGGTGGTCAAACTTCTGAGATACAGATAATGAATCTGAGCTCTGAACTGACTTTGATTCATTTGTGAAGGACTTCCTGGGCTATGGAGGACTTTCAGTTTTGAAGCAAACAACAAATAAGACATCTATAGTTCCTGATTGTCCTCTGTTGCAGAACTGGGCTGATTTCAGGTTATGGGTGTTCATCCAGGAGCATATGGTAGTTCTAAGAAATAAGGTAACAAGTAAATGACTATAATTATAGTGTGTGCATCACGTACAATGTGAGGAACACAGTGCTGTCTAAGTTAGATCTAAGTAAGGTAATCTCAGTTTGTGCTCTGGTCTTGCAACTGTCTAAACATTAAATGCAATGCAGCATAGCACAAACAAGGGTATCTGTTGAACTAGATGCAATGTGTGGCATAAAATGGGAAGCTTCTTTTCAGTGTTAGCATACATTACAAAGTAAAACTTCTTCTAGAGGATGTTCTTAGATAGTCCACTTCTGTAATGGATAAAGGGGGAAAAGGGTGAGGGATATCTGTCAAAAGAGATGCTGCTTTCCCTTCCAGTTATGAATATTATGTAAATTAGCAGTTCATTTCTGTAATTTCAGGAGCCCTTAGGACTGTACAAGTAGAGTCCAAAAAACATGAGACATTACAGCAACAGAATGGATTAATGAGATGTGTTTTACTTCATATTGAGGTTTCTGCAGGTTTGATTTCAGTAAGTGGGGAGATGTACTTTGTTTTTTACTACCTACTTTTAATTTATTTTACTACCTACTTTTATTTCCTTCAAATGTTGGTAGGCATACTAGCACTTAGTCCCACTGAGGTCATGGGATTACTCAGAATTTGAAGTGCTCGTGTTGGTGCTTCTGGGAACATGCTTTTAATGTTTAAGTGCCGTATGCAGGTGGTGGTTATCTTACCCATGCATCGTGCCAAGCACAGGAGTTTTTTGTAGATGTCCACCTGATCAATAGCTAAGTGCCTCTAAAATCACTGGAATAGTAGCTAGAGGCCTATTTAAGACATGGAGAGGGGATGAGGGGATTGCTAATTGGAAGATCCTCAGTAGCCACAGTGATTTGGGTAGTCTTTCTTGACATGTGACAGGTTATATACACTTATATAGGACAGTTGTGATTTAGCCTGTAGTGAAAGGCATACTTGTGATGACAGCATGATATAGAATGATGTAATGGAGAATAGGCAGCACAAGTCCAGTCAGAGGTTTTTAAGTGTACTGTTAGACAAGCTAAATGGAGAGCATATGCTTTTCTGAACATGTGTGTTTCGTATAAAAATGAGGAAAACCATTTCTGTATCTCTTGTTTGAAATTGCTAATCACATTAACTGACAGAAGTTGTCTGAGGCTACCTTGGTTAGAGTACGTGTTGTGTTTAAGGTACTGGGTTTGAATAATATAGTGATGCTGGATCTTTTTGGTCATCGTAGGAACCAAGGAGACCTAAGGACATATTTTAATATTTTAGTGCCCTCTTAAGGCTTTCATTGGGAACAATCCCATTATTTTGAACACTCTCACAGTACAGCAGGTTGCCAAGGCTGTCAGTGAGAGTTAAGATTGCAGTTATTGTTTCTAATAATGAGAACTTGAAAGATGACAGATGGATATGAGTTTCACCAAGTCTTTGTACATTTCTGGATCATGTTCACTTATTTTAGTTAGTATCCTAATAACGGTTGCACATACGGTATGTTGAGCATGTCAGCAAAGAGTGTCGCCTTTCAGATACCAAGCTTAGTTGAGTGTTTTAGCATATGAAAGAAGTGCCCATATGCAATGGTGAACGGCTTTGTCTATGGGAATTTCAGAGCCTTCTTATATGATAAAACCAATATTCCTGAGCAGAGATGTTGAAGCTTCTACTTGTTAGCCATGATATTTGGACCCTCCCTTGAACCATTTCATGATATTGCCTTTATTCATATTTGGTCTTGAACAGTTTTCAAATCGTGGGGGGAGGAGGCATGAAATGTTGACTGTGACTGAGGGATTTTTTCATTTCTGGAAACCATTTGTCTTTGGTTTGATTGAGGAGCTCTGTAATTAATGTTACATATTATTGATTGATATCTATATAAATCTATAAGAAGAGTCATTGAAAAAGCACATGCCAACAGGTGCAGAAAATAAATAGATGTAGTAAAAATCTTCTCTTTGTTTGTAGAAGATGGCCTGTATATGCTGAAGTGCATTTTCTTGTATCTGTATACGATTCATAAGCTCAACTCACATTGTACCACCATGTGCAAATGTGATTGATAATACTTTAAAAAATGGGATAAATTAGTTTGCCTGCCATGTAAGCACTGCCTTATTATTTTAACTGTCTTCTGGATATTTCTTTTTCAAATACTGAAACCTACAGAACTCAAATAATATGAATTGTGTAAGTTTCCTACCACCTTTTAGACTTGTGAGGTAGGAGAACATTGAGAATTCTGATATATCCATCTCTGCTTACTAATGAGTAATTTTTCAAGAAAATGGAAAACAGCAGTATAGTGTTTTCTAGAAAAGGTAAACATCAACTGTAATTCACAATGTGTTTAAAACAATTATTCTTTATCATTAAAGTTAATAATATGCACATTAAACTCTAATGTATTCAGAATCAATACTGCAGTTTCAGAGATGTGATACCTGGACATCTCTGTCTAAATATTGATTTCATTGTCATTTGTATAAGGTATGAAACAAATTATGTGCCTCCTAATATCATTAAATAGCCCCATTAATTTAGCTACTCAATTTATGGCTTCTTATAATGCATGAAAAACTAATATGGAGTTATGGAAGACATTATGAAATACAGATGCTTAGTGTCCTAAATTTGATTGTGGAAGGCCAATGCCAACATTCAATACCTTTCAAACACTTTACTGCCCAGAGAAAGTCTAGAGACAAGAGCAAGCCATGCTGTAGTATGCAACTCAGTTGTTAATTTTCAGCAGAGTTCCCTTGGGTCCAGGGAGCAGCAGTTTGTTGTTCAACTTTCTACTTGCATATTTGTAGCCTTATGTGAAAATTATGTGTACACACTTGTATTCTGTGCCAAAGGCAGAAGTTACTCCTTTTACTTACTGAAGAAAATAAAAATAAGTAAGAAGGACAGTGTCTCTCTGTTTTGGACAGCATTTATACAGTTGTCATTACTATCATAATTTGAAATATGAGTTAAATAATTTAGTCCACATTGTGATTTCTTCCCTTTATTGCCTCTTTATTGCAACTATCTTCCTGCTATGCCCTTCATGTTTTCATTACTGCTCTTTACGTCATAGCAGTTCCTCAGGTTTACCTCACAACACCTTCTTACCCTTCCAGGAAATTTCAGGAGGGCCCTGAAACCCTGGAAATACCAATCTTGCTGCCTTTTGCTTCCTCCCTCTTTGGAGAGTTCCTTTTTAAACAGCCAGGCTGTTGTTAAGCATCAGATTCAGTTGTCTACTTTTCTTCTTATCCTTTTGTCCTAGTTTCAGCCAAGGATGGGGGGGGCAGGGGCGGAGCCTGGAGCCATGCAGGCCTGTCTAGGTTATTATTCTGTACCATGCACATCGTTACCAAGGCAGGGAAGTAGAAGTCAGGGATTCTCACTTCCCAGAAGAAAGGGTGTGGCTTTGGGTATGGGAAAAAGGGGGTGTATGGATGTTCCACGGCCATTTTGTCCTTTCTCAGGGGAGCAGACAGCAAGTGGAGTGGTGGGGTGGTGCTGGTCCCAACGGCAGGGTTTGTCTGCATTGTGATTGTTTCATTGTCTTGGGTTTGGGGGAAAAAACACAGGCACAGACGGTTTGTCTGCCATTGTTTTTCATTATTTTGGGCTTGGGAAAAAAAAATGGTGGAGGGAGCATCAGACTTGGTGAGCATTTTGCATATGATCACTGTTCTATACACTATTGTTATTAGTATTGTTGTTTTCTTATCTCATTGCTGTTTCCAGTAAATTGTTATCTAAAACCGTAATCTCTGTGTTTTGTCTCTCTCACCTGAGGCAGTGGGGGGAGGGGAGCAGCTGCATGGGGCCTGATTTCCATCTGGGCTTAAACCATGGCACCTTTCTAAATACAAACCTTGAAAAAACTTAGTGTAAGTTTCCTGTTTTACCAGGAAACTTGTAGTCAGGATAATTTTTCCTGCTTTCTGCTCAGTATCTAAGCACTGCTCACCTGCAGTCTTTTGCTATAAACTGCTTATTTCACATTTAAGCACACACACACAAGCACACTTGCTTTCCCGAATTTTTTTCTATAGATGAAAAAAAAGATAAACCTCCGTAACCATTTCCATTATCCTGCTTCCATTATCACTTATTACATTTTCAAAGCAGCATCTTCATACTTTGTCTTCTGGTGATGGTCATGGTGAGGGACCTTTTTGTAAATATATGCAAAGCTACTTCATTGTTCTTTAATGTATACATTAGTCTCAACCATGTTTGACCTTCTGCTTTGCTGAGACTACAGCCTGTCATTCCAGCTGATATAATTTCATTGTTTATTTGTACTTACCCATTTTCTCTGGTGTTAAGCTTTTATATGAGACTGTCTTGAAGACTCCTTGATTTTGGGGAGAGGATCTGTGTAATGTGAAAGAAGTAATTTTTTGATAACTCTGATTGGTGCTGTGTTATTACAAATACTATGGAATAATACATTTCTTTCATATCAAAATGCTCTGTGTTATCATTACAGTCAGTGGAGTATGGGCACCATTAAAGTAAAGTTCTCTTAACTGTCTCAGAAGGGTGCTTGACATCTTTTAGGAACATACTGTTTTTTCATCAGAAAAATCTGTATAGTGATTTTTTAATTTTTTTTTTAAGACAAAAATCTGTTCTTTTAGCAAAGAATGTTAATAGATTAAGGAGATGAGGGCCTCTTGAATATCCTGAATATCCAGACCGTAGGACTTCCTTGAATTAATTCTTAAGAGAATTACAGTACAACTTTGGAGAGGGAAAAAAAAAATGCCAAACTAGTTTTTCTTTAAACTTTGCTCATCATGTGTTTTCTTAGTTTATAAATTTTGTTCCAAATTTTCTCTTATAGGTAAAAGTGACCCATTTTGTGTAGTTGAATTGAACAATGACAGACTGCTGACACATACCATCTACAAGAACCTCAATCCAGAATGGAACAAAATCTTCACATTGTAGGTGTTTGGATTTGTGGGGGGAGGGGTGTGCAGTGGGTGTTTGAATTGGGAAAGAGGCCAGTGGGTTTTGGGTGGATTTTTTTGGAGGGGTGGGTGTTGAAGAGAATACCTACTGGTGGTTCTGAAGAAGAATAGTGACAACATAGTGATATTTCTAAACTAAGCATGTGAATACTTTTTTGAAAATTAAAAACATGAAAAAAAATAGAGCAGTGGTATCATTTTAAAGGTTAAAAAGCCTGATCTGGTTCTTGGAAACCAGCTGTATGTAATGCTAAGCACTCCAAACTCCTGCTAGGTTTACTGAGATTTTCAAGGACCAAATCCAGTGTGATGGGTTTACCCCTGAAGTTCTGAGAGGGAAAAAAAGATATTGTGGTTATGACCTTCATTAAAATGGGATTGCTAACTTTAAAAAACATTAGTCAGTTATATAAAGTTAGAAATTCTAAAAGTTTCTGAATTAAGATCAAATACTTTCCACTTCTTTTCATTTAACAACTGCACTTCTCACAATACTGTCTAGTATAATACTAGTACAATGCAGCTGTTGGGTAAAATGCAGTCTAAAATATTTAGTTTGTCATGAAGTGATGCTATTGGGTTTTTATCCTTCTGTTACTTTGAAGACAGTAAAAGGCTTTGGCAAAGAAGAAAAAAAGTCTTCCACAAACAAAATGTCTTTGTTATTTGTCTTGCTCAGTTGCCTTCTTTTTCTCTCTTCTTCTCTCTATCTGACTGCAATGTGACACCAATGAGTAGAAAAAACCTGATCATTCCAGGTCTCTCTACTGCTGAAATCAGCTAACAATCCTCTGCAAAACCTGTAGAAACTTTAGCTTTGTGTACACTTACTTCACTTTATCTTAAATGAAAATGCTGTATTTTGCCCTTGATCTTAAAATTCAGTGTGAATTTAACTTTTTTCCCCTCTAAATTTGTCAATCATATATTTGGCATCCATAGGTTTTTTGACCCGCAGTGAGTTCTCAAGAATGAATTCAGAACAAAAAAAAAATCTCTCTCAATAGTTGTACTTTTCAACAGCTTATTATTGTTGTTCTCATTTCTGTATCTGCAAAACCGTGTTAAATTCTTCATTAATTTATTTTTAATTATATACTAATAGAGCCAATAACTAATCATCCTCTAATGCTCAGCAGTGTTCTCTGCTCAAGGAATTGCCTGGATTTATAGAGGACAAAAGACTAATCAGGAATCAATTAGAAAACCTCTGAAGGCCTTTAAGGCCTTTTTTCTGTGTATAGTTGCTTTGAATATTATATTTATCCTCAGATTTGTTAATTAATTTTTGGGCTAGCAATCCCTCATCTGGAGGCTTAGATTTTACTGCAGTTAAACTGCTTTGCTTGAATTTGTGTTTGCTGGTTCAGCCATTCGATCAAAAATGAGTTCTCTCAAATAATTCTTTTTCTCCAAATAAGGAATATAAATGTTTCACTCAAGAGTTTACAATGTACAGTTACGTTCTAGTGCATGGCAGTGGAGTGTTTAATAGCTTGCAGGCTTTTTTGCCTCAGTGGTAACTGAGAAATGAATTGTTTCCTACTGTTTGTTCTTTATTTGTTGTAATGACTGTTGTATATTTGTAATTAAGCAAGGATTTCAGAAGTAAAGAGCTTGTTTTCAGTGCAAGGATATGCTCCTGTATCTTGTAATTATTTCCATTTACAAAGCCACAGATTTCAGTGTTTGCAGTAAGAATCACAGCAATAGCAGCAGTGTTTAAGGGATAGCCTTTAAAAGCTCTCAGTCCTGCTGCTGGGGGCTGTAAATCCCCCAGTGCTGCTCCTTGCAGGTCATGCAGCGCAAACCCTAGGTAGGAGATTTAAAGCAAACCTCAGCTGGGAAAGCCTTACAGAGAGAGAGAGAGAGAGAGAGCGCAATCATTTCAGCTCTTAGAACACATTTTGGTTATACGCAGGGAGGCCTCATTTGCTTAAGTTCTGTTCTCCTCCATGGCTTGGAAAAATAGATGGGTATCTGTTTGTGCTAACCTTTCACACTTTTGTCCTTGGTACTCGCTGGTGTAAGTCACTTCCTCTCTCCACTGTGTGTACTACTTCCTTTGTAGTAATATAAAAGACATCCACTCGGTGCTTGAAGTGACAGTTTACGATGAAGACCGCGATCGAAGTGCTGACTTTCTAGGCAAAGTTGCTATACCACTGCTGTCTGTAAGTTTCATTCACCTGACACACCACTGAATTTTATCTGCTGAAGCGGGGGAGGAAGAAAAAAAAATAAATTTGCAGCTCTGTATCTGTCATTTCTCAACCAAGGTCTGTAATAAGAACACTAAAATTTTAACATACTCTATTCACGGCCATGTTGAATCCCATGATAGTTAATTTTTCCTGACAGACTTGGTCCTGGTAATGAACAGGTACTTGTCAGACTTGCCACAGTTGTTTTGGGTTCTGTGTCAGTTTCAGCAGCTGGGGGTCAGGGGTCACTGGGGGGGTGTATTCAGTGGAGACTGCGAGACAGACGGCTGTCATGTCCTTTTCCTGCAGATTCAAAATGGTGAACAGAAAGCCTACGTCTTGAAAAACAAGCAGCTGACAGGGCCAACAAAGGGGGTCATCTATCTTGAAATAGATGTGATTTTTAATGCTGTAAGTCTTAACTTTGGCTTTTTTGTACTGCTAAAGAGTTCAGTTTCATGAGAGCTTTTGTTCCTGATTTGTAGAGAATTTCTGTCATTCTTCATTTTCTCTAAACCTTGATGTATACTACAGAATACTCTTCTGCCAATGCCTGGCACACCCACTCTTTTTGTTGCTGCTGCTGCTGCTAATGTAGGGAGCAGCAACTCTTGTCTCTGTGTACACTTATGTGTTACGGTTTGGCAGCCATGACTTTGAAATTTTGTAATTTTTGCAAATTAAAGTATGTGTTATTAATAAGGAGCACGTAAGTTTGAAATACTGACTCACATTTTAATGCATAGGTGAAAGCCAGCATAAGAACCTTAATGCCTAAAGAACAGAAGTATATTGAAGAGGAAGACAGACTGTCTAAACAGGTAAAGAGTAAGGAAACACTAATCCATTCCAAAATCCGTAATATCAAGTGTGCATGTCCAAATATCTGGCATCATACTACTGAGAGAAAAGAATAACATTTTCATTATATATTTACAAAAGAATATGATAGGTTAGAGAGGGCAGAAACAAAATACATGGGTTTATTGTGTCTCCTCTATAAATTGTGGCTTAATTTCCATTAAATACATGAATAAGAACACAGTTGAAACCAGCAGGTTCCACACATATCAGATTATCGCCCAGGTGCATGTAAACTAAGTCTTGCATAAATTTTTGCTGTTAACTTTGACCTGAAAGTTCTCAATTTGTTGCAGGGTAAAGAGTCTTTCAGCATTATTTTAGCCAAATTTTAAATAAGTTAGTTGAATAAGGTTTGAATGAAAGGTGAAAGCAGACTAAAACACTTTATACTACAGAGAGTCCTGGGGTTAGGAAGTGTCTGGACTCTTTCCTCTGGATATTTTTGCTACATACAATTTTAACATTTTGGTAAAGAATATTTAAACATGCATGTTTTTCTCCACTTGAACTACTTTTGATTCAGTTTTCCTGTTCCACAAATGATGTATTTTATATGGAGAGAGCTGGGCTTTCAGTTGGGCTGCGGGGACAAGATTTTTGTTGTTTTCAGTGAAAAAGAAAAGATCTCAGAACTGATTTTTACTTTGATGAAAACTTATAGACTAGAGCATCGTTTAAATTATGTGCTGGATGAGTTTTACATCAGTTTTTTATATAGTTCATAAAAAACATTTCAAGAGGCAAAATATTTCTTTCTTTACTGTTGGGAGTAATTTAATTGCTAAAGCTGCAGTTCACTCTACTTTTCCAGCAAAGAAGCAATAAGACCTTTTGCTCAAGATTAATACTTCTTCCCACTTTCATAACAGAAAATAGTATTGTGACTTTTGCTGATGACAGGAGGAGTGATCATTTTCTATGCAGATCAGTACACAAATAATTCATTGGTTCGTTTTTTGGTTTTGTTTGTTTGGGGTTTTTTGTTTGGTTTTGGTTTAGTTTGGTTTGGGTTTTTTGGGGGGGAGGGTGAAGTAATTTTGGAGGATTTAAGTACATTTCCTGAATCAAAACCTAGAGCTGTTATGTCTTGTAGTTTGGAAGAATGCAGTTAAAGTTAGTTTGGTAAATACTTAAAACCAGGTTTTCAAAATACATGAGAGCAGACAAATTTGTTACAAATGTTAAAGGGTACAGATGATCTTAATTAGATTAGAGCAGTAATTTTGCATGGTTTTGGGTTAGTGTGCTGCAGCACCTTTATAATAAGAAACACCAACATTTGTTAAGAAAGGCTTAATAAAACTAAAATTTAATAAACAAAATAATTTATGAAAATTTGCAAGTGGCTTTTTAATGTTGGACAATTTGTTTACCATCTAAAATGAAATTCAGCAAATACCAATTCACACAACTAACAAATTCTCTCTCTTCCAAGCCAGAGAGTTTAAACTAACTTGCTCAATTTGTGAGCTAGAGAGCTTGTTATTTTCTCAGTCTTCACCTTAATTAAGAAATTAAGAATGAAATTATTGTAAGCATGAGCCTTTTCTGAAACTTTTTGGGGTTTTGAAATATTTTTATTCTTTCATGTTTTTAACAGCTACTATTAAGGAACTTTATCCGGATGAAGCATTGTATCATGGCGCTCGTAACTGCCATCTGCTACATTAGCAGTTGCTTTGACTGGGATTCTCCCCCGAGAAGTCTAGCTGCTTTTTTGGTATGATCTTCTTTATACTATTTTTAATCACCCCAGTGTGGTTGTGTTCTAGACTGAGGGACAATACAGTGTAGATATGAAGGTTTTGGTTTTTTTTTTAATGTATTTAAAACTTTGCATTATGATGATACTCTAAAAAATGTTTATTCAACTTTTTAGAGGAGTAACTAAGTTTAAAATGTCACACAAAAAAGAGGGTTTTTTAAAAAGTCATAATAATATATATACACATATATTAATAGTATAAATATAATTGCTTATATAATTTATAAGTGAGTGATCCAAATCAAAATGGAGTGAATTATTGATAATATATCTTAAGCTGCTCACAAATTACTCCCATTAAATCTTCTTTGGTGCCTAAATATATTGCATATTTATTGCATACGCTTGTTTTGAATGTTATTTATTTGTATATAATTCAGATAAAATTAGTGGTTTTTTGTCCTCCATATATGTTACACCTATAGCTTTTTCAGAAGTACAAAATTACAAAAAGAAGTATTCTGGACCCAAATATTTGCTTCTCAACTAAGAGGTATTGTGTTCTTGAATTAAAAAAAAAAAACAAACCACCAAAATCAAACAGAACCAACTTTAAAAGCATTAATACAACCTTTTAGTACCTTTTAGACAGCAAGTTCTGGTCACAGTTCAGTTTTTAATTAATTCATTTTTAGTGATTTAAACAAAACTGCTATTTCTCAATTAATGTTATCTTCATTAGTGTTAACCTTTATTTTCCTGTTAAATTTTGAAAATTCCAAGCGTTGGAATTGAATTGATTGAATTGTGTTTCACAGATAAATATCTTTCTATTTTCAAAATCATAACAGCTACAAACAAGTAGTCCATATTTGTTGTTTCATGAGGGAGTCCCACTAGGAGTAAAAATGTATGCATGGACATACTTTCTGGAATATCTGCATTTATTAGGTTGGCTGCAATACTGAGATTATGAGTCTCTCCCCCATGAATATGAACAGAGAACAGTTTTCATCTAACTCTGAATAATTATAGAGGGAGTCTGTGTGCCTGAAGGTCAGGTGCCTAAGATTTGGAGGAATCAAACAAGACGTTGGAGCTGACTGTGCAGTAAAATGAAGTAGCTGTGTGTGTCAAGTCATGATGTTTTGCTGGGAGTTTCTTCTAGCAGGGCTCCATTTGTACTGAGTTACTTGTTAAACCACCTTTTGCCTGTCGAGAATGGGAGAATGCTGTCGGTCCTTGGTTGTAGTGTTCATCAGAAGTGCAGGAGATACATGTGCTGTTCTAAAAGTCCGGGGGTTTACACTTTTATTGATGTCTGTAGCAATGACACTTATGTGCAGAGATCTAAATATACTTGCTACTGTTTACTGTAGAACGGCGATCTGTCATTTCAGTTAAAAGTTATCAACATTTCATAGGAAAGTGCAGGTTTCTACATAAAACTCTAATGTTCATATTGCTATTACTCTTCCAGTTAGTAAGTACTCATCTCCCTAAGTTTAATTTTAATATGAATATGGAACACTCACCGGATGGCAGTGGAAGAAGAGGAAATGGGAAAACGTCCTGTTCTTTGGGGCAAATGAAATTATTTTTTGCCCATGGCGCACTGGTGTAGCCATGGAAGAAGTTGTGTTGCTGTTAAAATGTAATTGTTGCTGGTCATAGGAAAAAATGAGTATCATAATAAGTAGTTGGAAATACATAAAACGGGGAATTTAAGCAGATGGATCTATAATCAGTATGCATCATTATTGTAGTTACACTGTATTGCAGTAGAAACATGTTACTGATTTTATTTTTGTATACATATATATTCATATTTTACGTATCTCTCTCCATAAAGAGAGAGAGAGATCAAAAGTTTGATTTTCTTCGTTTCCTTGCAGTGTTTGTTTTGCTGTGTAGTGATTGGATATATTATGTTTAGTGTAGTGTATGGATATATTATGTTTACATTTGTGCTGTGACTGCACAGATTTATTCCTGCTCTGCATCCAAAAGGGATCCTGTGTTTTTCAACCTGATGTTATTCACTCCAAGGATCTATCTGGCAAAAAAAGTTTTTGCTAGCCAAGTCAAATACATGCGAATTTCTATCATGATTATAAGCTTTGTGTTTAGATTGTTTCTGGACTTTCATAAACTCTTGAAATCTTGAGAGTGGTCCACTTGCCTGTGTAATGCTGAATTATACTTGCACTAAGGTTACGTTTGAATGTAATAGAGTATATAAAATAAATGTACCTATATGTATACTTTTTGTCTCTTCACTATTATACAAATTATGTCTTCTCTTGACATTGACTCACAGAGGTTAGAGAATGTCACAGTAAAATGTCATTGCCAGAAAGGAGATGAGAAATAAACTATTCTGGAGGTTTCTAGCTCTTTAGGCAGACTAGTAAATAATGTACAAAACTAACTATTTTTTCCATCCTGTTGAATTTGAAGACATACCTTGATGGTTAACATCCTGATGCAGATTTACAGCCATTTCATGTAAGTTACATATGTGGGGGTTGATTTTTCATATCTCCCAATACCCCGAGTCCTTGGCATTACAATTACAAGTACTTCTGTCTAGCACCTTACCCCATGGCTTTATTTTCTCATGGGGCTATGCAGGACTACAGGTGAAGAAATTTTGGCAGACTAGATCAGTTTTCAGAAATGTACTTACTAAGATCAGTCTGGAAAAAAGAACTGTTCTTGGAAACCTACAGAAAGGCTTGATTAATATGGTGACTCTGTAATAAGCTACTGTTACCTGCTTTATACACCTTCTGCACTCTTTACTACAGTTCGTTTTAAAGTCATTCTCTTTGGAGAGTCACAGTGTTAGTCATCAAAACTAATAGTGTTCATTGCAGGGCCTTGCTGATAATGTGTATTCCAGAACTTAGCTGTCTCAAACCTTTACGTTATTTGGGACATCTTAGATAAAGAAATGCTGTATTAAAGGTTTAGGATGATTCTTTCCAAAATCTGTCCAAAAGCACCAGACAGGCAACCAGACAGGCAACCAGACTCGGGTTGCCTATGCTGTGCCTAGAGCTAGAGAAACTTAGAAGGTAAGTTTTCAATGTTCTAGATTATGCGTTTTCTCAGATAAACAATATTTTACCTGTTCCTGTTAAACCTCATAAGCTCATCACCTTCACTGGGGATTTTGTCTGAATGACCTAAGGTTTTCCCTTCAATTCTTTTTTCTGTGCTTCAGTAGTTAACAGCAGAAGAAAAATTGCTACTAACACATAATATTTTAATGTTTTCATGTAACTGTGATGTATTACTAGCTGTTATTTTTCAGATATTCATAAATAGCTCATAAACCATAGGTTAGTCTGGCTAGCATATGACTTTGGATTAGAACAATCAGAAAATTTTATATTCTTTCCTGCTTTTTCATATTTATTTCCTTTTAAATACAGGAGGTACATAGCAACAATGTTAAATTAACGTTTCAATTACAGAGCAGCTTTATTGTATCATGTACAGTCCTGTTATGTCTAGCGGCTGATCAAGCATGTGTTACATACTTGTGTTTATGCTTCTTAAGCACCTAAATGCAATAGAAAAAATAGAATATGTACAGGGAGCCTTTGCCATAAATTCACATGATTTTATGTGTTTAAAACAGACCTTTAGAGTGTTTAGCAGTTAATTTTCTTATTTTAATTCAGTAATTAATATGGTACATTTGAGGCAGAAGAACTTTATTAGAGTATGCAGAAGTGGGTGTTTTTTCTTCAGGTTAATCCACTGTGGGGACTGAAATCTCTGTTAACTGGGCCTAATTTCCATCAGCTTCTTGACCAGACATTTCTGTTCTTGTAGATCACAAAAATAATTGGACAACTGAGCTATCAGTGAAAGGACATGCTTCAGTGTTAGTCAGGGAATTATTTTATGGGACAAACTTCAATCTTTTGTAGTGATTGTAGGTAATTTGTGCTACCATCTGGCCATTTGGAATTCTTCTAGCCTTTTCAGTCTTTATACAGTAAATACTCCTGCATTTAACATTAGTATTTGATACACATTTAATTTCTGTACTGCTGCATGGTCCTTAGGGAGCTTTACTCTAGTGCTATGTGAGAGAGACAAAGTATTGATCAGTTAACATTTCAGCTACATTTATGTATGTTGCAAAATTAATGAAAATGCCAGACAAAAATGTCAGAGTACACAAAAATATAGAATTTAAATTTGGTAGTTTAATGAAAAGTTTTAAGATGTGCATTGTCAACAATGTCCCTTGCCTTTAAAGTAAAATTCACAACTGAGTAACTAAATGGAACCACATATTTTACGTAGGGGAACAATAAACATGAAATAAGAGGGAATATAATCCTCAAAGTATTTGGTATCCCAAAATGACCTCAGTAAAGTACTTTAATTACCTGTTTGAACTTATAAGTATTGCTCATAAAATAAATATTTTTCTTTTCTCATTTGGGAGCAGAGTACCCTCACCCAGTCACACCCATATGTCCTCAAATTAAAGCTTTCTGTGAAGACATTCTCATATTCGTGTTGTATTCTTCTGATGCTTTCTATACATGTATATGCATGCACACAGAAAAGTCTCTTAGCCTTCCAAATATTGGTAAAATTACTTTCCCTACATCCAGGTAATTTGTCAGGTCTAACTCACCGTGGCTTTGTCTTCTTTCAGATATTACAGAATTCATGTATGAAAATGACACAATAGCTTTAGATCAAGTGTTCGTTCTCTTGCACATACACCATTTAGTTGTGGAGGTGTCATGCTAATTAATTGAAAAGGAAACAGGATTGAAAAGAGCTGGTCCCTAGCAGGAAATGAAACTGTAAAATAGTTTTGTCAACTTTCTTAGCTTTTCCCAATTAAAAAGGGAAATGATCACTACTGCATATTTAGGAAGCAACATTCACTGAAAGCTGAAGGAAAAAGATTATGTTTTGGAAGAGACTTGATATGACACCATCAGGAGTTGGAATGATTTGTGCTAGTTATTACATTTTTTTTTTTTAACACTGTAATTGTTGGAGAATAAGAATTTTCAGATATATTAAAAAACTTGCTGGTGTTGCCATTGTTGATATTATTATAGAGGATATAACATATTAACACCTTAAAATTGCTTTTTACTAAACCTGGGTGAAATGTATCATCAAATTGTCTTTGCCACCTCTTGTCTAGCATTTGAAATTGGAATAAGTGCTGGTAAAGTAGTTGCAAAAGCTTCTTACATTTCAGAAAAAGCCTTTCCAAAATTTTTTGTTGCTGTCAAAACTGCCTGTTCTCAAAAGAGATATTTGCAGAGGTAAAGTGACATGGCAGTGGCAAGGCCAGGTACAAGATTAATTTCTGATGCACATTGCACACATGTGCAAGAGTCTTTCAGCTTTTTGTCAGCTGTATCTTGAGCAAGAAAGAGTACGAAGTGGACCAGACTGCTCTGGGGTTTTGTTTGGGGTTTTTTGTTTATTTGTTTGTGTTTTTCAAAGTAAAGCAGACAAAAAGAAAAGTTCTGTTTCCTCTTTCCTAATTTTCCATAGACCAACAGAACTGATATTGGACCTGTGCGAAATTACAGTGGAATTTGAGCTTTCTGCAACACTTAGCTATACTGTGTGCCAGGTTTTAGAAGGTGGGATAGGAAAGAAAAACAGTAAATAGTGGAACCTGATATATATGACGATAGAGATCCATTAAATAGTCATACTGAAAGAACCTACAAGCATCAGCTGTTATTAAAAAAACCCTATTTACTTAACTATAACAAATGAGGAATGATGCTGGTGTGGAAAAACTGCTGTCATCAGTCTACATCTTGTGTTTGTCACATTGTGTGTTTGCAAATCTGATACAAATAAAGACTGGGAAAGATTTATATACATAAAAGCTTCTTTTAGTATTTTGTTTTTAAAAAGTCAGTTTCATTTGACTTTTTTCACAGAGTGAACTTGCTAGCCAGTTTAACAGTGAAATTCATTACCCAGGCACAGACCTAGTGCTGGTTTTGGTAACTTAGAGCATCCTGTGTGCCGCCCAGCTGCTGTTCCAGGAAAGTGTCTGTCTTAGTTTCTCTGTCATTTCTACCATCACATTCAGGCGACTGGGGTGCCCACCTGAGGATGTCTAAAATGGCATCAGCACTACCTTTAGGCACTTTAATTACTCCCTTAGATGATTATTTTACCTGCATATGTATTTTAGGTACCTAAGTAGATTCCGTTCTGAGTTTCCTCACAGTCTTAAGGTGTTAAATCTCAAAAATACCTGTGCAGTGCAGGGAATTATTTTCCTTACTTTGCAGTTTCTGAAAAAATAAATAACAGAATAGGCAGTGGTATCCCAAGTCTTGAACTTTTCCCTTCACTACCAGACAGTTCTTCCCACCTCTTTTCCTTAGAAAATAGGTATTTGAGTATTCTGAAAGTATTTCATTATCCACAAAATTGTGGTTGATGAAAAATTGTAGAAATTGACAAAAACTACTAGTTACTCTCCTGTATTTAGAGTTACCTAAAAAGTTCTAAAAACAATTTTAGATTTCCTGGTAAGGCAGTGATGTGGCTAGAAATCTGGGCAACCAATTTGTGTGAGTTGCCATCTCGCTCTGGAATGTGTTTCTGTTAACCCAAGGCATGTACAAGGCAATCTCCCACTGCCTGGTGTTACCGGAAAAGTTACAGAGTACTTCTATTGGACCCATCATAGATACCTGTCTGGAGAGGGCTTGCATTGCACTTTCCTCTTGAGTGCACATAACTGTTCTGAATGAAAAACTTTTCACTTGAAGGAATTCAGGCGACATTGATACTGATTTTGGTTAATTATTTAGTAATGGTGTTCTAAGGTAATGTGTACTCTATCACTCTTGGGTTCCCTGAGGTGCTCTTTCACAGTCATTGCAGGAAGTCTTGGCCATTTAAATTTTCATGACTTAAAATGTGCACATGTTTGATTATAAGATATCTTAACTTTTCATCATCTTTTAGTGATGAGTTATATGAGAAGTAACACATTCTCACGTAGCCTCAGCCACATTACTTGTAAAGCCTGTGTGTTTTCAATGGCCTATCTTGCACAGTAACTTCTTTTAATGGTCATGGCAATATAAGGAGGAGCAAAAACTGCCTCAAAGATCTTTTTAGTAAAGCGTCAAAGCAAGAAAAAATGTTGTCTAGATAGTGTTTTAATATGTGAAGAAGTATGGACAGTATGTTAAATTTTTACCGAATGTGTTGCATAAGTGATTTAACTTCTGCAGGAAAGGAGAATTTCAGTTGACCTTGAAGTAAAAAGCCTGTAAATGTCATAGCCTCTTATTTGATAGAAGCAGCATTTCTTATCTTTCACTTTTAGCTTATTTACTTCTCAAAAGAAAAATAGCGGAGTTCATATCTCCAAATCTGTTTAATACTTGGCAATAAGTAAGGAGGCATCATTTAAAAGCATTGTTTATTTTGGATTCACTGATAGCTTGTACTTACTCCAGAATAAGTATTAACACTTATCCAGTAGAGATAACTAACGTTGTGAGCACAGTTGTTACTGAAGAGAAAAAAACCCAGTAATTGTAAGTCAAATGGCTTCAGCTGATACTGAATTAGACTTACAAGTGTATGGCAGATCTTTGAGTTTGTACATTTCCATGAATGACATCTGAAGTTAAAACACTGCAACTGCTTTCCAGAGATACAAGTACTCTACGAAGAACCCAAAAGTAAAAAATTGACATAATTTAGTCTTGTTTTTCTGAGATTGACCACTGCTCTCACAGCTG
Source organism: Corapipo altera (assembly GCF_003945725.1). Classification (NCBI taxonomy): domain Eukaryota; kingdom Metazoa; phylum Chordata; class Aves; order Passeriformes; family Pipridae; genus Corapipo; species Corapipo altera. Next base: position 2,329,923 of record NW_020884949.1, read on the forward strand.
TTATTAGCACTGCAAAGTTATCTGTTAAAACTAGTATTATGTAATTTGAACTTCTTGGACAATTAGTGTGCAACACTGGCTGAACAAGAAACATGATTTTCTCTCTTCAATCGTATAGTAGCTGTGATTAGCTATGCCAGTTCTAATTGTCTGGTCTCTGTAAGCAGATACTGCTCATTAATGAATGGGGACAGACACTTCGTAACCCCATTAAAAAAACCAAAAAGGTATCAAAGGAATGTGCTCAAAAATGAATAAAATTAATTCTGTTTTGATGTACAGAGTACATATTTTGCATTCATCACACCAGGAAGTGGCTCTGTATACTTGGGAAAGCTATGATTAAAACACCATCAAGTTGACATCAATGCATATCTGTGATTCTCTGCACTCTGTGTGTCTCCTTTATATCATAACTTGAGGGATAAACATGTTAAGTTGAAGGTAAATATCTACTTTAATCATACCTCTGAGTCTTGGTTCCAGCCAGGAAATGGTTAATTTTTGCAGTAGCCAGGAGGGGGCATGACTAGGACCTGGAGGTTATTCTGTACTACCTCGTATCATTGCTGGGAGTAGGGGGATGAGAGTACCTTCCGGGGAGAAGGAATCCCTTCTGGATTGGCATAGTGTGGCGGAGGGAGTGGTTGAGTGTTGTTTCCTCTTTCTTGTATACGCTGTCATTAGTATTGTTGCTGTTAGTGTTTGTTTTCTTATCTCATTGCTGTTTCCATCTCAACCGGTGATCTTCACCTTTTGTGCTTCCAGTTCTCCTCTCCATCCCACCTCAGGGGAAGGGAGAATGGGGAGGGGGGTGAGCGATCGAGCAGTGCATGGTTTGGAGAGTTTCAGTGGGAGCACTGAATTGGGGAGTATCATTCCTAAACCATGACAAGTAGCAAGGACAATGACAGGCTGTTTTTGGAAGTTGAGTGCATTTAAAAAACCCCATTATTCGTTTAAGGCTCAGGCACAGTGTATTTTCTGCCAGGCGAGAAAAGCGCATTAGTATTTAGTATTTTCTTACATTTGTCCTCAGTTTTTAAGTACACAAGTGCATGATGTCTGTTTAGCTTGAGATACTCTTTTCTGGACTACTCTCACCTTAATAAAGTCAGCTTGTATGATTCTCTTCTTTCTCTGTTTCTTTCTGGTGCTCATTTACAAGGTAGAGAAGAAATCTCTTCCTTATCTCAGACCAGAAGGCACAGGTGTACATATTTGAATCTCTGTTTTCCAATGACAAATTCTTCATTTGCAAGGAAAAGTATATTTTTAATAATTAAATCCAGCTAATTCCTTTGAAGATGAGTGATCAGTACTAATCTGATACCATTAATGTTTATTTAAGCCTGTTTTCCTTAAGAAAGAAAGACTGAGTAATTTTTTCTTGTTTCAGTGTTCTTTTTGCTGTTTTCTCTTGAAGAAAAAATAATACCAGCAGATACTTATTCCTTAATCATTACTTAAATTTAAAATTTTTAATATTTACTGCAATATTAATTATTACTTTTTTAAAGCACCACTGTTAGCAGAGGGATTCTGAGTTAATAAAAACATCATAGTATTAGTATATAAAACACAATATAATTTTCCCAAGACAATGATTACCAGTGTTAGACCACATTAGCAGCACTTAATGCTTATTCCTTAAATGTGCTTGATTTTCATCAGTTAGGAATCATATCACAATATTGTAGCAAGCAAACATAGAGACGTATTGGAGTGATATAGTTTACAACAGAGGTAACTAATGCCTTGCTTGAGCTTTGTTTCTGTTATATCATTGTCCTCATACCATTACAGCTTCACATCAATCTGAATAGTGCTTTTAATACTGAATATTAGGCTTCTTTAATACAACTCCAGTGAAACATGTTAAAAAAGTTATTTCTTCATGCCAATATTAGTTGGAGCATTTGGAAAGTAACTTTAGTGTACTGATAGGTCTTTATAATGTAGTATTCTTTTCACATTCAAGAATCACTTTGGGTGTGATTTACAGGGTTTTAACCTTTTAAGACACTTCAGCTTTGCTCAAAGGGTGCTTCAGGTTTTTATTAGCTACCTTGATTCCATCAGTATAAGCAAGATACATCTCTATAAATTACCAATTCTCTGGGGCATACTTCTTTGCGTGTTCAGAGTTGAGAGCTCTATCAGCCCCATCCAATGAATGGTAGACCAGTCTGGAGTTACCTACCACAGCCTGGGCTCCTGACCCCAGTCAGGCACCCTCCTACCTCTCCACCAGAGCACCTGCAAACTGAGCCGTGCCCCATTCAGCCCTGCAAGAACAGCTCCATTGTCACATTTTCTGAGGGAAAATTATTCCAGTTCTACTTCTGAATTAAAAGCAAGGCTGTTATTACTCAAGGGATGTTAGGCCTCACTGCTCTCTTGAGAAAACAAATTTGCTGTAATTTTATCTGTAATTTAGTACTGCTTGCGTGCAAATAGAGTCTACATTGTATAGAATATGAGGAAGAAGTAAGGGTTTGTTAAAACCATAAAATGGTTGGGTAACCATTATATTTCCAAAAGCAGCCTTATCAAAGTCACAGGTTAAGTAAAAAAACCCAAACAAACCACAAAAAACCAAAACCAACCCCCCTGATAAACAACAACCAACGTCCCCCCCCAAACAAAAAACATTTATTACATTAACCATCTATTTTGAATTTGCTTCAAAGAAGTAAGCTTTCTGTCTATATGGAGAATATGGCAAAACTGCAAGTTTCCCAAAGGTCAGTGAACAGAATTTACCTTGACTAACAGCCCAGCCGAGAATGGCTGTGGTAGAGGCTACTCAGATCTTATTTTCTGCAAGGGTTTTTTTTTTTTCTTTCTCACAGTAAATGTAGCAGAGCTTTGCTGTGCTCAAGTTCCACTTTCTTGAAGAATATGATGTCAAAATGCTTAAATACTGTTTCCCTTTCATTGGTTGATTCTCGATGATCAGCATTTAATAGAAATATTACTTAGAACCTTCATCCTGTATGCATAGGAAAACTTAGCCCTCGCCAGTGATGCTGTTGAGGCTGGTCCAAATCAGTCGAGTATTTTATTCTGTCAAAGTTCATTTTTACAACTGTGTGCTTGTTTGCTGCCTTACATCCTGATTAGACAGCAAATGTGCAAACTACTTTTTACATATTCTTACTCTCTCTTTTTTTTTTTTTAATCAAAAAAAATCCAATCCAGTTGTAGGAGTTTGATCTTGCTGATTAGCAGAGGTAGAGTTAAGAACTTAATGTGGTTTCTAATTATTTGGCAGCTGTCATTAGTGAGTGACAATGTAGCTAATCCCTCCCGACACACAAGCCTGCTCCTCCATTCTCCCAAAAGCAGCAGCAGCCACCTCCAGGCTCACTCTTAGCTGAAGCTGGGAGCAGGGAGTGCGTATCTGACCTAGGATCTGAACCTGGGAATCTCTGGTTAGTATGCTTCATTGCCTGTGGATCACGGCTCTCACCCTTCTGCTCCTTTTCTTACAATGTCTAATATGCCTAATTTAAATTAAATTATTTTAATTAAATCATTCCACTGTTTCTCACCATGCAACATAGTTAAGAGCTGTAGCTGGCAGTGTTATAAATCAGGTGTCTCCCCTTGATTGGGTCAAAGTTAGTGAGCCAAAGATGACTGTGGATTCTGGCATAGGCAGAGCAAAAAGGGTATGTGAAAAGACTCAGCACTTAAACTAGAACTGAGAGACACAGCAGTTACTGTTATAAGCATCAGTAGCATTCCTGCTGGTATTTTTCTCTCAGCATTGTCACAAGCACTGGGTTCACTGTTTGCGGGGAAGACAAAAGGCTGAGCAGGGAGTTTGTGGTTTCTGGATGGAAATAAAGCTCATCTTGGTTTATCTCTGATTTGAGCAATCCTGTCATTTGCCAGTCAGGGAGGATAGTGAATTCTCCACTGCATCACCAGAGTTTTTCGTAGATAACCCCTCGACAGCTGATGACATTGTGCTGTGGTACTCTGAGGCTTGTATTTATTTTATTTTCTGCAGAGATCCGTTCCTTCTCACATTTTTTTTATTAAAAATCGGGATTAATCCCCTCCCTCAAGTTACGCAGAGGAAAGTAAACAAAAAGCTTGAAGAATTCTAATGCAGGAGGAATGCTTTAAAACAAGGCTATCTGTGTTCTAAAATGTGATTATTGACTAATTAAATTCTATGTCTGCCTTGCAATGACGAAGATAGCACTTCTTCGAGACCACTTTAAGATCTGGAAGGTAGAACCAACAACCCTACTTACCTCTGAAGTACCGGACTATCTGCTTGCTCTATAATGTATTTCACCTCTGCTGAGTTTTGATTTTTAGAACTAATAGTCAAATATAAAATATAAATTAGTTTAAAAAGGACAGATTATTTCTAGGGCACTTTCAGTATTCACTTTTATAACAGTTGCATTTTTTTTAAGTTAATGCAGTTTAAAAATAATTTTAAGTTTCCCAACACAAAGGAAGGAAATGAGACATTGGATGCACAAACAAAAGCTTTATTAGTTTACGACAAGTAATCCATCTTTTTGCATTAGTGTAGCATTCTACCCCAGATTGTTTTTCATAATTGATAATTTGTGAGTAATATATGTTATTTATTCTTTTATGGGTTTCTAACTAGTGAATAATGGCAAAGGTCATAGAGATTTCTTAAAGGAAATGGTTTTTATTTTTTCAGTTTTGATTGCTGTTCTGAAGAATTTTGTGAATATTTCAGAGAAAACCACAAAGAAAAAAAGTGATAGCCATTTTCCTGGAAGGAAGTTTATGCAAATACTGTTTTAGCAATTCGAAGAAGAAATTAATTTTAGGACATACATGAAGCATTATAGCAGGGTGAAAATATTTACCTAAATCAGCTGTGTTTTATGTAATAGTGATTAGTTTTAAAAGTTGGAAGTGTACGTATTGCCTATACATGCAGCAGAATTAAAAATTATATTTGCATGTGACTGAATAAATTTGATTTTTTCCCTATCAGAAATATTTTTGCAGTAGTTTTCTTTCTACCATGAAACTAGGGGGAATGATAAACATGTGCTATCTCCACTCTTTAGAAGAATTTAATATTGGTTACGAGTTGAGAAAATATAACAAGGGGGACAAAAAAATCTTTGCATTTAAAATATTAGAAGGCATCAAAAGGGGATTATGTGTTCATACATTAGTTTGTCACAGGGAAGTAATTAATAAAAGGATTTGGGCATATCATTTAAAATTTAGTTATCCTAATGAGAAAGCTAGTAGGAACTCTTCCCTTTACTAATATTTCTCCCACTACCCATGAACATTTTACCACTAACTGCTCACAGACTTTCTGATGCAATTGAAAATAAGGGGAACTGAATAAAATATGAATAAGTTCAATTAGTGGGAAAGGCAACTTGATATAATTTACAGACAACTACATAGGAGGTATAAAATATTTTTAAATTAATTAAATACTGATTTCACACTAAAGTTGTTATGAATTTCCTGCTACGGCTTGTGTGGTTCTCTCCTCAACAGTCATTTAAATGTACTCTGAACATTTTAATTATAATGAGACATTACTATAGAAAATATGATCAAGGACTATCTTCATAATTAAAATAGAATTGAACTCATTTAATTGTAATGTAAGTATATTATTATATGTAGAATATAATTACGATAATGTGTATTCTTCCCCCCTCCATTTCTAAAAATATAAAAAAAAGAATAGGTTTTGGTAAAACTGTTCTTGAAATTTCGTCCAAAAATCATGAATAAACGAATATATTGCAAAAAAAATTGTGTCTCAAATCAGTAACAATATCAGTAGGATCTTGTCCTTAAAAGATATTTTAGTTGCCTAAGAATAAAGCAAAAGATATGTAATGTTGCTGAACACTTTTTATTTCATTCTATGGCATACATCAATACCACTGGTTCTTTAAGGTTTGGGTTTTTTTTTAGTTTTGGCCAAAGCTTATGTTGTGGTTTTTTTCTTTGTGATAGTGTTTCTAGCCAAGCTGGAATTAGTTACTGATGTATTATAATTATTTCAGAAAAGTACTTTAATGTAGATTATCTGTTCAACTGAGCCAGTAAAATAAGACACTTTTTTAGCTCATCAGCTAATTGATTTTAAATGCCATAATTATTTCATACAAATAAAAATTTATGTGGACATTTACTCCGTAAGAGGAATTTAGGATTTGGACAAATGGACACAAAAAAAGTCTTGTTTTAAAATTCCCCCTTTCCTAGCATGGCAGTGTTTTTAAAACTTACATAATTATATTTTGAAAGAATGCTGTCCTTTCATCACTATAGGTATAAAAAATGCAGCTTTTCAGTACAGAACTGCTGAATCCTATCTCTGAAAGGAAAGTATTTTGAATTATTACACTGTTTTATAATGTAAAATGCATTTAATAGTATCTACCTTTTTATTTTCTGTTTTTATACTACTATTGAAACTATTCTCCCTAAAAAAAGGAAAAGAAAAAAAGGATGTCAGAATTTTTTTGAAAGGCAGAATGTATTACTTATGGATTGCTTGCCTAGGTCTTAGCCGAAGATATATACAAGAGAACTCTTCTGCTGCTGCTGCTGTTATCATTATCTGCTGGATGTATACTGCAGTGGTGTCTACAGTGCCCACCTTTGTTCCTAGAAGTTAACGAACTGAGCCTATGCTTCTGAATTCATATCGTTAAGTTCAATTCAAATCACTAGGGCTGTCCGCAAGAGTAAATTTACACATATGCATAAGTATTTGCCCTATCTGACCTGCCTAGGGGAGAGAAAAATGCGTAAAAGATGCAGGGAAGAAAAAGCTTGCCCTTAGATTAATGCAACTTCCCAAGCATCTCTTCATTATCTCAAAAATATTGGATAAACTGTTGGTTTTAGGCTAAGTAATTCTCTGTACAGTTGCACTGTATTGGATGAAGCTTTTTTTATACAAGAGATATAGGATAGGTACATATTTAATATGGTACAAATACTTCCTGTCTTGCAACTTTCTGTGTTTGCAAGACCAAACATTAATTGTGATCTTTGAATGTGATCTTTTGATAGTTATGGCCAAGTTTATTTGTCAGCAAAAATATGCCTGAAATATGTGTGTCAGAGGAGCACAGAGCTTATTTAATGCTTGTCGATTAAAAAACAAAAGCCTATTTTTCATGATCCTTTAAATTATTTAAAGAAAAAAAACAGAGAAAAATACAGACACCATTGTAAGATTTGGAATTAAATTATTAGAATAAAAATCTTTGGTATCATGGATTTTAAAAAGTTTTGGTAAAATGTGTTCTTTAACCTGAAGTTAAGAGGTATTGAGTTTAGTGATAATGCTAGTTCTGTCCAATTTCCTGATAAAAATAGGATCCTTTTTCCTGTTTCTCTGCATGTCATTCTCCACTTAAGCCTGTAGGTAGCACCCTTGCATCACACAAAAATCATTGCCATTCCTGAGAGACAATTACTATTTAGGTGGTGAAGTCTTTACTGCTGCAGACCTCTAAATGTAGCTAGTATTATTTGCATAATTTCCAGACTTAGATGACAATATGTGATCTTAAAACAGCAGATCACTCTCATGAGGAACCTCAGAGATACAATGTTCTCTCATAATTATTTGTTTTAATGTACTGTCCGCATAATTCTTCGTTTCTGTTTCCGATTTTCTTCTCTGTTCTGCAAAATACATGACACTAGTAGTCTCTTTTATTAGCTGAGTAAGGTAAACTCTATTAATTTGACTGAACTCTGTTCATTCTTCTCACTGTGGACTTGATCCATAAGTTATACCAACCAGCAATTGACCCTAGAGTTGCTGACTACTTACTTGGTGGTGATGGAGTTTCACTGAAACCACTACACTGCAGGATCAGGCCACCTGAGGAGAATACCGACCTTGCTGTTAGTGCTGGGAAGGTGACCCGTTACCAATGCTGCTATTACTTGCTTTTTCAACTTCGATATGCAATGTCAAAAAAATTTAATATATGCATTACTGTTAAATCTGAGGCAGTTCAGATAGAAAATTGTTTTGCAAATAATTTTTTTCACCCCTCAGTGTGTGCTTCATAATATCATTGCTTATATTTCCTGAACCCAGTGATATCATACCGTCTCTTAAAATGGCAGTTTGTTTTCCTTTGCAGTTGTTCTTCAGAGTCACATAATGCAGAATGTCTCTAGGTTTATTATTTTTTTCTTAGGAGGTCATACCAAAGAAGATGCGGTTATTTTTCTTACCCATGATCATAATGTGATCAATAAAACTGTTGACATTTACTCGATTTTACTAAGATTGTGTTTAATTTTAGTAAGAGTCAGTTAGTAGCGTATAACCAGAAAAAAATCATACAATACTCTTGTTAATGTACAAGTTAATGATTTTGTCTGTGTGCTGGACTGAGATATTTGAGAAGGGAACACTGAAAGTCTGAGAGAGCCTCCCATGAGCAAGCTGGTTTTCAGTTGTATTGTCTGAATGCTTGGTTGTGTATTAGAAGATGCAAAGTGTGATGCAGGTGGGAGGGAACTAACCTTTGACTCACTGTAGCAGCAGAAAAAGATCCAGACTATCAGCATGGGAGTTTCCAGCCTTTCCATTTCTCGCTAGAATAGAACACATTTTTTTTGTGGATGAGAGAGGCACAGATTGAATTCCCAGATGCACCAAGCCACTCTTTGTCTGGGTTGGGTTTTGTTTTGGTTTGGTGGGGGTTTTTTTAAAGCAAACCACCTCAGCTTTCAAATTGTTACAGGAACCCAAGCATTAAAAAAAACCCACAAAAAACCAAAAAAAAACGAACCTGAGAAGAGAGTATTCTTTATTGGTTGTTTTGCCTTGGCAAATGCTATGTAGTTAACAAGGAAAGCTGACTTGTTTCTGCAGGCCCTGCTTCAATTTGTTGTGTCAGTGTCCAAGTTAGAAAGGCACTTCTGTCCATAGCAAATGCTCATATCATGACTCATTAGACAAGGGACTAATTTTCCAGCTCGGGGAGCAGGATGCCCAAGAGGAGGACCCCATTGTGACTGACTCTTGTCAAAGCAAAGCATATACTTCTATAGACCAGAGAAGGAAAAATGTTAGCATGAGGAAAGAAGGCTACTCCATCTACACAATTAGTAATAGTTTTTATTTTTGCTTTCCTGTCATATCCTCACAGTAATGGACATATCTATGTCAGGTATATTATATGTAGATCATACATAGGTATCAGTTTGTGTAGCAAGATAAAACTAAAGGTGTACAGGCATGGCTGGCAGGGTTTTTTTCTGCATATTACATTCTCTTTATTTCTGTTCTCAGTGTGTTGAAAAATAAGGCTACACAAAACATGGTAGAAAACTGTGTAACTGTTTGTCTGGAGGATAAGCTGTAAGTTATTGTTTTTAACTTTTTCATTGTTAGATAACAATAGGTAGAAATCTGGTGGGTTCTGTGGCAGAAAGATTACAGAGAAATACACTTATATGCCTCTGTGGTAGATTTCTCTAAACTTTAAAAAAAATCTCAAGTTAGAGTATGAAATATTACCTCATGATAAACTTATACTAAAACTGCTATAGTGCAATTTGGATTTTTTCAATCCTGTTTTCTCTGTCTACTTTTTTTTTCTAAGTGAACTGATTAGTTTTTAAGAGTTATTCAGAAGATGAGTACTACATAGCTGTCACTGGGCATGTGGTATGGCAGCAGTGCAGAACTTGCATTTCACAGATATCAATATCCTGGGAATGGTATCTTAAGAAAAAATAGGCATTTTCAATGTTTGAACTAATTTAAAATTTAACTGGTAATCTATTTTAAGATGTTCTGTTCTGTGATGACATTCTAGCAATTAGATCAAACTCTTTTTCAGTATTGGGATGACTCAGTACATGTGAAAGTGTTTACCTGAAATATTCTTTCTCTCGGAGAAGAATATCTTCTATTATCAGGTAGGTCCACTGAGCAAAGAACATGTGATTTGTCACTGTCAAGATACAACATCAGATTTTCAAAGGAAAAAACAGCAATGCAATCATGAGCTTTCATGAAGCATCATAGTCCTGCTTTTAATGTATTTTCATTTTGAAATCTGATGCGGATAAACATTATTGAAGTAGTGTTTTAGGGGATTACTGGTATTATTTGTTATATCATGTGAAAAACCCACAGCTGAATTCTGTTCTCATATGGCTCAGGATTTCACCTGTGTTGGATTCTCCACTTGCTTACACCATTTTTGTATTGAGTTTAGGTATTTTGTTGATAAGGCTAGTTTGCTGGGGCAGACTGACAGTGATGTCATTCTTATAGGGAAGGAAATATGACATGTTTTAGCAATGGTACTTTGATTCAGTTAGGCAGAGTCTAGCAGGTTCCAGAAGTCATTGCTTTCTGGATTCCTGAAAGTGGGAAGGCTGTGGCTGGGTTTCTACTACCACACACATTTCTGTCGTTTATGTCTATTGTCCCAGCTAAGAAAGGAGTTTCCATTTCCTACTATTGGGATGCTGTTGCCTGAAGTTGTAGTGTAGTGAAATAAAGATGCAAGAGAAGAGAACTGAAGAGGCTTACAGCCAGTTCTTTGTGATCTGAAGTCTTTGATCTTGGTGCAGTGGTTTTATAGTGGGATGTAAACACAGCTCTGTTTTTGGCTTTCTGCTCTCTGAAATAACTGGACCCTATCCAGTTAATTTTGCTTTTGTAAAAGGAAGGTCACTAGATTTTTTTTAACCCATCTCTTTTGAGAAGTCTATTATCTAAGAACCCCTGCTGTAAAATATTCACCTATTTGAAAAACAACAAACAGTTTGGCTTGGAAATATCACAGATCTCACAGTTTACTACAACTTGATATGTGAAAACCGTTTCTTATACTACTGCTATCCAATTTTTTCTTGATCCACAATGTTTGTGCAGAAGCTGTCATCCGTCTTTGGGGTGCAAAGATGCAATCCTACCAAAGACATCTTAAAAATTATCTTTTTTTTTTTTTCTGAGTGAATATAGATTATAAATCTTGTGTTCCTGCTTTTAGAATCTTTCACCAGATATTTAATGAACTTTTAAACTAATCTGAAGTCTTCGAAAGAAAACCAGTCAGCAGTGCTACCATGTTAGAACTTGTTCTGCTCACAGACTGGAGCAGAATCATTTTACTCTGAAGTGAAGTGTATTAACTTCTGCCAACCGTCAGTGACTTTGCTACCCAGTTTTTTCATTTGTACAAGTAAAACATCTACCCATAGATGCAGAAATAACCTCACCCTTTAGGTAACTTAAGGATAATCACAGTTAATGATGAAGTTGTTAGCAGAAAGAGCCTTTCCAAAATTGCTTTTTATAGTTTTAAACCTTGCTTTCTCTTACGTATGATGTGAAACATCCTCCTCTTACTTCTCGTTTACTGGGAAGATCAAATGGCCACTAAAAAGTTTAGTTTAGTTTTTTCTCCTACTGGGATAACTGTTCTCTTTCAACCTGGTACCTGCCACAGAATCTCCTTTTGTCCCCACATTGAAAGTACCTGCCCCAATGGCAAAGCACCCATTCTGTTGCCCATATTCCTTTCTCAGACTGCTTATGATGAAGGAATATGTCAGCTTTTCTGACGAGAGAAAATGCCAGCAGTTGTTAGGAATTATATAAAGGACATGAAGTGAAATACAGCTAATGACAAAAACAAGTGGCTGTCTAGTAATGATCCCAAATTTGAGAACAGGAGATCAAAGTTTTGTTCCTGCCTGCCCTTGGACAGTCAACTCTGGCTTGAATTCTGATGGACTGAATTTGCTGGACCAAAGCTTAGGGGACCTAGTTTCCCACTGTTTGCTGTTAGACCTTCAGAGGCACTTAGCAAATAGAAAATGACAGTCATCTCACTGTCAGAAAAGATGCCTGCTTGCTGTGATAACAGTTTTGGAAAACAGAGCAAACCCAGTAGGGAATACACATTGCTCAGGCATCACCCAAACACAAACTTCCTTGCCTCACTTGGGTTTTAGCTGGGTGCTGGTTGTTCATGACCATCTGGAAATCTTCTTATTTCCAAACCAGAAGTTGCATAGCTAAGGGCCTGCACCCTAGGTGATGACTGGTCTTAAGGACAGAATCTCATAACTCTTGCTGGTTAACTGTGATAAAGACCTTGTAATTTATCCAGTGCTTTCCAAAAGTTACATCTCTGGTTGTATATTTTAGTGCTTCATCTTAACTAACTCTGAAATTTGACATTTTGGGTGTAGGGAATTAGTTTTCTCTTTCAGAGTTGCATGTCTGTGTTGGAAGATATCCTTTTTATTTAAAGAGGGTTGGCAGTATTTATATTTGTTTCGCACTCTCATTCAATAGGTAGTCTTGTTATCCTCTGCCTTTACCACAAATACACATCATACTTGCACATCTGCTGGGGTCTCAAGCCTGAAGTCAACCTCAGGCTTCCCATCCATGCTGTCGGCAAGACAGCAGACTCAGTGTCAGATCCTGAGTGCAATGTTAGTAAACCAAAAGGAGATGCCTGGAGACATGGCTGTCACTGACTCAGAGTCCAGCCATGCCTCTGTAGCCATTCTTCTTTGAGCAATACAAAGTGTGGAAGTCAACACCAGCTGAACACACCCCAAAAATTCTGCAGATATCACCTCAGTTTTCCTTGGATACTTCTGTGGCCTGTCTTCAATTTTCATGCTTTGAAATCTTGCTTAAACCTTTTGTGGCTGTGTGAGCCATCTTCAGCTATTTTTTTTCCCCGTCTTATCTCTTTTATTACTCTTCAGTAGTATCTGTGAACTGTTCATAAAGTAACTAGACTCAAGTTAGCAGGCCAGAAATGCATGAAATCTTCGGAATAATTTCAATGAATATTTGAGAGTAGTAGAGATGAGTAGCTGTGAGCATTTGGAGATGTGCTCGCATGTCCTGCTTTTGGCATGATGACAGGTTATTTTCTTTGCGTTTGTGTGTTAAGAAAGTAGAAGTTATGAAATGGCATTGTGCTTTCTCTCATAATAAAGTTTGAAAGGAAAAAATAGTTGGGTTGGGGGAGAAGACAAGAAAAGGAAAAGAAAAAGAAAGACTGTTGTCTTATACTAGGTGATTTCAGGCCAAGTTGTTTTCCCATATTGATTATATAAGTTTTTAAAATAAAAATCACTTGGAGTCTAATGCCTAACTGGTTTCTACCAGGATTTTAAGTCACAATAACTTCTACCTCAGCAGCCAGTGTTGTTGTTAAGATACACTCCACTGACACAGGTTTACTTATTAAGTTAGAAAGAAATCTTCATTGTAACTTGAAGCAGAGGCTATTAATTTAGACTTTGTCAAAAGCAGCTTTAAAATCAAGAAGTGTACCTTTTGGTTATTTTTTATAAAAAAAGTCATAACGTCTTTAGACTGTCTTGTTGTTCACTATAAAGCTAATCCATCAAGTGGAGTCTGTTTATATCACAACTACTTTAATTGTACCTTTCTTTTTTTCTTTCCTGTCTGTCTGAATGTTTAAAAACACCTTTTCTGTACAAGTCTAAGTGATGGAAGACCTAAATCAATCCTAAGTGGCAACCACTTCTCACAGTGTTTCGTGTGGTTGTGTGTTAATTAGCTGAAATATATTATCCCCTGGTGTGTAGCATAGTGTTTCTAGTAACTTTCAGTATGCATAGTTTGCAGTGGATTTAATGTTTGTTTTCACATACTGAGGCAAATTCTCAGTATGTCTTCAAATTATCTCTATGCGGGTGTTTTTTCTGAGCTGATCCTGACAGACTTCCCCTGCCAGATATGCCCATCTTTAAGAACAGTAGAACACTACATATGCAGGAACCTCTGTGCTTGGGGCTGTATGCAAATTTAATGCCCAGCTCATTTCTGTTTCTCTTACATGGATGACAGACATTTTAATAATAGCTTCCACGTTTCCCCATGGAAATTCCATTGTATTTCTGTATATATATGAGCGCATATGTGCATTTACTCTGTGTATGTGTTTGAATATGATACTGGGAACACCTATACTTGTAAATATGTTTTAGCCCTTGTTGTGATATAGGTAAAATGTATGTGAGAAAGCTTGTGACAAGAATGCAGTCGTCAAACAGCTCTTTATTAGAGATGTAGCTAGATCCCAGAGAGACTTATCAGATACTAAAAAATAGGGTGGAAAATGTGATAAACAAGAAATTGACATTGAAAATAATTCTACAGCATTTGGGGTTTCATGGCTTCATAGGGTAGCAAGAAGCAAGAGCATAGGAAATAAGGTTTTGGTTTCTGATGTTTGAAGCAAGTACAGTCAGAGTAAATGGTATTCCAGCAACTGCAAATAGAGCTTTCTCCAGATGTGTCACAATCTTCATGACTAAAATGAGTTCTCTCAGGTGCAACAGGTTTTGGAAGAGCTGGGTGTAGCTGAAGAGCTACTAACTCTTGTCTGCTTTTTAAAAGCAATAACCACAGCGTAAGTGCTTAGACATCAACATTTGTATATAGGCGCTGAAATAGAAAGTGACTTGGCTGGCAGGGGTGCAGCACAGTGTATCCACGTTCCCTTCCTTATTCCTCTGTATGTGATTTTGGGTGTGCAGGCATGCCTCTCCCTGAAAGGAATTACATGAGGAAAGGATTGTATCCTTATGCCAAATGGAAGATAGGAGATGTACTTTTTCCCCAATCTCTGCGAAACCAGCTTTCAGTTTTGCTGGTTTATATGTTTAAATTCAGGTTGTACAAAAGTCAGTCTTCAGAAGAACTTTGAAACAGAAATTCCAGAAATATGGGAAGATGTTTTAAAGATATTTTAATGCAGGGAATTCATACAAAGAGTAAACACTATTTTACATTGTTTTATTTTAATAAGAATTCTTTTTCTCTGCATTTCATGGTCTACCTGTATGCCAAAGATATGTTTCCATAAATCTTTTCTTCTTCTTCTCCTCTTGTATTCATCATTTGGGGGCTTAAAAAGCCATCTTTATTGGCATACTATTTTTACTTTAGTACACTACTAAAAAACTGATTCTACTCTTTTTTTTTTCCTGCTTGAGGTGCAAATGACAATTTCATGGTGGTGATGTGCAAAGTGTTCAAAGATTACCATCACAGTCAAGAAAAAGTTCTTGAAAACTAATAGTAAATATGTTCAAATATAAAAAATATGCTGTAGAAGTAATTCAACCAATTATCTGTCTTTTCATTCTTAGAAATGAAATTGCTATTAATATGGAGAGATATAACTAAACCTATGTGTATATGTAGTTGCAAAATATACATATATATATGTAATATAAAAATTTTATTTTTCTCTAGCTTCTGACCCTATCTGTTTTGGAGTGATATGAAAGAAAATTCAAGAAAGTATCTCATAATTGAGGTTTATTGAATATGAGGTGTTATACCTTATCAATTTTAATGTTATTTCACAAATAATGAACACAACTTTGTTGCATTGTATGTAATAAAGTGACAGGAATGAAAGAAGTGATATAATTATCTGGTGAGATTTTGATGCTGCCATTATTTTTGTAACTGCACAGTTTCAAAACATAAACAGTACATACAGCTTTCCAAAATGCCTGTTACTTCAGCATGTTTTTATACTTACTAGTGTTATTTCTCTTTTTGACTTCATTATATGGCCTCCTTTGTCTCAGATTGTATTTCTTCTATTGTGTATTTTATCTTTCATAGTGCTATATAATAAACCTATAGTTCTCATACTATGATTTGTAGTCCCTTTCCATAGTGAGTGCTTCCCAGTTATAAATCCACATTAAACAGCATGTATTTAAAAGTTTGGTGATAAAGATGTACGATAGTATGGAAGAAAATGTGATAACTTAAAATGGCCTGTGATTTCAAGAGCCTGGGAAGCAGTCCTCTAGGCAGTACAGATGCAGAGGTGTAGCCATATCTTGTGTAATTGGAAGGTAAGGTAAATAACTCATGGCACACTGTCTCATGAAGTTTACATACAAGTTTCCAAGTTTAGCTACTGGCTAGTTAGCTGTAGATGCAGCATCAAAACAAACCCCTCTGACTTCTTAATATCGTCATACATTCTGAAATCATGTAGGAAGAAAGGATACTTTAATAAAGTGAAAGGAGACCAAAAGAAAATTTTCCAACTGTGTCTGTAAAATTAAGAGTTATTTTCTTTTCAATAAGAGTAAATATTGTGTATCATATTTATCCAGACAAAACAAGTACAAAGTAGGAGACAGATTCTCTGCTTTGTCTCATTTCGTAACTGTACAAAGATGTAAATGGTCAGATGAGGTACTGAGGAATGTAACTTCATCCCATTAGTAATATTACTAAATAATATATGTGTCCCAAAGGACCTATGTAAAAGGTGTAAAAATGTAATTAAAAAATGTCTGGAGAAAAGATTACTGTGCTGTATAAATATATAGTTATATCTGAATGTGTATATATATATATAAAATTATTTATGCATATAATGTGTATTCATCTCTTTCTTTGGAGCTCATTCATTTCTGTTTCAGGTTGGTATGTGTTATTTTTGGTGCTTTAGCAAGTATCTTTCAGCTATGGTGATTTCCATGTCACCAGTATTTAAAAAAAAAGGAATTGTGGAATAAGACACCAGTATGTCTTTACTGGTTAAATTACCCCAAAGGTTTTCAAAGACCCAGGGAGAAGTTTCATGCTTTTAAAACGTGAAGAGAGGCTTTGGGATGGGACTCTTGATAATTGTTTTACTTCTGGATGAACCATACAGCCCTTTAACAAGGAAGACAGCTTTTGCGATTGTCTCAGATCTCTGTAGACTTTTGCCAGTAACTCGGACCCTCTTCTGGTTATACACCTAAATTCCTTCTTTCTACCTTATATTTATTATTGATTATTTCCAAAGTGCTGTCTACAGTTAAAGTCCATCTGTAATTTTCTCAATTGCCTTTGACTTTTTCGGTCATAGCATTCTGGGACTGAAACTTCATTGAGCTGTATTCAGTGTAGTCGTGTGGTGTATTTGTTTCTGATTTACAAAAATTATATCCTTACCTTAAAATACTTGCAACCATTTTGACACTCTATTCCTGTGTTTTTAAATTTATCAGGACTTCAAAAAAAGAGGTTCATTTCTGATATTGGTGTTTTACCTGTTGTTTTCTGCCTGTGCAAATATGGAAATGGTCCTAGCTTACACTAGCAGAAGTTTACATTGGATATTTGAAAAATTTCTTCAAGGAAAGGTCTGTCAAGCACTGGAACAGGCTGCCCAGGGCAATGGTGGAGTCACCATCTCTGGAGGTATTTAAAAGACATGTAGATATAAGCACCTGGGTGCAGGGTTTAGTGGCGCACTTGGCCACAGTGGGTTAACGGTTAAACAGGATGATCTTAATGGTCTTTTCCAACCTAAGTGATTCAGTGATTTTATATTGGCCAGCTCCTGAAAGATGCCCCACCTGTGTATTGTGCTAGTTTGACTCTGGGAGGACCAAGGTGCCCACCAACACCACTCCATCACTGCCTATCACAGCTGTACAGGGGAGAAAAAATGTAACAAAAAGCTCAGGGTTTAAAATCACTGGGCAATAACCATCATAAGCAAAAAAGATTCAGCTTGGGGAAATTAGTTGAACTTACTTGCAATTGAATCTGAGTAGGATAATGAGAAATAAACCCAAATCTTAAAATACCTTCCCACACCCCTCCTTTCTTCATGGGCTCAACTCCCCTCCCACATTCCTCCTTCTCCCCTGTGGTGCACAAGGACCATGGGGACTGTGGTCACTTCATCACATGTTGTCTCTGCCACTGCTTCCTCCTCAGGGGAAGAAATCCTTGCACTCTTCCCCTGTTCCAGCATGGGATCCCTCCACAGTCCTCCACAAAGTTCTCCAGTGTGAGTGTATTGGGTTCGTGTGGCCAGGTTTTGATAGGCGGGGGGGACTACAAGGCAACTTCTGTGAGAAGGTGCTAGAAGCTTCTTCTGTGTCTGGCAGAGCCAATGCCAGCCAGCTCCAGGATGGATCTGCCACTATTCAAAGCCAAGCCACTCAAATTATAGTAACACCTCTATAATAACATATTTAGGAAGGAGAAAAAAAAATTATTGTGCTGATGTAATTGCAACCAGGGAATAGTAAGTGGGAATATGTGAGAGGAACAACTATGCAGACACCAAGGTCACTGGAGAAGGAGGGGAAGGAGGTGCTCCAGCGCCTGGAGCACCTGCGGTCCGTGGTGAAGACCTTGGTGAAGGAGACTGTCTTCCTGCAGCCCATGGACGACCATGGGTGTGCAGAGATCCACCTGCGGCCCTTGGAGGATATCCATGCTGGAGAAGGGTCCTGGTATGAACCTGCAGACCCATGGAGAGAGGAACCCATACTAGAGCAGGTTTCCTGGTAGGACTTGTGACCCTGTGGGGAACCTACATTGTGACAGGCTATGCCTGAAGGACGGCACCCCTGGAAGAATGACCCATGTTGGAGCTGTTTGTGGAGAGCTGTTGCCCAGGGCATGGACTCATGTTGGAGAAATTCATGGAGGACTGTCTCCCATGGGAGGGAGCCCACACTAGAGCAGGGGGAAGACTCTTCTCCCTGAGTAGTGGCAGAAACAACCTGTAATTGTGTTGATTTGAACTACCATAACCCCTATTCCCTGTCTCCCTAGGCCACTGGTAGGGCAGGAAGTAGAGCTCAGGAAGGTGTTTTTAAGATTTATTTTACTTCTCATTATCCTGCTCTGATTTTGTTAGTAATAAATTCAGTTAATATCCCCAATTTGAGTCTGTTTTGCCCGTATTCAGTGAGTGATCTCTCCTGGACCTTATTTCAACTCATGAACTCTTTATTATGTTTTCTCTCCTCTGTCTAGGTGTGGAGGGGAGTGATAGAGTGGCTGTGGTTGGTGCTTGGCATCCAGCCAGGGTCACTACGGTGAGTCCTTCCCATATGGGCTGCAGTTCTTCACAAACTGCTCCAGCATGGGTCCATTTCCATGCTGTCCTTCAGGAACAGACTTGCTCCTGCGTGCCTTCCCTGTGGGGTCACATGTCCTACCAGTAAACATACTCCAGCATGATCTCATCTGTCCATGTGGCTACAGGACCTGTAGCAGGCTTCTTACAGAGTCACAACCTCAGGGATCCAGCTGCTCTGGTGTAGGGTCCTCCATGGACTGCTGGTGGATATCTGCTTCATTGTGGACCTCCATGCTTTTCAGGGGAACAACCTGCCTCGCAGTGGGGTGCAAAGGAATTTCTACTCCAGTGTCTGGAGCATTTACTCCCACTCCTTTTTCGCTGACCTGGGTGTTCGTGGAGTTGCTTCCCTCGCATATTCTCACTCTTCTCTCCAGCTGTGGTTTTTTTTTTCCCTTTCTTAAGTATCCCAGAGATGCTGCTGCCATCACTGATGGGCTCAGCCTTGGCCAACAGGTCCATCTTGGAACCAGCTGGCATTGGTGCTATTGTAGGTGAGTGAAACTTCTGACAGCTCAACTTCTCACAGAAGCCACACCTACAACCTCCCCACTACCAAAACCTTGCCACACAAAACCAGTACCATATGTTCATCTGGCTGCCATCTCCTTCTGTAGACCCTGTTCTCCTGCTAGCGGCCTTGATGCTCTGTTCTGAAGCACTGAGGGCTGCAAATGGTCCTGTGTGGAGGAGGTACACAGGCAGAAAACGGTGAATAGAAAATCCCGTGTGTTTTTGTTCTTCTTTCCAGGCAAATAAAAGGAATAGGGATCCTGATTTGAAGCTAGAGCTTTTTTGGGAAGGAAGGGTAGTGATGTTAATGTTGAGTGCCTGTGGATAAGAATCAGGGGAAAGGCTAACAAGGTGGACATTCTGGTGGGAGTCTGTTACAGACCACCCATCCAGGATGAAGAGGCAGATGAAGTATTCTGTAAGTGGCTGGCTGACATTTCATGATCGCCAGCCCTTTTTCTTGAGGAAGACTTTAGCTTGCTGGATGTTTGCTAGAAACTCAGCACAGCAGAGAGGAGACAGTCTAGGAGGCTCCTGGCTACAATTGAAATTTTATTTCTGTCCCTTTTCCTACAACCAAACAACTTATTTTATCAAAGGTTGCACTTCCTAATATCCTAACGGTCCTTTTATTTTGATGGTTTTGTTTTTCTGTCATATTTGTGAAGATGAGCCCAGTTTAAACACTTGGGAGGTTTAAGTAGTTCACATTCAGGATTTTTGACATAAGTGACTTACTTTTCTTTTTTTAAAAAAAGTTACTGTTTTCTACTTTGCATTCAAAAAAGCAAGTCTGCAAGTCTTGTATTTTCCAGTATTTGGGTAATGTGACTATTCCTACCCTATTAAAGTTTTTATAGTGTTTTCTTAAAGTGTTAAGTGGTTTTCCTTCATCTGCGGAAGTAGATGGAAGATAAGTGAGTGAGCAGATTAAGAAAAAAGTTAATTTTAAGTGAACAGATTAAGAAAGAATCATAACACTTGGAACACCTTCCAAATAGATGTCTGGGGACCAAGTATTTTGCTTGAACTACATAGTGGATGTACAGTGAAGCCATTCTAATTCAGCTGAAGAAGGTACCAAATATTTTTTCCCTGTACGCAGTTTAATAACTTTTGATAGGCAATTTACAATCTTCAGGAATATGGGAGGAACAGGAGGCTGGTTCAAAGTCCATCAGTCTCTCGAGTTATAAGAAAGGAAAGGGGAAATAACATCATTTCATTCTTGGATTATCTAAAGAAATTACATTTTTCAAAATGCCTACAAAATGAAGATAAATGTGAATATGTAGATCCCTGGTTTATATGATCTTTTTCAGCACAACATAGTTTAAAACTGTACAGAGCTCTTTAGCTCACCATTCCATTACACATAAATAGCTGCAGTTATCTAGCAGGATCCATGTTGTGATTTTGCACTTCTCCCAAAGTCAACACTTTGGATTTTTCTTCTAAAATGACATGTACATTTACACTTTCAACAGTCCCACCCTCATAGCAGTGAAATTGTAAGAGGAGAAATCTGCTAGATTCTGAATTTTTGTGTAAAAAGAACATAAATATAAATTTGTGACATAGATCTGTGTGTGCAAAAAAAGTTTAAATAGTTATGTGAAATGTACTTTTTAGAAATATCTTTCATAGTATGACACCTCCAACAGAAATGGCGTGTGTGGTTCTGAAACAGCCAATGTTAAGGAATTTTGAAATTGGAAAGGATGAGATTGAATTCCAAAATGGGAAGAGGTATCTTCAGTGGGGAGAGGCCCAAAGTGAATCTATTTTAAAAAACCCAGAGTAAATTTGGACAGTTAGAATTACGAACAGGCTGGAATCTTACTCCTGATGACTAGCCATCTCAGCAAAACTGAGCTAAAAATAATAGGTCAGTCTAAGTGTTATGTATTAAACCAAAGCAGAATCTAGGCAAACTTGATATCCACTAACCCATGAGTGCTGAGAGAGCTGGCAGACACCATAGCAGGGCCACTCACAATCATCTTTGAAAGGTTGTGGTGATCCGGAGAGCTGCCTGAGGATTGGAAGAGAGCAAATGTCTACCTAGTCTTTAAAAAGGGCAAGAAGGAAGACCTAGGGAAATATCGTCCAGTTAGCCTCACCTCAATCCTTGGAAAGGTGATGGAGCACCATCTTGTAGATGATGGTGGAGAGCAGTGGATTTTGTCTACCTTAACTTCAGTAAGGCTTTTGACACTATCTCTCACAATTTCCTCATAGACAAATTCAGAAAGTGCGGACTGGATGAGCGGACAGTGAAATGGATTGAGAACTGACTGATAGGCAGATTCCAGAGAGTCCACAGGATCCACTTGCAGGCCTGTCACTAGTGGTGTCCCCCAAGGTTCAATACTGGGCCCACTGTTGTTTAACTTATTCATCAATGACTTGGATTAAGGAGTAGAGTGCTCCTCAGCAAATTTGCTGATGGCCCAAAGGTGGGAGGAGTGGCCAGTAACCCAGAGTGCTGTGCAGCCCTTAAGAGGGACCTCAACAAGTTGGAAAAATGGGCAGAGAAAGAACCTTCTGAAATTCAACAAAGGCAAATACAGGGAATGCACCAATACGGGTTGAGGACTAACCTGCAAAGTAGCTCTGCAGAAGAGGAGCTGGGGCCCCTGGTGAACAACAAGCTGTCCATCAGCCAGCCGTGTGCCCCTGTGGCTAAGAAGGACAATGGAATCCTGGGAAGCATTAGGAAGAGCATTACCAGCAGGTCAAGGAAGGTGATCCTGACCTTCTGCTCAGCTCTAGTGAAGCCACATCTGGAGTGCTGCATCCAGTTCTGGGCTCCTCAGTACAGGAGAGACATGGAGCTCCTGGAGTGGGTCCAGCAAAGGGCAGCAAAGATGATTAAGAGACTGGAGTGTCTCTCTTCTGAGGAAAGGCTGAGACAGTTGGGCCTGTTTAGCCTTGAGAAGAGATGACTGAGAGAGGACCTCATCAGTGTAAATGAGTACCCAAAGGGAGGATGTCAGGAGAATGGATCCAGGCTCTTCTCTGTTCTGCCAGGCAATAGGACAAGAGGCAACAGGCAGAAAATGATGCACAGTAAGTTGCACGTGAACATGAGGAGGAACTTCTTTACTGTGTGAGTGACTGTGTACTGTAGCAGATTGCCCAAAGAGGTTGTGGAGTTTCTCCCACTGGAGATATTCAAGAACCATCTGGACACAATCCTGTGCAATGTGCTCAAGGATGAGCCTGTTTGAGCAGGGAGTTTGGACCAGATGACCCACTGTGGTCCCTTCAAACTTTACCCATTCTGTGATTCTGTGAAATCAACCTGGGGACAGGCATTAAAAGCACTTTTTTAGTTGGAGACCAAGACTGTAGAACAGTCTTCTGGGTAGTGTCACTTACACAAAGACATGAGTCATTCAGTAGACAGTTAACTATTGTTCAGAAAATATGGTATTAAGATGGGATGGAGGTTCAGTGAACGTAGTAGCCCCATTCTCACACATGCCTTTGATGTAATGTATCCTAGTTGGTCATTTGTCATTTGATGCCAGGTGTTATTGCTCATAGGAAAAATACTATCAATTCCTCTTAGTTTGTCAGCATTTTAGCAGTCTGACAGAACAAATCCATCTTTAAGAACCCTGTGAATGGCAAGAGGCTGCGTGTATGGGAATTACCTCAATGAACCGTATTTGCCCTTCTAATTTTATCTTGGATACTGACTGCACAGCTCAGAAAGTCTTAAGGGAAGGGGAAATAAATGACCCAAGAGATTCCACATTTTGTAAATATTTTTGAAGGGTGTAATTTTTATTTCCACCCAACTTTTGCCATTGATTACACTAGCAACTGGTTACAGCAATACTAATTTTGTATCCTTAATCCATGTGCTGTTTAAAGTGGCACTGCATTCATGCTCTGAGGTTTGCATTCTTGAAGTTGTTGGCATTCTGAAAGTAAAGTTTTTAGTACTTCTAGAAAATGGTTGTGAAACATCTGTTAGAAATTGTAAAAAAGGTAAAAAATTAAATGAGAATTTTCAAGCTTTTAACTGGGACAATTTGTTGGTGCTGACAGTCTTGTAGAGGAGCAATGTACATTATGATGTGGTTGGAAAACGGTGTCATCACTAACGTTGTTCTGGCTGTAGGTGTGTTTCACAAACAAACTGGGTGGATTGATGCACATCATGTCAGAATGGTTTCTGTAGTAACTACTGGTACATCATGTTTAGATGAAAGGAGTGAGATGAAATAGAACCTTGGGTTTGTTGTACAGATTATCGACATGGAAAAACCATGGCCCAAAATGTCCTATGTGGTAAGAAATTTTTTTTTTTGTATGTTCTTCTACATTCGGGACCCAAGTGCTCTAATGAGTACTACCATAGGTCTTTCAATACATCAGAATACATCAAAAATCCCATTAGGGCTGGCATCAAATTAATACTTCATCTATTCGGTTAAGATCTTGTTTTACTTGTCATGGAAGTATCTCCACTATCTCTATGAAATAAATAGAAAGAATGATTATAAAAGTGTAAATTGCAGTGAACACAATTCTTCTAATTCCAGCAAAGAGGAAAATTAGGGCAAATTAGGAAATCCCATGAGTTTGTTTCTGAGTTAAAGGAAAAGTTCTTAGAGCATAAAAAATACTAATTATTTCTGTTTTTTCAGATTACCGAGATCTTAGGCGTTTTAAAAAGATAACCAACATAAATCTAAGGTTGAACTGGAAATCTGTCAAAATAAAGCAAGTGGGAATTATATGACTTTTTTTCTGTATTTTTTTTTACACATTCAATCCTTCTGCTATTTTCAATTTGACTTTTGCCTATGTACAGAAAAATGGAGTAACAGATCATGTGTTTGAGACTCAAATCTTTCTGACTCCACCTTCTCCTGGCAATCAGGTAATTGAAACTAAAATTACAAGACTTATGAGAAGAACTGTGGAGGATGCTTTAGAGTATGTTTAAAAGGCATATTTCTTTCAGATTTACCTGAATGAAGGCACTGCATTTGGAATGAATTCACATAAGTGTTTACAATAATGCTAGTGTGTTTGAGATCTGATATAGCTGAAATAAATACTTCCTTTTTATTTTTTTCATTAGAAGTGTTGCACAAGACCAGAGGAACTGTGATTGCTAGAGGTAACTGACTACTTTTGTAATGGAAGAAGCTGCTGTCTCTCCAAAGTATAATACAAAATACTATTATTTGTATATAATACAAAATGTTTCCAAGTGTTTGGTGGTATAAAACACCATGCAGGATTTTACTGTCCTTAAAACCTACAGTACTTGGTAGACAGTCTGCATCATGCAGATATGTGGGTTATCTCTCCTTCTTTCTAGTCTTGTGAAAATACATACAAAGGATAAAGCCTCAGGTAATACAATTGTCCTTTTAAGCTTAAAGGGTAAATGGATGATCTTGATATTAAAGTGTAGTATTTGGAGCTGCAGATGTCGTCTGTTTGTGATTGTGCCAAAATTCTGTGCAGCCAACCTTTGTGTTTCCAGGGTAATCAAGAGATCGATCACAAATATAAAGGCAAGGATATAGGTAATACGTAAATGAGGCCGTAAGGATCTTCTGTGGAAATGATCAGAGAAAGCCACGACTTGAAGAGGAGACTGCAGCATGAGTGGTGTGCCTCATGTGAGATGATGGCAGTGGGGGATGTCCATGTCTTGCTACACTGCCCATCACATTACAGCTCATGGCTCTGGGTGCTGCCACTGCAAATCTCTGGTCCACCAAACTGAGGCATTTCTGCTTTTCTCGGAAACTTCTCAAACAAGAATTCTTGCAGCCCTCCCTTGTCATATCCTCTGCTCTCTCCTGTACCTGAGGATGGGGTTGGTGACTCCTGTGAGGGATAATTCTTTTTTTTTTATGTGCTCTTCTCTGCTACCAATCAAAACAGAAACAAAAGAAAAAAAGGAAAATAACTGGGAAACATAGGGGTTAATACTGTGAAGTCTGTGGGTGCAAACAGGATTTTGTTAAAAGTGAAATGAGATTGGGTGGAGGTAGATAAAAAGAAATCTGAAATAATTGTTTTGTAGAATATGGCCTTTCCACATAGGCAGAAATCTTTCTCTTCACTTCAGTCTGAAGATAGTCAAAAAGAGAATCTCATCTCTTAATTAGAAAGAAAAATACTCATCAAACACATCTCATCACTGGAAAGCTAATGATTCACAGCTGCTAGTCTGAAAGGGCAGGCTTTTTTTCTGAACAGTAGGAAGCGTTAATCATTTTGGATGAGATTTTCTTTTAAAATATACTGTAGTTTTCAAAAGAATAGGATATTCAATATCCTAACTTAAATTATTTTTTGAAGTGTTGTACACCAGGGATAGTGTCATGTGTCTCCCTGAATGATCATTTAATGCAAGTGTCGCTCACTAAGAGTATCAACTGATGTGATGTTGTAAATGACCGGTTCATGCCTGTGGCTCTGAAAAATCTTGATCTCATGGGGGAGAAGAAAAAGTCCTTTCTTATATTCTTCTGTGTAGGAAATGGCAGCTATATTAAACTGTAACCTTTGAGACTCCCACTCCTCTCTTAAAATAGTTAGCTTGCTTCAGTAGTGATGAGGATCCTTTTTTTAGACAGAGTTAGAGCCATTATTTCCTTAGAAGATATCATACCAGATACAGTCCATGTTCCACTGGATGCTTTATAGGCATGGGCAACCGCAAAACTGTCCCCTTGTGCTTGTTCCTTAGCTTTTCTGGTTTGGGGGGTTTTTTTGGTTAGTTGTTTCTTTTTGTTTACTTTTGGAGGTTTTGTATGTTTGTTTTGGTTTTAGTTGTTTATTTGTTTCTGGCCTATACTTGTTTAAGGGATGGATACATAGGTTTACTTCTCCATCATGCATGAAGGTTTCCACATACCACTTCCCTTCTTCTCTTTCACCCCAGCTATCAGACCTTTTATGTGTAAGAACTAAATCCCTGAGTTTTCTTGATGTTCTGCACCAGATTTTGGGTTTGCTCATGTTTACTTAAAAGTTTTGTCTGATACCGGAAATCTGCTTGTTTTCTCCATTTGCATTTCATAAGTGCATTTCTTGTCTGGGAAGGATAACGAGGTCATTTGTTTTGCAATGACATCACTGTACAGGTCTCACACAGAACACGTCTCATTTGTGTTGCACTGTTTTGCTAGTGCCTGGCTGAGACAGGTGCCTAAAAGGAGGAACTGGTAAAAATTCAGCTGGACTAGATGGAAATTAAGGTGGCAGATCAGGGAAATCATCTTCAGGAGATGGCAGGTGTAATATTCATGCTTTTGAAAGGTATATCCATACAAGACTGGAGCACAAGTCCTATGAGGAGAGGCTGAGAGAGCTGGGGTTGTTCAGTCTGGAGAAGAGAAGGCTTAGAGGCGACCTCATCACTCTCTTCAACTACCTGAAGGGAGGTTATAGCCAGGTGGGGGTTGGTCTCTTCTCCCAGGCAACCAACAATAGGACAAGGGGACATGGGCTCAAGCTCTGCCAGGGGAGGTTTAGGTTAGATGTTAGGAAGAAATTCTTTACAGAGAGGGTTATCAGGCATTGGAACGGCCTACCCAGAGAGGTGGTGGATTCACCATCCCTGGAGGTTTTTAAAAAGAGATTGGACGTGGCCCTTAGTGCCATGATATAGTAATTGGAGTTGGATCAGGGGTTGGACTTGATGATCTTGGAGGTCTTTTCCAACCCAATCTATTCTGTGATTCTGTGATTCTGTGAAGTTTTAAAGTGGTAATATCTTAATATAATTTTTTACTGGCCCTCAGAGTATAGTACTATAAGGAATTAATACCATTAAAGATCATTTGGCACTTAGAAGCTTCCAGTGAGAAGTGCTTGGATGAGAATTCATTAATGTTCTGGAGTACAGGGTACATGATGACCATGTTCCTCATTCTCCTGTCAGGTCCATATTTCCTGAGACTGTGTAAGTTGTTAGCTTCTTTTCTCTCTGGAGATGGGGATTGAATAGTACTTCATTTTCTTTCCATCTTTTTAACCAAAGTTCTGCTTGGACCCCAAGAAAGACTATGCATTGCCATTTATCAACAGGTAATCTCTAGTATTTGCTTTTCTAATACTTGGTACTGTTTGCTGGCTTCCAGAGCACGCTTTGGTGTGCATACATTAACTCAGGGCATTTCTGGGGTTGAAGCATGCAATGATTTTTTGCTTTTCTTTTGAGACATGAAATCTGTTACAAGTTGGCTACATCAAATTTACCACTTTTCTGTAGATAGCAAGCTCATAGAAGAGCTCTTGAATTCCATGGGCTCATTTGCTTTTTCATTACCAGTTCTAGCGGATTTCCTTTTAAACTAAACAACCTAAAAAAGGCATTTTTCTTTCAAATGAAATACTGTTAGAAGTGCCAATATACTCTTGTGAGTCATACACACTGTATGTTCAGTTCTTTTCAGTATTCATCATATTTGTCTTGCAGTTTCATAGGACTTCCATATACATAGCACTCGGTGGTAGAAAGTACAGGGGTGAGGTAAGTTAGCTGATCTTGAGAGAGAAGATTACCTAAGATATAGTTGTTTTTTTTTCTTCTATGCAGCAACTTAAATTTGGTAAGAGCATTTTGTTTGCTTTAACTCCAAACAAAAAGCCAGCAGAAGATGAGTGAAATCCCAATTTTATTCTTACTCAGCTTTGTATACATCCTGTGACTGATTTGGGAAAATGACCCACGTTTTAGTTAATCTGAAAAAAAAGGTTAGTGCTTTAGGTTTGCAAGTTTTGTGGCACTACACCCTCCTTCATTTTAGCAGGTATTAAAAATACAAATATTCAAAAGCTTAACTATTTGGATGGAGAAGGCTTATTAAGATTTAAGGATGTTTATCCAGCTGTGGTACATAGTGTGATTTGCTCTGACTTTTTTTTTTTTTTTGTATGGGAAGAAAATAAACCTTAGTAATGACTACAGCTGGGTTTTAAGCTATAAGGAGGGGTTTGTTCATAGGAAAATTGGAGATAAAAATTGTTTTTGTTTGACCCTATCCAAGTGAAATTATTTTTAGTTTTTTCCTGCAAACCATGAATTTTGTAGCAGCATCAGTAGAGGACAGTATCTAGACAGTAGTGTATGGAGCTGGAAGTGCAGATGGGTTTCTCCTGGTGTGCAATCCCTGTTTGGGCCCAATACTAAAGAACAGCCCAAGTTATTTAGCTGCACATCTCTGGGAGATATAACCCAACCAGATTTCTGGCAGCCCCCAGTCATGGAGCACTTGAACTGTTTTGGGAAAACACTGCAACGAATTAAAGCTTTCAGAGGGGTGGACTTACGTGACTTCTCATCATTTTTTTAAATCCCATTTTTGATGACTCTGTGGTCATTTCAGTTTTGCTATGCTTTATTAAAATGGTTGTACACTTTCAGCTTTTTCCGTGATTTTTTTACTAGTTTTCTGTGCAAAAGATTTTTTCAGATTGATACTTCTGCTTGTTTGTGTGACATTATTATGCCATGACCGTATTCTTTCTTCTAAACAGCGAATTAATCTTTATTCACTACTGTGCCAACTTTACACTGCTACAGGATTGTTTCAAAGCTAAAACCAGATTTACTGACATGTTGAGATCTTCTTTAAATTAATCACATTCCTGTGACCTACAAGAAAGATGGAGAGGGATATTTTACAAGGGTATGTAGTGATAGAACAAGGAGTAATGACTTTAAACTGAAAGAGTGTAGGTTTAAATTAGTTATTAGGCAGAAATTCTTTACTGTAAGGGTGATGAGACACTGGAACAGGTTGCACAGAGAAGTTGTGGTTGTCCCATCCTTGGAAGTGTTCAAGGCCAGGTTGGATGAGGCCCTGACCAACCTGGTGCGGTGGAGCGTTTCCCTGCCTATGTCAGGGAGTTTGGATCTGAGTGACCTTTAAGGTCCCTTTCAACCCAAGTTATTCTGTGGTCCTGTGATTCGTGAAAATAACCAACCTTTCTGAGGATGTAATCTTATTTTTATGCTGTTTTGTATTTTTTTGTCCACAAAAACATTATTTTATGAGAGAACAATTAATATTCTTCTTCAACCATACTACATAATTTTTTCTTTTCCAAGAATTAAGGTAGGAAGCAATGGGAAGTGTAGCAGTTGTTTCATGCAGGTAAGTGTCAAGTCAGCAAAGTGGTTAAACAACTTTCCTGTTTGAGGAGAGGTGGGGTTTTTTTAGAATTGTTTTAATTTATTTGTTTTAACTGTGCACCAGAGTTTAATGTAATGCTGATCTGAATCACTTTTTTTTCCTGCTCTGTCTTTTAGCTTTTTCTTTTTGTGGTCTGGAACTTTGAGCTCTACATGATACCACTGGCTTTGTTGTTGCTGCTGGCATGGAACTACTTCTTGATCGTATCAGGGAAAGATAATAGGCAACATAATACAGTAAGTCTTCTCTACTTCAAGGGCGTACATGTCCTTTTCTTTTTTTAGTTGGGCAAAATTTTTAAACAGAATTTAAATATTACATCTTTTTGAGGATCATTTGAAACAAGACAGTTTCAGACTGGAATGTATGCAGCTTTTCTAGCAAACTTTTTTGCCTTAAGAATTGTCGAGCCATGAAAGAGGTAACCCAGGAAAGTGCAGTAGCTGTTGGAAGTTTTCAGGACCTGGCTGGGTAGAGCTTTGAGGAACCTGATCTGACCTCATGGCTGAGCCTGCTTTAAGCAGGGGTTTGGAGATCTCTTCCAGCCTGAGTGATCCCCTAATGTCTAGCAACTGCAATTATTAGTGACCAGAGGAACCCACACAGCCCTGATTCCAGCACGGTTGTTACCTGTCCACATCACTGAGACTGTTGTGCTTTCAAGGGTCATCTAAAATTAAGGGTGGGATTGATAGAGGTATTTCCTAATCCCAGATGTTGTTACCTGTATGGAAAAAAGCCTAAGATCGAGATTTAAAAGATGCAATACTTAAAATACAGATGCTAGTCTCCCGTTACCTGAAATACTTAAGGCTTTTCAACCTGAAGATTTCTTAGTAACCAAAATGAGAAAGGAGAGATTTCACTTGTGAGCTGTAATACACCTGATTTCTCTCTGAAATACCACCTGCCTGTGAAGATTAATTGGGTTATGTAACTTTTCTAATGAAGCTAGTATGGACTCTCTGTTGAGAACACTAAATGATGCTCAAAAAATGTTCGTCCTGCTGAGAGTGCTTCTGACCAAGCTATATATTAAGCAACTATGTAGATCCCAAATCTCTGATATCTGTACCATTAATGACTGCTTTTTCTTTATGTTTATCACAAGTAAGTTGGGACCTTGGTTTTAATGATTTGAGTTTGGTTATCCTCATGTTGAGCATCTGGCTTTTATGAAGTCTTCCACAGACTTACTGGATGCCTTTCTAATTAACTCATGATCTTCAGTAATATCTCGAGTCCTTAGCTCAGGTCATTAGCACAGTGTCATTAGAATAGTAGTAATTTAAATATTTCTGTTTTCCTATGCAGAGTGTAAATATTAAGTAAATTAATTAAGTTTCCTAGTGGTTAGAGAATGCTTCAGCATTCACATGATCTGGCTTCTGTTCCCAAGTTTCAAGATTCCTTGTGGGCCTCAGTAAAATCATTGACTATTTTCTGAGGAGTATCATCTGTCTCTAAAAGTTACTCTGAAATCCTAAAGTTAATTATAAAGATAAATGTATTTGTGAACTTCACTTAATTAACATTAGACAAGCATAGTTAAAAATTGAGTATAGTTGTCTAAGTTTTATTTGGCTCCCCACCAAGTCCCCAGACCCAGCGCAAAAACATCCGGCAAAGAGCAAAGAAAAAAAACTATGAAAATTCCAGACTAACCAAGCTATATTAAAATAAATGTATTTAAGTATATTACAGTTATATACAGTTGAAATACTATATACAATCCCAAAAGAGAAAGAGAAAGGAAGGGGAAGGGTAAAAAACAAAAAAAACAAAACAGATACACACAATCAAAAAACAAGAAAAACCTCAGGATTTAGCAACTAAAGAATTAGCAAAAGAATATCTTACTACTTTCTTTGGGATAGCACAGTCACCCAAATGCCACCGCCACGCTACCGGACTCCGGATCAGCAGGAACAACCGGCCCCGTAGGCCCAACCAGGCCTCAATTCCCCCACAGAAGCGTCACCGGCTGTGGGGAATCTGCTGTCTCCAAACCTCACTGGAAGGGGAGAGAGGAAGAGGCTTCTCTCTCCGTCTGTTTATATGTTTGGATTGCATAAAGGAATAGGATAGAATACTTCCTTCCTGACGACCGGGAAGGAAGGGCTAAACTCAAAACCATTACAATAGTTTGTACTTTTTTAATGTCTATGGAACATACTTAAATTTGGGATCATCAAAAGTAGCTTGGAAAAGTTGGTTTCCATTACAGTATCCCATGAGAAAGCAATTGTCAGTTGTCTCTTCAGTTTGGGCTCTAGGAACCACATTCTTCTGTAGGTCAGTGATTAGTTATCAGAGTTTCTGTCTGGATATGGCAGAAAGACCAGCTTTAACTCATCCTTGTTTGACCATCCCTATAGACAAGGTATCATTTGCTATCTCCTCTTGGGCATCAGTTTTTTTGAAGCAGTTTGAAATTTATTTCCTTGTGGAATAATTTACCTGCCAAACAAGGATGTGGGTTACTCTGTCATAGAATGAACCTATGCTTCCTGTTTGAGTACGATTATTTTGTCATTTACGCTGACTCCTTATAAGTTATATGTGCGAGTCCTTTCTTGAATTCAAGTTCTACTAAGACTGGGGCAAGGGGGAATCCCAAGTGTATTTACCAGTAGGAGATAAGTGTATTGGAATGCCCAACAGAGAGGTGAAACAGCATATTAGGCATTGCTGCCTTTATAGATTCAGGTGGACTCTTTGTAGGATTGATGATCATTGTGGTTTTAGTCCAACACTGACACCAACTTCAAAAAGAACTGTTGGATTCCCTATCTTTCATACATTTAGATCAAGATGAGTTGTGTTTCTGAAGGATATGCTTTCATGAAATATAAACCCTGGCATTAAACTTTGGTGTAAGTAACTGTAGATAGATATAGATTTAATGGATGGTTCTCTAAATGAATCTGTGAGAATTCAGGACTGAACCAAAACAATGAGCTTCATGTGGTAGATATAAAAAATCAGATTTAAATATTTCCTGCCAGTATTAAGTGAGGAAAAACTATCACTAGAATGGAATTCCTAATCCCTTCCTCTGAATTTTGCATTTTTGCTTGAAGTATAACCAGCTTCTTTCCCCAAGGATCCTTGTTCTTCCTTATAATCATACCAGTGGGGGTCAAAAACTAAGTGATCCCAGATATGGGGTAAAAAACTGAAATGCTTTATTGAACACACACTTTGCAATATAAGGGTCTTGGGGGCAGGACATGTTAATGAGGAGGATGAGCCATGTTAATTAGGGAATTACACAAGTTTTTACTACTGTTGCCGAATGGGTTAATATTTCCCTCAACCAGGATTACATAGGGAGAAAGGGATTAAAGGGCCTAGACATGGTCTGGTAAAATCATTTCAAAAGTCCTTACTTATTTCTGCTGCAGGAGCCAGGCTAAATCCATAGGTTGACTCTTTAACAAGTCTTGTGAAAAGGATTCTTGTCAGCCACTGTTGCCCAAGGTTTATGTCTCTTTTCTGCAGATACTATATTTTGGGATCCTACACATAGTCCTTAATATCTGACCTCACAAAATAATTTATTTTTAGCACAACTGCTGTTCCACTATTAAACCATAATCACCTAAACATACAAAACTAGAAGTGAGTGAATCCTACTTGTTTGGTTTTATTTTCTTCCGCTGCCTTTTTTCCGTCATCTTTTTCACATCCTCTGTGAAAGAATTATCAACCATTGCCATGTTTCTGTCCCCACTGCCTGCTACTTCTTGTCATCTGCTCTGGATCTGTGTGGTGGGGAGCAACATGGAAGTACTACCCCTACACATTGCCAGCTCTTTACCCTGTAGAAGGTGCAGGGTACAGAGCATGACATGGTGACAGACTGCAAGCTAACAGAAAATGTGCCAGGGTTTAAAGCTTATTTTCAGTATTTTTAAGAATCTACTTAATATTTTGAAGATTCCAAATATATTGTACAAAAAACCTCCCTCACCTTTGTAGCCTGGAGAAAACACCAGTGCTGCTGTCTGGTATCTGGAGTCTTTTCCTACTTCTAAGCAAAATTCATAGTCAGAACTGCATTAAGTTAATGGGGGGAAAAAATTCTTTTTTAATTTACTCCTGCATTGCTACGTCAGGCTGCATTTTGTGTGTTCTGACTGCCTGCTGGAGCTGTCTAACTTAAAGAATAGTCAGATAATCCCTCAGAATGTTCCCTCTCTCCAGCTCTTCATGGCTATGGATCGTTTTTACCCTGTGTACGTAGGCCTGGATGCTACAATTTGGACAAATCACGACAGTCTCTCAGGTGTTGGGCTGTAATACTTAACAGCTGTAACAGGTACACTGGATCTCCTCTGATAACAGATTCTTGTTCTTCCATGCAAATTCTTGCTCTTCCATGACCAGATAGGGAGCAGACAGGGACCCCAGATCATCTTCTCCTGCATACTGTCATTGACGAGGAAGGGCTGGAAGAGGACTGGACAAATCTGGGAGGACAACAACCACTTGCAAAGCTTTTACTGACAGCAGGGACTTGGTTTTTACAACTGTGGTATCCTCCTTGGGGATTGAGAACTGCTAGGAAGAGATCCACCTCACCACTTGGGGCAAAATCTTCTTTGTCAGATGGTTGTCCAACCTAATGAGTAGAGCATTAAACTGAAAATAAAGGGAGAGGATGATGATGACCTACAGTCAAATGAGGAATCACAGAATAGATTGATTTGGAAGGGACTTTCAGAGGGACACCTTCTACCAGACTAGGTTGTTCAAAGTCTTGTCCAACCTGACCTTGAACTCTGCCAGAGATGAGGCATTCACAACTTCTCTGGTCAACCTGTGCCAGTGCCTTACCACCCTCACAGTGAAGAATTTCTTCCCAATATCTAATCTGCCTTCTGTCAGTTTGAAACTATTATCCCTTGTACTAACAAGAAAGTGGTAGTCTGAGTTGGCAAGCAAAGGGTGCAGGATGAATGGACAGGAGAGCCCTCAAAACCAACCCAACAAGACAGAAGGTCTCCACTGCAGGTGTGGGCACACAAATGCCTCTGGAAGAGGCTCTCACGCCCTCTCTGAGAACCCAGCATGCCAGAGGTCTCTCCCTGACGTGCGTGTACATTGGTGTGTACAGCATAGGAACCAGTAGGAGTTAGGGGTCCATGTGCAGCTACATTCATGCATGATCGCAGGGATGTGGTGAAATTGTTCTCATGTCTATCGTGCAGTGGATGTACACTGGCTTTTTGGTCAAGACAGGCTGGGAAAGTGGGGAGAGAGAGTTGCTCTTCAACCCAGTGAAGGGAAGATTATGAAGAGATTGGAGCATCTGGCATACAAGGAGAGGCTGAGCAAGCTGGTACTGCTCTGCATAGAGGAGAAGGCTCAGGGTTTGATGATGGTCTGCTTGAGTGGGGAGGACAGGATGTCCATGCCGACCTCTGCCACTTGGACATTTTCTGACTGAAGATACTAATCTTTCTCTCCTTTTTGGTTTATTATTTTCCAAGTAGTTAAAAATTTAATAGAAGAACAATGCACATCCCTGGAGCTACCTATGAATGTTCTTCTGCCATGTATACTCCTGTGGAGAAGTTTAATCACTTCACATCCTGCATTGACACTTAATACTTAGAGGCTTTAAAGAAATATTAAATAGGTAATTTCCTCTTAAGTTTTGAGATGCATATGTCATTGCATAGAAAATGACACTGAACAGCTGGGAGTTAATGTGCCATACACAAATTTTTATGAATTTGTATAATTGATTATACATATATTATTTATCTTGTAAGAATTATTTTTTATGAAGCTCTCCGAAAGCACTATATGCCTTTGCTAACCTGTTGTCTATCTCTCCGTCAATCTTACCGTCTGAGGAGATGAGGCTACCTAGGTAATTAAATTGCTGGACTGATTTGAGCTCTGATTGGCCAATGGTGATATGGGGGTGATGGAAGACTTCCTGAGGCGCCGGTTGATAGAGAACTTCTGTTTTCTTTAAACTGACTTTCAGCCGAAAGAGCTCAGCAGCGTCTGCAAAGCAGGATGTTAAACACTGCAGAGCTGCTTCTGTGTGAACAACAAGGGTGGCGTCAACAGCATAAAGCAACTCCCGGACAAGATGGTTTAAGGTCTTAGTGTGGGCCTTCAGTCGCCTTAGATTGAAAAGGCTTCCATCAGTACGGTATCGAATGTAAACACTTGAAGAAAAGTACCAAGATCAGTGTTTACAGAGCCATAGTGCTGTCTACTCTCTTATATGGTTCCGAATCATGGGTCATCTACCGCCACCACCTGCGACTCCTAGAACATTTCCATCAACACTGTCTCTGTACAATCCTAAACATCCACTGGTCAGATTATGTGACCAATACATCTGTTCTAGAACAAGCAGCAGTTACGAGTATTGAGGCCATGTTGCTGAGAACACAGCTGTGTTGGGCAGGGCACGTCTCCAGGAAGAAGGACCACTGCCTCCCTAAGATCTTGCTCTATGGTGGACTTGCCACCGGCTGCCGCAAGAGAGGAACCCCAAAGAGAAGATACAAGGACTCCCTGAAACAACATCTCATCCTTGACCACATTGATCACCATAACTGGTCTACTCTGGCCTCCAGTCGGGAGGTCTGGAGACACACCATCTATAACGCTGCTGTTTCCTTTGAGAAAGCATGCAGGATCACCCTCGAGGAGAAAAGGCAATGCAGAAAGAATCGTGCCTTGCAGAATATACCACCTAAGGAATCTTTCTGCTGTGCCTTTTGCAACCGGACATGTCTATCTCGTATTGGCCTTTTTAGCCACCAGCACGCTTGTGACAAACGTGAGTAGAGACCTTTCCCAAATCTTTGTTCGTGAAGCCCAGCCATGATGTAAGAATTATATAAAATGACAGAAGACATCTTTTAACTTCATTGTAGATTTTTTGCTACACAGGCTTTGATGACTTATATGTATATCTTTCTATTAAAAGTTAGAACTGGACATGTTCAGGATATAATTTTGAGAATAGAAGAAAAATAATTTTGCTAAAGACAGTCTTCCATTTTGAGATTTTAAGCAGTTTTCTCTGGATACTTTCTGTCCTCCAATATGATATGTATATTCAGATCTTTATGTGTCTTCTGGATATTGCTGAATGAAGAAAAACAAAAGACAGAATGGGAAAAATTATGCTTATCCATCTCACTGGATTCTTCCTTCACTCCAAAAAAGGTGGTAAGCACAATGAGCTTGAGCTGGTTGTACAGCCCCAGCTCACTTGCACCTAGAAGACCTTTTCTGATTAGAATCCTACCACTTTGTCCTGGGGACCAGGCAATAGTGCCTATCAGAGCTTTTGGCGGATTTATTGCTGCTCTTGTTTGGGGCAGAAGAGTGGTGCTTTGCTGTTCATTCAATATAGAAACCAACCCCACCAGGAAAGTTCCCGACTTTAACGAACTGTTAAATTGAATTTATTTACCAAGTAAATAAACAAATCAGTAACTTTATTTTTTGTTTCTTCAAATTATGGTCTTAAAGACTGAGTCCTTACGGTTCTTACATTCAAAGGGTTTCATCTGCAGATAAATACAGGACAAGCACCAAGTCCTTTAGAACCCTTGCCTGTGTGGTACTCTGGGATTTTGAGCTTCAAGTCCAGAAGTTCTCTTCTACCAGGGAGTCTGCAGGGAGGACTAAACTCTTGCTATGAATTTATGGCAAAAATAAAAATCATTGTGCCTGTATTCTAGCTAGACGGTGTCCAGAATATGTCATTTGCATAAGATAATACAAAAGGTTACTGTCAGGTTGGAAACTACATCTTGACTTCTTTCTGACTGTGCTTTCATAAGAAGTTTTACCTCCAGTATGATAGCAATAGCAGCAGCCACAAAAACCCCAAAACATAAGAACTGGTGGGAGAACCACAGCATATGTGTGTGAAAGTAAAGGAAAAGTACAGAAAAAGTAAGAAAAGTACAATTGTTTCTATAAAATTATTTTCAACATTATGCAGAACTGATTTTACCTTACATTTTCTAGTCCCTAGCTAATCACAAACTTTGTCTCCATTTGTTATCATAATAAAATAAGTTAGAAAGCCTTTTGCAAACAGGTTATCATCTGTCTATGTGCTGTTGAAGAACAAAGACCACTGGCAACATGTGTCTGAATATTAAGTAGTCTGCTGAGAATCATTGTTGTCTTCATGCAGCTGTTTGTTCTTTCTATATGATTCATACAGTTGGAAAATAAAAATATAGTAAAGTACCCCACTAAGGGACAGGGTTGGGTTTTTTTAAATATATCAGAAAAGAAACATGAAAATGTCAGCTTAATCAAGCATTTAAATTTTATTAATCAAGTCTAATTTTTATGAGTGCAAATAATCACTGAAGCTGGACAAATTTGCTCTAGATTGCATCAGAATTATAATTTTAATATTTGATGGCCTGCTGAATTTAAATGGAGAATTATCTTTATGAAACATGCTCTTAATAATTTGCCATTAAATGAGAATTGAACAAAACAACATAAATCTTACATAAAGGTTATTTAACTAAATGTTGGTACTATAAATATTTTAAATGCATTATGCACTGATTTAACAGTCACACAGTACACTAGGTAAAGATATGTGTTGGGCAGTAAGCATTTCTCTCCTGCAGCGTAATAGAATGTGTTTCTACAAATGGCTGTCTGGGCTGAGTTAAAAGAGTCTGTCCATGCTGCAATCATAATCCTTTTGTCAGAGGTTTACATAGAGTATCAGAGTATGTAGTAACCCCTTGGTAAAACTTTTCGTGGCTGTTCTCATCCCAGTAACAGTTACAGAACCAAAATGTGCTACAGAATTGGAACATATCAACTTGTTTCAATCTCCTGAAGACAAAATGTGAAAACCAAAACCCCACCTGAAATATGTCCAGCATTTAAAAAAAAAAAAAGGATTTTTTTTCTTCATGAACCACTTGTTTTTTAATTTAAATTTTGCCTCTTTTTTTTTTTTTTCACTTAGTCTTTCAATATTGCTGGCATCTA
Organism: Corapipo altera; assembly: GCF_003945725.1. Classification (NCBI taxonomy): domain Eukaryota; kingdom Metazoa; phylum Chordata; class Aves; order Passeriformes; family Pipridae; genus Corapipo; species Corapipo altera. The sequence continues at coordinate 2,368,597 of NW_020884949.1, forward strand.
AAATAAAATTGAAGTTCGCTGCACAGAGCAGGCATCTTTTTTGTATGACACTGTTTTAAGGATTTTTTTTTTTGCCTTCTTTGCATCAAGATTTACATGCCTACAAGATTCACTAGACAGATGAAGTGGTTATTATAAATAGTCAATATTATATAACATAATATCCCTTTAGTTTCTAGTAAAAGTTCCATCAGTCATATGGGAATTTTTGTAGAAAAAATTCCCGTAGTAGTAAAAATGACTATGTAGTCATAGTAGTAAAAATCGTAGTCATTATATTTATTCATTTTTAGTTTGATTTTCTTTTACTTTAGCACATTTTAATGCAGCCAAGAGTTAAGGAATTTTGGGATTGTATTGTATTTACAGAAATGAATAAATACTCGGGGAAAAAAAACCTAAGTGAAATGACAATAATATGTGTATTACATAAATTTTCGCCTAAAACATGGTAACATACATTTTCTCTACCAGAAAGCTTGACAGCTTCAAGCTTGCATATAATAGACTGGATCACACCCAGAAACTGGATAAATGCTGATTTATAAGAGAAGTGTGTCTGATCCTACTAGAATCTGAAAACTATTTGAAGAGGAACAATAATAAGTGAAAGTCTATAATGAGCCATTGTGTTGTTTATAAGATAGTTTATCATCAGGTTTTGCCCAAGAATTCTAGCTCACAAAATTTTGTAAAGATGTTATTTTTTAATATTCCTGCATAATAATCTTACTGAAATAAAAATTAAGCCTTTTGATAGATCTGAGATTTCAAGTGTACAGTACACGTTGAAGCCTTTAGATGGAGACATACTTCAAATAAACACTTAATATTCAGTTCACAGTGCATTGTGTAAATACAAGAAAAAGCTAAAATAAATGAGAACCAAATATTGAAAGAAATACAGAGAAAGAAGTATACTACTTGTGCATGTAATGGTAAAAATTACATACTCTTAACTACATTAGCAACTGAATATTGAGGGCATATAAAACTGACAACAGGAAAAAAGTCACATGTTCTTGTATAAATATCTGTATTTACTGCTGATACATGTTCCTTAGAAATGTATTATACTGTAAATAAAAATTCTGTTATTAACATTACAGAACTCCATGTAGTCAGCAGCATGCATCAAAAGGCCTCTGATAGCTGTATTAAAGTCTCTTTTCCTATTAAGAATCATACTAAATCACAATATGAGCGCTTTCCAGCATAAACTAACAAAATGCATTCTGTAAGAGAAAATAATTGTATTTGAGTGCCTGTGTAAAAATGAGGAAGTATTTTAACCATAAAATACTAATGCTTTTCTTTTTTGTCTGCTGTCATCCACACTGCAATATGTTCAAACTTACTGGCAAGCTTATCACACTAATTATTATTACATCTAGTGATTCAGTTGTTTTGATGATTACTGCAGATGAATACCCCAAAGCCAAACTGTAATGGTATAAATCAGGATCAAATGTATTCCAAATATACTACACTCTTAAATAAGAATCTGTTAATTTGATTTTTATTTTCCTTATAAGTGTGATATAAAAAGGTGGGTATTTTAATTAGTATATATCTCCTGTAAAGTTTCTCCTCGGCAATTCCATGAAAGAAGCAGACTTCATGTTGTGAAAATGAGCACAGAACTGCTGCTGTAGTGGGCTCGTGAACAGTTGTTATATTTGCTTCCACGTAAAATACCTGGAAATTACCTGAGAGAGCCCAGGTGGTTTTATGCATCTTTCTTAATCCATACACGTTGCACAATTTTATATTACATTTACACGTAAACACTGAGTTGCATGACTCACAGATTTACAGTAAATTTTATACCAGGACAATACGAATTATCATTAAATCCAAACAGTCCTGAACAATGCAATTCTGAACACATTCATTGCATATCTGAAGTGCATTTAATTACGAAATCTTGTCCTCTCTTTTGTTTTCTCATATGAATTTTAATACTTATATACGAAAATACAAATGTCTGTAGATATTTTTATGTCCTAACATATGTGGCATAAAAAGTGTTTTGTTTTTCATTTGAATCCACCTATATATCTTACATTAAGTAAGATAAAAGCCGATCTAGAGAAGTTCTAATGGCGGGGCATTGCTTCATGTTAAGATGTTAAGGTAACAGTCATCAGGGTTATCTGCAGAGATAGTGCCTCTTTTTTTTTTCTTTTCTTTATTTTACATCTTAATGCTGAGCAAATACCTGGTATTATTAACATGTAAAGACATTATAGTATCTTCTATCCAGGTGTTTCTGTTGGATCAGCCAAAAAATGTAGAACAAAGACAAAGGAGTGACTTGTGGTTGGCACACTTTGTATGAGGAACATTGGACTGATGCTAAGAGAGAAGGACCTTTCATTAAAAATGGTGTTAAGTTTCAGTATGTCGCTTTTCCATTGATTCTTTAGATTCAGGAGGTATTTCTAAGTTCTCTACATTTGTGGGTTTTGATTCATCACACTTGTAAATAACTAGAATCCAACCCTGGTTTGCAGGTGTTAAGGTTAGAAGTCAAAATCAATTATTTTCTCAGAAATTCTATCTTGTTAGTCAGTAAATCTTTAGAATAAATTCCTTAGAATAAAGTTGTGTTTAATGTCAGCTTCCTCAGAAGACTGCATTCTACCCCACAGATGCAGAGGTTTTCTTCAGTGTGCAAATGTGGTGGCTGTGCTTCCATCTGGGGACCTAGTGTAAGTTGTCTACTGTGACTCCTCCAATCTGTTATTGATTATGAGTCATACAGTATTTTTGGCCTGTGTTTCTCAAAGAAGGTAGGAATGGATCAGGAATAATGGTAATACATAGGAATTAGACTACACACTGCTTCTGATTAATAAGTTTTTAATAGGGCTGTTTTGCAGGGGAAGGATCTTACTTTGCAACATTTAAATATCTGGTTACTGTTTGGCTGTGAAGTAGCTTACATGCCATATTTGAGGCCATCTATGTGTGTTTTTTAAAATGTCATCTGTATTCATATTACATTCAAGGGACAGTACCAAGAAACAGTTTCTTTCAAGACCTTCTACCAGTATGTGGAATATAAGTCTGTGACAAGTGATATTGCAGAAGGTCATGTCACTTTTAACTGGTTGCATTAGATCCTTCTGATTTCCCCAGTGCTATTCCTTTGTTTGATTAATACTACTTGATTTCAAGCAAGGTATCAGAAGCATAATTTACAGTGAATATTCTCAGAGCAATCTAAGATTTTTACCATAGAACTTTTATTCAAATAAATCTAACATTTTATTTTATCTTCAGACGCTTTTTCTTGTCCACCCTCTCTCCTCTCCCTCCTTCCCCATCTCTTCCCTCCCTCCATTATACCTCCTCTAGGTACAATGCTTGACACAGACATCCAAATAACTGCTGCGTTCATTTAAAACAGAGGGGCACGTGTGCACTTTATTTGAATAGAATCGAAGCAGAATCAAAGCAGAAAAAATTCCATTGTGGGTTTTTTTCTACTGCATTCCTACTGTAATGTTGAAGTGAAATCTGTGTTCAGATCCACTGTGCTTCTCTTCAACAGCCTTGCTTTGTTCTGCAGAAATAGGCTGTACTTCAGTATACAGCTTTTATAAGGCTTCAGGGTGTTTCTTACTATATCATAAGACTACGAAGAATCTACTTACCTTGTTTTAATTTGTGGCAAAGTTCTGAAAACGCTTGTTTTGGTGGTTTAATGAATTGTATTACTGTGTCTGTATTGTCTGTATGTTCATGTGTGTCTGGTTTTTCTCTTTCCGCTCTTCCTTTTGAATTTCAAGACACATGAAAGCATGGATTATATATGTTTCATATACTTTAAAGAATTATTTGTTAATCTTGGGCATTGGCACACTTTCACTACAATAGCTGAATTCTGTTGTTCTTTCCAAACAATTCAGTACTCCAAATCTCAGTGTAACTGATGATGTGACTAACCTAGAACAAGACCATAAACTGGTAGTGGCTTTTGAATTAAAAAATTGAATGGACGAGCTGGAAATCTGAGATTAGTCTGATATTTCAAGTAATTTCAAAGGACTTTTTATGCCCTTTGAACAAGTTAACATTTTGCTACCCTACAGAAGCTTGTAAAGTAGTTTGAGATCATTAGGTGCGGAAGAAAAAAACCAACTGAGTCTGAAGCAGTATTATCCAGGTAATTTGGAGTAGGTATTGTCATGCAAGGGATTTCTCTGCTATCATTTGCAATAATTTTAGAGATTTCCAAGTCAACTGATTGTCCTATTGCTAACTTTAATGCCCATGTGAGATGGGCATTCAGCTATTCAACCCTGTCAAGACAAGGAATTTCTGGATGTACATAAAAGAGATCTTCAGGTGTCTGGGGAATATTAATGTTGGAAAAAGAGACTCAGTGAGTTTAGTCAGCTCCAGGTGTTAACGAGTATGTGAGCCAACAGATCTGTTTTATACCTTGGGCTTTAGTCAACTACTGATGTAGTTAAATGGGTTTTTTGCATGTGGTGAAACTGATTTAAGAGGGTTTCCATCTTGCTGCAACCCTTAACAGTTTGTTTTCGTCCTCTCTTCTCACTTCTCCATTTTCTTGGTAGAGCTGGTGGAGTGTTCCTGGAGCTGCTTAGTAAACTGGGTCACTACATTAAAAGTTTGAGATGCGGTTTTTTTAAGAACTCAGCCCAGTGATGCAATTTATGGCTCAGCTCCCCAGAGATTTAGAGCAGGCCAGGGAAGATGACAGTCAACTACCAGGAAAGGGACAAGAAGGTGATGTAGGTGCATGGGAAACAGGAAGTGCCTTTTTTTCACAGAGAGGTCAGTGAAGACAGGACTTCTCAGACACTTCCAAATTGGATGTGTAAGATAGTGTACTGAGCTAAGCGGGAGCTGACATTCATTTCACAGATGTGCTCTCAACATTTCCCTGTGACCAAAACTCTCTTGTCACTGTTTCTAATCCCCTTTTTTTGAGCAATGGAGGAGACCTGACCTAAAAGGCCAACAAAGAACAGGAGGGAGACTTCTTTATGGATAGTGGCTAGAGCACAGCCTGGATTCCTTCTTCAGCCTGAGGGGACTCAGAAGTACACCTGCCTAGCTGGCATCGGGTCAGAGGCTACAAAAGCTTTGGTCAGTCAGGCTCCTCCTGCTAAAATTGTTGTTCTGGGCAGGAAGGAATTCAAGAGTAATTTCTTCATTGCTTGCATCATGCTTCCTCCTTGTGCTTTTTGGCATGTTCACTTTCTATGGTTGCTTTGTGTTTCTAGTTTTATCTTTGATTCTAAACTCCAGGACAGAGCAGGCAGTAGACAGAATTAGACGTTCCTTTCCCTCCAAAGTGCTGTTGTCAGAGGTGTTTTGGAACAGAGTCTTAAAGGACAAATACGCTAAAATTGTTTGTAGCTTCACCTATATCACGTAGTAAACTACCATTTTAGTTGGCAGCAAGTCTGTAAAATAGGCCAAGTTATTATTGTTTCATATCAGTGAGTTTTTCCTTCTCTTTTCCACTCTATGCATATTTTATAATACGTCGTATACGATTTTTGCATTCATAATAGGACACTGGGCTAGATGAATCTTTGTTGACCTTTATTATGGCTCTTCTTGTATCCTCATATGTATTTAGATATAAATAAAGATCTGAAGAGGCACATTATTTTCTGGTTATAAGGAGGTCCAGCTTTTTTTCATTCCACCAACAGAGAATTTTCCTCTTAGGGTCATTGATCACAGTGTCATGAGAGAAGGATTTTTGACTTTTAAGTCTGAATCTACCACTGCTCATCTTTGGAAAGTCATTTAATCTCTGTAAACTAGATTTAGTGGTTCATTTCATGCTCATGGTGTGATTAATAATTATAATATTTGTAGAATGAATTGAATGTGTATGTGTATATTTCCCAGTGCTAGACTGAAGAACTTTATATGGAAAAATACACAGATGCAGATATGTGGCAGCTGCAGCTAGCAATGAATGTGCATAAAGTTAAATGCACAGATTGTATAAAATTACTATTAAGAAACACAGTGCTAATGCTGATAGAGCATATGGAATACATAATTGTTGAAGATTATAAGGAAATAAGCTACTATGAATTTATTCCCAGCTTTGTATTCTTCAAAAATCTCTTGGTGAATACTGTAAATTCTATTAAAAAGGTTGCACTTTTATGTAGGTAACAGTAAATTTGAAGTGAGCATATGTGTGTGCCGTGTAGGCACCAATGGAGCTGACAAAGGATTCCTTTAATTAAAGCAAGCATATACTGAATTTTGAACTACCTTTTAAATACTTAAATTGTCAAGCAAGCATTTTGTGCAGGAAGGATTTTCAGTATATAATTCCCTAATGTAGGTCAATTAAAGCTATAATGCTTTCCTAAATTTGAATCTCTAGATCAAGTGTTTTTTCCTGGTTGTACATTTTCCCTCTGCATTTATTTCAAGTGTTAATAAAGTTTTCATCTACAAAAGGCTTAGAATTGACAGAACAAAACTCTTCCTTTTTAAATCATGACAACTACTACTGTTTCTGTCTGCAGGTAGTGGAGGACATGCTAGAGGACGAGGAAGAAGAGGATGACAGAGATGACAAGGTAATTATGTTTCCTAGCACTTGGGTATCTGGGGATGGGAGAATTTAGACATGACACTGTTTTTACCGACAGTTAAAAAAGGAGTTGAAGTGTTTTAGTCCAGAAAATTGGACAGATCTGTTTATCATCCTAATAATGCTACAGTGTGTTGCAGGAAAGGATAGAGATCTATAAATCCTACCTTTTTTTTTTTTTTTTTTTTTTCCCCAGTCCAGAGCTGGGTCAAATATTTTTCTGCCAGGAACAAAAATAATTCAGCATGTCTGGAACTTGATAGCTCTTGTGAAGATAACTGCAGCAACAACTGTTTTTGAAGGACAAAAATTCTTTCTTTCTTGAATATTACAAATAGGACTGCACTTCAGGCGAAAAATGATGTGGAAATAGCAACTCCATACAGGTTAAAGTTGGGATATTGACATCTAAAATTTTCAAAGAATTACTTGGTGGGAGAACGGCTTAAATGTTTTGCACTCCATATGACATTTAAGTAATCACAATTCGCCTAGACATCCACTTGATTTGAAGTTTGCATTGTGGCCCTGCAAGGTGGGAAACTGTGGGGGATCATTCAGCTATTTGAGTGGATGCGGTTCAGTTTAGAGGCTGCTGATTGGGTTGAGGATTACAACCACAGTGAATAACGGCTCATTTCCACATTTAGCCCAGCTATCAGACTGCTTGGATTGGTTGTCCCCCAGGGAGAGGGAAAAAACAGAGAAAAGAAATTAGAATGACCTTCCACCACTGAAGCAATGGCTAGCACTGGCAGGACGGCTTTCTGGTGAGACAAGTGCAGTGAAGACAGCCCCTTTGTTGCTGGTATTTTCCTATCAGAAAGGTGGTATTTGTGGAAGAAAGGAAAAATATAGTTTTACAACAACTTTGTATTAAAATTCAGATTATTTTGACCTTCACGGATGTTCCCCCCACTTCTCTTGTAGTAAAGCAATTTTTTTTTTTCTGAAAGGAGAAAAACAGTGTATTTATGCTCTTGACCTTTTTTCTGGCTGAGATATACATTTATATGAAGACTATAGCAATTCATATGCTGGCAGCAGCATTTGAAATGTCAGAAAATTCACCATGATTAGTTAATACCCTGAATGATTATTTTTCTGTTAGCTAACACCTAAAATGTGAGAAATGATTTTAAAAAAGATTATTTTCCTTGTTCCATTGCCAGGTCAAACATTTTAAAATTGACAGAAAGCTATTATGTGAAATTCTTCTATACGCCACTTAAATTGTTAGCTACATAATTTCAGAATGAGCAAACATTGTAATAACAAAGACCTTCTTTTACAAAACACATATGTGATGGTTTTTAACACTAAATGATATGAACATCCACTTCTGGCAATAAAATACATGATTTATTGCAAGGGTCCATCATGTAGCTGTGAAGAGCTTGTATTTTATCTCAACATGCTGGCTTTGAATCATCATTTGTTTTCAGATAAACACTGGTCTGCCATCCATTTGAGGCCATTTTCTCCTGTTTCTTTCTGCTTTATTATTAGAGCTGATGCAAATGTGTGATACTAGTAGTGTGTGAATTCCTGGATATTTTAATCACTGTGGTTAGTTCAGAAAGAATACTGCTTGACTGCTTGTAGTTTAAGCCAGCCTATGTAGTTACTGCTTAGTGGGTTTTGGAAATTGCTAGACAAACTCCTTTAAAGGGGAAGATGAGGGCGGGGGTCAACCCTCCCTCCCCCCAATTCTCTGGTGATTAGCAAACGCCAGGCAAAACATACCTAATTAGAAATATCACTCTAGGTTTCAGTGTTGTGATCAAATATTCAGCTTTCTCAAATTGACACTAGAGTTCAAACATTCTTCTAGATCTAGTTACCAAGGTTGAATAAAAGTGAGTACTGACATTACTGTGTGTGTTCAGTGAGCCCTTTTATTGAATATTTAAGAGCTGTCTTTCTATACAGAAGGTGTTAAGGTTGATTTTTATAAATTCAAAGCTGTCTTCGTTATTGCAAATGTTTTGAGCTCTCAAGATTGAATATGCTGTTTGAATGGGAAAAAACCTTACACTTCTTAAAACAAGCATATGTGGACTACCACCTATATTCAGTATGTTTACAGCGTGCGTTATTTTACACTAGGGTTGTAAATTATAAGCACATGCTTATAATTGTTTGTCATTCAAAGCTAGTAGACTGTTTTTCCTTTCTGGTGTGCTAGACATACTCTCATATTGCTTTTCCTGTTACATATTTTTGGCTAAATGGAAGGGTGCGCTTCTGTGTTATTTTAGTTCATGTATGGGTTTTCTTAAAGCTATGTGCAAAATGAAGTTTCGTGGGAAAACAAATGCAGATTTTGTAACACCAGCTGATAATGGCCTCTGGCTTTTATTATTTCTCTTGATTTTTCATATGGCATAATAGAAGACTCAGGAAAATGGATCTTCTTATGCTAAGAAAGTTACAAGAATAATAAATGTAAAACCTCTTTTTAATTGAAACTGAAGCATGTGTTGCAAATATGTAAAATACATCCCAGCTGTTTGACCATGGCCAGTGTCTTCGCTGATTACCACAAGGCAGCTATTAGTCCTGTCACCTTTGGACTTAACAGTAAATGGGATATTACACAGAACAGGAGCACCTGTTTTCCATTTAATGAAGAATCCTTGCAGGCTTTACCTAAACCTGTCCATATGTTTCACTTAGAGATTGTTGTGGGATTATGAAGTGTGTTTCTTTAGAGCTGACTTGGATAGTAGTGACTTGCTCAGAGTGAAAGGGTAGCTCTAGCTGCTTGATGAGGTCAGCATGGGCATGCGCTGATGTTGGTTATGTGTGATGGAGGGGCATTGCTCAACATTCCTAAACTGCAGAGTTACAGAAGTAATAAACTAAGGATGATTGCTCTTATGTATGTAATTAGTTAATGTAATGCATTTTATTAATAATGGTATGGAATACTGAAAGGAGTTTGACAAGGTAGATTTGCACTTACCATGTTGCTTAGTCTTATTCTAATGTTCTGGATTTTAGTAATTTCTTCCACCATCTGCTACAGTTAAGGTAGGGTAGATAGGACTGTCAGTTTAAGGTCAGAGGATGTGGGTTTTTTACTGGAGAATCGTAACTTTCATCTTTACTTGCAATATCAATAGTAAACTAAAATGGCAGGTATGCTTCTTGTATCAGTTACAAAGTGGTGCTTAGCAGTGGAACACTTGTTTCCTAATACTGCTTCTTTGTCATGTGACCACTGATAGAATATTTAGGAATTGAAAGAGATGTAGTTTGTTTGGCTCAGGCATTTGTCTTTCATTTAATACTAGTTTTTCCAAGAAATAGTATTGCATTCTGCATTCTGTGTGTTCTGTAATGGTTGCTAAACCTATGCCAACCCCAGATATACAGTTTAATCTGATTTCTCTCTCTTTCTTCTTCTTTTGTTTTCTTTTGACTCCTTTCCAAACACTGGCTTATAGGGTATCTTAGCAAATAAGGGTCAGTTAAATTACGTTAAGTCAATAAGCTATCAGAAGGATTTTTACACAGTTATGTTATGATAATGTAGTGGTCAATATACGTAATCTAGGTATCTAAGATTTTAGTTTGTCATTTCAGAAGTTCATATATGCTTTTCACATAGCTTTATTCTTTGAACAAGCTCCAGGTAAGATATCAGATAATCACAAAGAATTTAAGCTCAGCATTTTGTGGGAAGCCCTCAGCGTGCCACAGAATCAGGCTAGTGGTAACTGCTACTATTGCAGACTTATGTGGAGGAAGATGCATGGTATGAACACTATTTTATTTTGCCTTTTTATTAACAATATCAATATTTTATTAATAAAAAATATTCCAATCATTTGCACCTTTGGCTACTCTCTCTCTAGGCTTTCATTCTTTGAAAAATTCTTCGCAGTTCTCAGTCAATGTTATTGTACTTCAAGATAAATAGAAGCTTTTGTAATGGATGATAGTTGAGTCAAATTAAAATACGTTTTAAAGCTTTTAATCATTGCTGCTGAGAGGTACTAACTTTGTTCTCAAGCCAAGACACGTTTGTAACCTGTCTCAGAAGCACGCCCTGTATTTTTACTGAGAGTAGATCATGAAAAGGAGGAAGGATAGCACTGATGTAGCCTACATTTTTTATATTCCATAAAAGAGAAGATGGTGATCTATTAAAGTGGCAGTTATTTCCTGTAAAATATGTGGTGGAAAAATGATATTGAGAAATAGAGTGAATGGAGTCAAACTTCTCAGTGCAGTTTTGTTTCAGCTCAGTTTAGTTATTCATGTGGAGATAGTGATAAAAGGAATGTAGTTTTTATAAAAATTGTACTTAATAGGAGGGTTGATGGTGTAGACTGCTTCAACCCATACTCTGGAATACTAGCTGATGCTGTTTTTGATCACACCCAAGTCACAGCCATGGAGTTACTTTTGCTTGGATATAGCTTGGATCATGTGGACCTTTGCACAGCAACTTCCACAAAAAGCGGTTTTCTTCCTGTCCTATACTAGGACACCATAAGGGTTTTGTCATCAATGTATGATGTACCTTTGAAAACAGGTAATTTGAACAGCCTTTGAGAGGTTTAATTTTAATGAGATCAGGTTTCCTTGTCCTCGTACAGTCCTGAAATACTATCAAAATTATTGAAGTAAAGTAGGTATTAGTGAGATCAGAATCTGATATTTATATCTGAAGTTATGGTAGATGTTTAAGAATGTGACATAGTTTTGCCTTACATTTTCCTTCCACCCTTAATTTTATTTCTTAATGTAACTAAGCAGATTTAAATTCTTTGAGGCAAAGAAAAGGGCTATTTTCTCCTAGCTCCTAAAAAAGTAACTTTAAGGTGTAGTTAGAAACATCTGTATGGTCTTCTCTGTGACTTGGGAGAGAAATGACGAGTGTTAAAGGAAACAACCAAAACACTTTACTACAGGGTTTTCTTGGAAACCTTCCTACATGTGCAGATTGGTTTACTCCTTAGCTCCATGTGGCTTCAAAATGGTGAGAATGGATTATTCCTCATTCTCTAACAGAATTTCTTTAAACTGGTTTCACACACAGTCATGAGATCTGAGTTCCATTTAAACTACTGTCATGAACCACTTGCAGCTCTAAGCAAGCCATGTAGTCACTGATACATGAGTATTTGGCAGCTGCCTGAATGTTTCTTCAGGTTTATTCACAGCTCCCTATTTTAACCTTCCAAAGAGGAGCCCCAAAGACCGGTTTTGGAGAGATGCCTTTTGAACTTTTTCTACAGCGAAGTGTAGAGCAATAAAGAACAAGTCTTCATCTAAGTCCCTGTTATAGGTTATAAATCTGAGAGAGAAATTTTTCTTTCCCTGCTTCCCTGTAAGAGAAACAGAGTTCAAATAGGGAAGGGGGAAGGGAATCAATTAGCCTTACAAAAGAAATGGCTGGCCAGGCTGCATTCCATGCTAATGGCCCATCAAATGCTGGAGTGAGGGGGGGGAAGGTTTTGGGATTTGGGGAGCTGGCCGTCCGGACAGAGGACAGGTCAGACCGCGGAGTTCTCTCGCCAGGACGGAGACACAACTGTGTCCGGGCATTTCTGGAGGAAAAACCTGGGAGTCAGTCTTTCTGGTTCTTTCGTCCTGGTGAGGCCTCACCACCAGCCTTGCACCGCCACTGCCTCGTGACTCCAACCGGGACCTACTGGGTTGTTTTTTTTTTCATCGGAAAGGTCTGTGCTTGCTGGGAGAGAAGGGGGGAGCCTTGGAACACCGTCATCTGGGAACAGTGAGTCCCGTAGGGGTAAACTGCTTTTCCTTCTGCCTTTCTCCCACTGGGGGGAGGGTCTCCGTTTTCCTTTCGGCTTCTCCCACGATCCAAGACCATCCCCCAGACCCCTCCCTGTGTGGTGACCGCCAGAGCCCAACAGCGCCCCCTGCAGGCCACGATTAGGACTGTGCTGAAGGACAGAGAAGTATTCATTCAGACTTTTTGTTATTGTTTTTTTCTAGGATTACTGTCTGGTTTTTTTGTGTTCTGTTACTGTTTTTGGCAACATACATATATCTTTTAATAAAGGGTTGTTATTTCTTCTGTTTTTTCCACACTTCCTCAGTTAAAGCCCCTTAATTTTGAATTTACAATTGCTGAGAGAGAGAAGTTTTGGTCTATCTCATAACTCATCCTCTTTAGTAAACATTCCAGTCTTATCAGACTGTGACAGTCCCACAGGAAGCAGAGATAGTAGTGGATAAGTGTAGTGGCTTGACCCTGGCTGGATGCCAGGCACCCACAAAAACCACTCTATCACTCCCCTCCACAACTTGACAGGGTAGAGAAAATACAACAAAGATTTCATGAGTTGAGATAAAGACAGGGAGAGATCACTCACCAATTACCATTGCAGGCGAAACAGACTCAGATTGGGGATATTAATTGAATTTATTACGAACAAAATCAGAGCAGGATAATGAGAAGTAAAACAAATCTTAAAAGCACCTTCCCGCTCACCCCTCCCTCCTTCCCAAACTCTGTGTCCTGCCCCTCAGTGGTGCAGGGAGACATAGAGTGGGTATTCAGTTCATCACACATTGTTCCTGCTGTTGCTTAGGGAGAGGAGTCCTTCATAGGGTCCCTCCCAGGGGGCCAGTCCTCCATGAATTTCTCCAGCTTCTCAACATGAGTCCATCTCAGGGGCAGCTGTTCTCCACAAACTGCTCCAACATGGGTCGTTCTTCCATGAGGTGCAGTCCTTCAGGCATAGCCTGTCACAAGGTGGATCTCCCACAGGGTCACAAATCCTACCAGAAAAGCTGCTCCAGCGTGGACTCCTCTCTCCATGGGTCTGGAGGTTTCTACCGGGACCCTACTCCAGCATGGATATCCTTCTTTCGGGCATCTAGCTACTCCAGCATGGGTATCGTCCAAGAGCTTCAGGTGGATCTCTGCACCCCTGTGGTCCTCCATGGGCTGCAGGAAGACAGCGTGCTTCACCATGGTTTTCACCATGGACTGTGGGAGAATCTCTGCTCTGGCACCTGGAGCACCTCCTTCCCCTCCTTCTCCACTGACCTTGGTGTCTGCATAGTTATTCCTTTTACATATTCTCACTTCACTCTTCCCTGCAATTACATCTGTGCAATAACTTTTTTGTATTTCCTTCTTATATATGTTATCACAGAGGCATTTACTATAATTTTGGATTGGCTTGACCATTGCTTTTAGCAGCTTCTCGCAGAAGCCACCTGTAGCAACGCCCACTACCAAGACCTGGTCACGCTTACTAGTACAGTAAGATACAACTTGTAGAAGAAAAGTGATGATTGAGATATGCTAACATAAGTGCTACATTGACCCAATCCCCAGTGACAGCATGTGGTTGACAGTGTATTTGAATGAGAATGAAGGAGTGGTAGAGATGACACTGTGAGAGAAGAGGATGATCATCAGTGTGGCTGTCTCAGCAATATGGATAGTGCATTGTGGCCTGGGTTTTCATCTTAGATTTGATGCTAAGGCTCGCAACACAGCACAGCTGAAAATCTACTTCTTAAGCTAGGTGTTTGACTTTCACTTCAGTGATATGCTTGTAAGAAAAACTGCAATATCAACTACAAAAATTTGCCAGGAATAGTTGATCAGACTTTTCTGTGCTTTATGGGGAAAATACAGGAATATGGGAAAATAAACTGCAAGCTTTTGCGAACAATACGCATGTATTTTGTTTGCAGTGTGTAGAAAATTTTATATTGTTAATTTTATGTTGGTGTTTGGGTGACTGGTGAAGTTGCTGGACAGATCATCTAGGGAAAATACAATCCTGACAAAATGAAAGAGGCACCCCTGTCCCAAAGAGTTGAAACACAAAGCTCCTCCTAGAGCATTGTTAAAAAATTGGTTTTGTGTGGCGGCATTCAGAACACATCATGGCATGGTAGAGAGCAGAGTCTGCCTCTACTCAGGTGTCATCTACAAGCAGATTAAGAGGTAAGTTTGGCATAAATAAAGCTTGTGGACAAATACTGCACACAAGTACTTTGCTGTGCATTCTGCATTTACTGATGTGCTGGTTTGAAAGTTAACCAGCAGGGGAAACCAACCCAACTCAAAAGAGAGATTACAAGTCAGAATAACAATTTAATAAAATAATACAATAAGTACGACCACACAGACAAGCAACCGGCCCTAACCCACAAAGCCCAAATGTACAACCCAGCACCCCGGGGCACAAACAAAATGGTGCTCCCTGGGCTTCCCCCCCGAGTCCAAAGCAAAGGGAGAGGGGGAAAAGCCTGCTGGTGGGAGAGCTGCTGCAGTCCAGCCAAAAGTGGTGATTTGCAGTCCAGCCTAGGGTGGTGGTCTCAGTCCAGCTGAGAGTGGTGAGCTGCAGTCCTCCTCTGGATCCCACGAGTGGTGGAAAGGTTCTGAAACTCCAGGTTTATATATTCTCCAGCTCAGGCAGGAATGTTCAGTCCCTCCCCCAGAGCGGGGAATTCCATAAAAGGATGCTCATTCCTTCCCTCAGAGTGGGGAATTCCATAAAAGGGCATGAGGACAGGAACATCCCCCACCTCGCAGGCCTCTACTGACAGCAGTTTCTGGGAAATGGCATGGAAGGCTATAGAATACACAGTTTTGGGCTGCACCCATCCAGTGATGAATCGGTCCCAGCTGTTCTAACTAGGACAACTGATAACTACTAAAAAAGCTCCAAATGTCCAAGCTGCTCCTGGCTGCACTCCTAAGTCAAGCACTGGAACCAAGTGCCTGATAGAACAATGATTTTTGTGTAGATTTATTGACTTTTCTATTGAGTTGCATGCCAAGACTACAGATGCCCACCCATGAGCCCTATGGGACCAGCTCTGAGTTGAGGAGGCTGGAGGAGCTAGAGCTGGAACAAACAGGAAAAGTTGCACACATATGACAAGGAGAGCCCAAGGCCAGCACTTGGGCAGGAAGTCCTTGTGAGGAAGGACGCTGAGACCTATGTCAGTAGAAGGCAGGGAGACAGGGATAGGCCGCAAAGCATCAGGTGGAGGTGTGCTGTGGTAACAGGCATGGATTTGGCATCCAATTAGGAATGTGTAGAGTTTACCTTAAATCTCCCATATGTTAATTTCAGAGCAGTTGGCTTTGCCGTCTCAGTAGTTCTTTGAATGTGATCTTAGGTGTACAGTTTAGATAAACTTGAAAATTAGAATTTATGGCATATGGAAAAGCAATAACCAGTTGTTTTAGCACTCTGACTTAGTATTCAATGTGACTTAAGAAATGAGGAGGTATCTGTGTTATTTTCATGATCATCAAATGCATGTTTGATTGATTTGGGAGCAGGTGAAGTAATATGATAGCTTAATGTACAACTGTAGCCGTCTGATGGTGCACTGTTTTTATTATTGTCTAACTGAGTAACTACACCGGAATATTAAGTTTGTTTGTCACGGTGCTTACTGCCTGTGGTAGTTGAGCAAGTTACTTTTCCACTGAGTTGACCCCAAAGTCCCAGACTTTTTCAATCAAACTCCTCAGATTTCATACACTGTTAACTCCTTTCCTTTTGTAATGGGTTATATTGAAGAAAATATGTCACCTTTTACACCATGTAATTCTAAATCAGATCAGAATTAATGCACAATATGTCAGTGGAAATATAATATTACAGACCTGCTTATCTCAAGATAGCACATGGAAAAATAAACTTGCAAAACTGACAGATTTACTCGATTCTGCAGATAGTTATTTGTAATTAATTGAGTTGAGAAATGTATATGGATTATTTTAATACATCTCAAAAAATATGTAAGAAAAATTGCTAGTAAATATTTACGTATTGTTTCTTTCTCCTATTTCCTTTCTCTTTTTATATTTCTTGGTGTGCTCAAGTGCTAAAGTACTCATACATTTTAATACATCTCAAAAAATATGTAAGAAAAATTGCTAGTAAATATTTACGTATTGTTTCTTTCTCCTATTTCCTTTCTCTTTTTATATTTCTTGGTGTGCTCAAGTGCTCAAGTGCTAAAGGATGGGAAAAAGAAATTTTATCTTACCAAACTTTTTGTTCTGAAGGCTAGGAACTTTAGAAAAGCAAAATGGACACCACACCTTTATATAATGTTATAGATATCGAATGCCACCTAAGTAACAGAGAGGTCTCAGAGAGAAGCATTCTTTTGAAAAAGTATTGCTTTCTGTTTTTCTTTAACAGTGTGAAAAAGTTAGAGCGGCATTGCTAATCTGAAGCTTTCTTGCAATCAGAAATAGTAATTTAAGATGCAACTGCTCAGCAGATCTACTTTTTAGTATTTTGCACCAAAAGATGGTATGATTTCTCCTTCCCTCAGCCTATGAAACAACGATGTGTTGCTATGCCTCTAACGTATAGTATTAGCTGCAACTTAAGATTAGGTATGGAAAAGCTGTTTGTTGACGTTTAATTACTGTTTGATTAAAATTTTAAATACCAATAGGGAAAGAGGAGACAGAAGCTCTTTAGAATGCCTTCTCTGCTCCTGAGTAGGAGGCTAATTTGTAGCTGGATTATTGTTTTTTTAAATTTGGAGGGAACTTGAAATCGTGAGTATTTTCATGTGCGCCAAAACATCTTGTGTCTTTTCTGTACTCTCAGAATTGCTTTCCTTACCACTCTCAAAGAACAAATGCTACCTGAATGTTCTAGATCAATACACAGCGTATAGTGAAGATCAAGAAACTGTTTACTCAGCTATTTTTCTGAAGTTTAATACACACCGCTGCAGTTTGACAGAAGAATGGTTTACATAGTAATGGGTTTAGTTTCTGGATTGTCTGTTAAAAATTAAGATTTTATAGTCTGTTCAGGGAATATTTGAAGCTGCTTTATCTAAGATTACATTATATAATGTTATAGACCAAGAGTCCATTTGTTACTAAGTATTTGTTTCATGCAACTCTTACACTGTGTAATCGTTTTCACCCATCTACCTCAGAATATATAAATTCAGAAGAAAATGTGTTTTAACATTATGATATTTTTAGAAAGAAAAACTTTATGCTGCATTTTGATGTCTTAGTGCATAAATACAGAAATGTCATTGCTCGAAAGTGCTGAAAATTGGTTTTTTCCCTGGTGAAATGTTGTCTGTTTATTGAGAACATTGGAGGTTCTTTGTTCTTGAGACTGTCTGCCTTTGAACGGAAGGCACAACAGTTTGGTCTGGAGCTGTGTTTTCCTCTGATGCCAGTCAGACTTTTTGTGACTGCCGTAGCACCAGAAAGGCCCAGTCAAACACCAGCAGATGGAAAAGCAGTGCCTCACACTGTTGAAGCTCTGCAAAAGAATTTGGTGAGAAATCCCTTAGTAATGGAGTGGTTTGACAATGCATCTTTGAATCTGGTCAAAGAACCAGATTCAAAAAACCTCTCCTTAGGAGCCTGCTGGGAAAGTAGTATAGAGAAAGTTCAGCAAATTTTGTAATTCCAAATTAGTGTGATGAGGAGTTCAAGTGTCACTGCAGACAGAGTTTGTAGAAATACCATTTACTCTTACAAGCAGGTCAGCAAGCAAAAGTAGAACAATATACAAGATTTGATGAAGTATGTAGAACAAAGCTAGACTTTTTTCCAGATTACCCAATCAGAGTAGTTATAAAACCTAGAGACTGGTTATTGTGAGGGTTGGAGGAATTAGTTTTCATAATCCGAATAAAGAAAACATTCAGAAAAATAGTATTACCTTTTAAAAAGACTAAAAATAAAATAAAAGAATCTGCAGTCAGTGGGATCTTACCCCATAGTCTTATTTCAATATTCCTTAAAATTTCAAGTAAGGTAATTTACAAGGATGATGCCTTGTAATGACTTCCAGGGAGTCAAAAAGTATATATTTCATTAAGGGTGAAACTCAATAGCAGACATATTGCTACAATCATGCTCAAAGTAATATTCTGCTGTGATTTTTTCCACCATATCTAGAGCGGAGTTAGTCAAGGACAGAGAGAACTCCAGCACTGCCACACTACCTTGACCTACCTGAAGTGTTGTTCTTTCCCTTTGGAGGTGTCAATATCCAGACACTGTACATTTCTTCAGGGCACTATGAATGTCTCTCTTCAGAGTTGTATTCTAACAAAGCGGATAAGGACACAAGGCAGGAGCACAGCCAGAGCCTTGACACGGGTTTAAAATGTATGATATACTAGACCAGGTTACTTGCTGTTAGGACACTGACAAGTTTTTGTGCTTAGGAAAACTTTATTTTCTTCCTTCTGCCTCCTCTTTTCCGTGTATAATGTGTCCTACTCTTATGCTCTAGGAGAAAATAGGTATTCTGATTAGATATGCTAAATTATCTCCACCATAAACTTCATATAATTTGCAGCATTTGGTTATTGCTGTTGTTTTTCAGGTTTAGGTGTCTATTTAAACCACTTCAATGGTGGCTGAGGTTTTTAGAATGTTCATTCAAAGTAGTAACAGTAAGGAAAATTAAATGTGGTATGGATGAGTTTAAAACACAGTGCTGCAAAAAAACCCAACCTTTTCTTTTACTCCATGAGATTAGACAAGGTGGGGAGGGGAGAGTTCTGTGCGACTCTTGTCACTGGAATTGGCCGAGGGATTTCTGTGATGTAAATGGAATATAAAAAAGTTTGAAACAAATGACCACGCAGAAGGGTATAATAAGTAGTAGCCTATTGCCACAGAGCAGATCTTAACCCTTCTGACTGTGGGACTGCATGTGATGACACAGTGCTGTACACAGTAGTACCCTCATACTTTAAAGAGATTTTTAGGCACTCACAAAATGCAGCTAGGGAAACAACATGGCAACAGCTGGGAAGGGTAAATAGGACCTATGCATAAAATAAAAAAATAACAATGATTCCCAACTGTGAAGAAGGTACCTAATTTTTTTATACTTTTCTGAGAAGTGGTGCCCATTTTACTTTGCTGTAACTGGGTTTGCACTGTTACTTTGCATCCTCAGAGGCAATTGATAACTTTGCATTTAATGCTTTTTGCTTTCTTCACCCACCTTCTCTGGTGCAGCTAATTTTTTTTGCCCCCTGTTTCAAGGTAGACTCGTCCTCTGGGGATGCTAGGACCCACTGGACTCTGCTCAGGCAGGAGCCCCCTCACCTTCTTAGGGCAAACAACAAAAAAGTCTTAATGA
This sequence comes from Corapipo altera, assembly GCF_003945725.1. NCBI lineage: Eukaryota > Metazoa > Chordata > Aves > Passeriformes > Pipridae > Corapipo > Corapipo altera. The sequence continues at coordinate 2,388,328 of NW_020884949.1, forward strand.
TGGTCATTAATTATTAATATTAATAATATTACTTATAAATGTTAATACTGCTACTAATAAAGAGTTTGAACCATCTCTCTGTGGTGGAGACCAATCTCAAACACATCCCTGGAAGGGCACGTAGTCAGGCTGTGCTATTTACAGGAGCCATGGAATCTTCCCTACATTCCCTTTGTATTATTATAACATAACAGGGGTATCTCCCAGGTACTGGAGGAAGATGCTTTGCACATTACATGTCTGTGCTCCCTTGTTTTTAAATAAGGCTCATTAGTGAATTCCGTCCCTTTCTCTTCCCTGTAGCACTATATTAATATTTTCCACCACATTTATATTTTCACCTGCACAGAAATCAAAAGCAGTAAAGTCAATACAAAGGGAGTGATATTTCAGGGCCAAGGAGGTGCAGTAAGATGCCATGTGGGAGGTTTGTGCTCAGGAGTGCTGGCTTTGACAGAACTTGGAGTTTGTGTGAGAGTGAAACTTAGTACCTCAGGAGGAGGAGGAAGAAATTCTTGCGAAGTTTAGGGCCACTGACTGGCAGTATCTGATTTCTACACTCTTCCATCATATAAATAAAGAATAAGCAAACTCAAAAACACACAAACCCCACACAAACCACGACAACAAACAAAGAAACAAACCCAAAATACAAACAAACAAAAAACCATGCTGTTGTGTTTTGATATGTAAAAAGGGGGTTCTCATGTGATTTTCAGTTTGAGGTCCAGTTGAAAGTATTCAAATTTCCTCTCTTCCCCAAGAACACTGGAGCTATTCTTATATGTTTGCCAATTCACACTTCGAAATTTTTATTACACAATTGTACAATGGCACGTACAAAAACATAGTTCAACCAAAGAAAACGTAAAATATATGTTATGACATCAGTATTGGTGCAAGTGATTAATGTTACAGCCATGGGCATACCATGCCTTCTCTTGGTCGTAGTGTCCATAATCAGAAAGAAACATAGTTAAATTACCCACTTATTCATCTGGAATGAGAAGCCAAAAATGGAATTTGCAAGGTTTTTTCCATCTTTTTTTCCATCTAAAAGAAATCAGTTCTGTAGCTGGAAAATGCTTATGTGACCCTGTTTGTTCAGAAACTTTATTGAAGTTTATTTGTACTATATAGTTGAGGTGGTTTTTCATATCCATGCAATCCTTTTTAGCAAGCAGTAGTCTGTACTTCTCAGTACATTTTCTCTAAGTGACAATATCAGTAGTTCCATGATTATTGGTTTCTTGTTCTCCTACTACTCTTTGGAAACATTTTAACACAAGTGCAAGTGTGTCAAATAATAAACAGGACAGGTTTCAGCTTGTAGAACAGTTTGGGTTAGAAGGTACCTTAAAGATCATCTTGTGTGTATTGTATATGCTTAATTTTCATATTATCTTTTACTCTCTATTCTGACTCAAACTCCTCTTTGAGTTCCACAAAACATTTTAAAGGTTTTTTTATTGTCATACATTTGTGTGAAATGATGGAGAGTTGTCCTACCTACTATTTTGATAACTCAAAAGGAAAATGATGGTGTATGTATTTAATTCTGCTATTATTTTTATTAAGTTCTTGATACTAATGCTGTTTTGGCAGCAAGTTCCACCAATGAGTTTTGTATTGTATGGAAAAAAAGAATTTACTTTTATCAACTTTACTTCTACTGCCTCTCAATGGAACATTTCTCTCTACAGTCTTATAAGAGTAATTAAAAGTCTCGCTTTTCTTTCTCTAAACCATTATCTTGAATATCTTTATTATGTTCGTTCCTCTACGTACATTAAAATGTCCTCATACTTTTTATTGCTCATTGTCTTAATTTTCCTCACATAATTTTTTATTATTTCATAAACTCGTGTTTGCTTTTCTGAATCTGCATTTCTATTTTTTAGTTTGGATTCAGTACTTCAGCTGAAATTATCACATTTATATAATGGCACTAGGTAAAGTTAAACTACTAGTGTTAGTAATTAATTTAACTTTATTATATTCCATGGAAATTTGACGTGACTTCTTCGAGTAATTCTGTCATCTATAAACTTGGCATCTCAACCTTCCTTCTTTTCAATTTAGATAATGAATATATTGAACATCATCTCTAGTGCCAAATTTTTTAATAGTTTACAATTAATCTTTTAATCTTTTGGTGTATATATTTATATGCTATTTTACTTCTTTCTCCTTGCACAGTTATTTTGATTTCCTTTTTCTTTTAGGAACAGTCTCAAAGATTTCTTTGAAGCACAGTGTAAATTATCATTTGCCTTCTCACTGTTGATTCGACTGGTTTTAAATTCTAAAAAGTTTAAAGAAATTCGTAATAAAGAAAAGTTCTGTGTATGGTATTAGGAACTTTTAAAAACAGCCTACCCAAGGGCCTTGGATTTAAGCTCTACTCCTAATTTCTTGCATGTGTGTTTGTTATGGAAGAACTCAGGGAAGTTTCCACTGGGTTTATCTGCTTCAAATCATGTGTTGGTAAAAGAAGTTGTAGAAAGAAATCAAGCAGACTAATAATACCAAGTTATCAGGACTAGATGGTGTTTGCCTAAAAACTCTCAAGGAACCTGGAGGGAAATAGTTGAACCACTAATAGTGGTGTGGGTTCTTGAAGCTTATGTAGGTGCAACATGAGAGTGGTTGAACTCAGGGAAGAAAAAGCCATTGAGAGTTACTTGGAACAAGCAACTGTGGAAACTCCTGAACCACAGTTCTCTGAAAGCTTATGAAATATTTTAAGAAGTTACTTTACCTGTTTGACTTTAACTTGCTGATTTCTGCTCTTGACCACTGTGTTTCTGTACAGGTGTATGCTCACCTAGTGCTGTGCATGAGCTGTCCTTTGATGTGTTTAATATCAAGGAGCTGTAGTACAGTCAGGGTATTTCTAAATATCACACAAAGCTGGCCCTTTGCCAAAAACTGTTTTAATCCAGTAGAGTTGCTTATTGCAACCTCTGAGCTAACTGGTGTGTCACAAAGTCTAAATACCGCAGGTGTTTGTGTGTGTAATCCCAAACTGTCAGGCAAGAATAGCACAGCTCTTCTTCTATAGGAATGGCACATGCTCTCTTCCATGCTTTTTTGGGGAAAAGGTTAAATATGATATCATCTCCCAGCCAGTTGTTTCCTATGATGATAAAAATTTCACATCCCTTCTCCCTATTTACTTAGTATCACTGTGCCCCAGATATGACAATGTGCAGATCCAGGAGAATTAATGAAATCTATGGAAAGCAGGCACACAGGAGAAAAAAGACATTTTACAATGGCAGTTTTATTCCCTGCTGTTGTTGGACTGCAGCTAGGTACTGAGTTTGCAACCAAGGCTGAAAAGCATTTCAACTTTATTTACTAGACAATAAATAATACAAAGACTGTTTGCGAAATTTGAAGAAGAGAACTGTCATTGAATTCTTGCAGTGTGGCTGGTGGTTGTTGCTTTTCTGAGTGTCATAAAAACAAGCAATGAGTTTAAAATTTTGGAAGAAGCAAGCCTTTTTAAGTATGGTGGCCTAATTTGTCTTCTCTGCTTAAAAGGCCTATGGGAATAAAATAGGTTTTCCTAAACAGACTTCACCTTGTTAGGGATGATGCAGTATGTAACACCCTCCATCAGACAGCAGTGGTGGAGTTGGAGAAGCAGGAGATGGCACGGTGCTCCTGCACCTGTGGACTGCTGGTTCCAGCAAACCTTTGAAGCTGATGTCCTTCTACATGGATCCCTGGCTTTTGTGAAAACGATGGAAAAGGAGTAGGAATTTAGGAAGGGAGAGATGGTCTCCAGTTCTCTTTACTATTCCATGTTTCCTCTCCTAAAAATCATTCCGTGTTCAAAAGTGTCCCCTTCCAGCAGGGGTGCATCGTGGATTGGAACACCAACTCTTTTGCAGCTTTTCAAGCTAAGTGCTGTTGGGTACCCCTTTTTGCCCATTCTAGAGTCTGTCTAGTTCATTCATTTGCTTAATGCCCAATATCCACTTCGAATTGTGAAACAGCAATGATTTGTTAGCTTGCTGTCAGCTGCAGGTTTCTCAGCCCTCCTCCTCTGCCGTCTGTTGATCTTGGTGCTTTAAAATCTATAAGCAATATACAAGTTAGGAGATGATGGGAAAATAGTAAATTAGGGAAGTGCATGTCACATGGTGATGTTAAAGTACTTTGTTTATTTGTTTCTTTAGAAAAGTAGATAAATTCCTTTCAATACTTATTTTTTTTATCTCGTGTACACTAGGTATATTTCAGCTGGATTTTTTCTTCTTTGGCTGCAGGATTTAGTATAAAGAGTATCATCCATGATTCAGTATGCTTCCTATGTCATGAGTGCTCAGTGTCCAAGTTGATATTGCCCAAAGAACAGCAAATTTTTGTGTTTCCTGCCATTTATTTTTTCAACTGTTATCCCAGCAATCATCTGTATCTTGTATTACATTTTAACAAAACTTTGCTTTCCTTTTTCTTTCTAAAGCATCTCCATTCATTATTAGTTTAACTAAGCAAGTCTCATTATTCAGTTCTAAAAGTAAATTCACCTAAAGTGATGGGAGACAAGCTGGTAGCTCTTCCTATTAACATCTTTTATTGTAACGTAACAGATATATACATTCAAAGCCTTTGCCTAAGCTACAAATATTTCTTTTTCTGGGAAAAAATAGATATTTGAGAAAATAAGTGTCTTTGAGCTACTCGTTTTCTTTCTGGTGTTGTAGTCTGCAGTGCATCACCAGAATGTGAACACGTCTAGCACTTTTCAGTCAGAGTATGATTCACTGTGGTCAAGCATATAAATATGTGCTTTTTTCCTTCTAAGAAATTAGCTGCCTGAAACGTATTTGAAATGAATGTAGAACAGATTATTGTAGTGGGTAGACATTAAAATAACATTGTTACAGATTACCCTTTGTTGTGATTTTTGCATATTCATAGTACCACTGCACTTAGATGGCTCAGTTTTAGGTCTTTGCCAGAATTTTAATGCTTCCTAGTAAATTAAAAGGGTTGAGCTTTTTTTTCCTGATTTCAGTACAGTAAGCATACAGAGAAAATAGGTTATGGAGCCTTTCCAGGCTTTTCTCAAGATTTTCTCAAAAGAGACCCTAGAATTCTTGGTTTACTCATCACTTCTTGCCCACTGTATCCCCAGAATATTTGCAGCATCATTTTCTAGGTGCTGCTGTTTTCTTCCTCTTTATATTGCTTTGGCTCAAATGCCAAATTATTTTTCTAATATCATTTTCCAAAAGTACAGCCTGAACATTTATCCAGGGGAATTTCGTAAAAAATTGATTACTTTGTCTTTCTTTCTTTTTCTTTCTTTTTTCTTTTTCTTTCTTTCTTCTTCTTTCTTTCTCTTTCTTTCTTTCTTTCTTTCTTTCTTTCTTTCTTTCTTTCTTTCTTTCTTTCTTTCTTTCTTTCTTTCTTCCTTCCTTCCTTCCTT